>NC_134855.1:87013471-87613471 GCF_049852395.1 Peromyscus maniculatus bairdii | reverse complement strand
CTTTTCATTTTGCCTTTGTTTACAATTCCTAAGTTGTTCCTGACTTTATGCTTATTATTACCACAAATCCGGAACCAAAGGTGTTCAAAACCAAGGTACAAGCTCCATCAAAGAGAAACCAGATAGCTACTTACAGAGGAGCAAAAGGACAGATCTCGGGATGATTTATAATTCACCTGTGTTTTAAACACCAGCTGAATTTGTTCTTCAGTATCTGTGATCTAAATTAAATGCTGTTGCCACAATACCATGCTGTGGAATGTTCTGTATGCTGTGTATGTGTTGCTCTGATTGGTTGATAAATAAAATGCTGATTGGCCAGTAGCTGGGCAGGAAGTATGGGTGGGATAAACAGACAAGGAGAATTCTGGGAAGAGGAAGGCTGAGTCAGGAAATGCCAGCCCGTGGTCCAGGGAGCAGCATGTAATGACACACAGGTAAAGCCATGGAACACATGGCAATTTATAGATGAACAAAAATGGGCTGAGTTTAAGTGTAGGAGCTAGTCAGTGGTAGGCCTGAGCTAATGGCCGAGCAGTTTTAATTAATAAAAGCCTCTGTGTGTTTACTTGGGTCTGAGTGGTTACAGGACCAGGCGGGACTCAGGAATTTTGTAAGTGGCTGTGGGACATTGGTGCCAGGTGAGCACAGAAAAACTTTCAGCTACAATACCATGCAATTTTAAAGGGATAGGCAGGATGAAAAGAATGTAAGTTGTGTTCTGAAAGTGAAAGACTAGCTGACACAATTAGAATAGTGGGCATCTAAAATCAAAACTAGGACCTTCATTAATGCCTAAAAATAATTTCATACAAATAAGGCCAAAAAAGTATAGTAGAAGATGAAATATGTCTTCCACTTGTTCTGGGTGGGAGAATCATTTAAGTGGAAGGCTTAAGTTTTCGGTTTTAAATTTTAATTTACTTATTTATTTTTATTTTGTTGTGTGGTGCTGAGGTTCAAATACAGATTTGGAACATGCTAAGAAGGCCCTCATTAGTTCTATGGGAGTTCTAGCAGCAAAAGTTTTTTATCATTATTATTTCTATCATGCCTACATAGAAACCTTTCCATTAAGTCTGGAACAGTCATTATAAAGTGCCTGGCAAAATCATCATGATAACCTCTTCTTTTACCTTGATCAATGACAATATCTAGATGGATTATAAATATGTTTAAGTAGTTATTTGAATAAATAAGTAGTGCTTGTAAAACTGAATGTAATTTGCAACACTAATAGATTCACCAGTGAGTGTGTGTGTGTGTATGTGTATAATTTCAATAATTATATAAGAGAAAAGGTCATGAATTTGAGAGGTAGGAGTGCCAGAGGAGTTGGATGGAAAGAGAAATGTTGGAAATTTTATAAATGCATGAAATTCTCCAAAATTTACTTAAAATTATAGATGTTTTCCCAAGCATAGGTAATATGTTTAATGTTGGACTAAATTTAAAGACCTATAGAAACTTAACATACTATGTCTACTTCTGGCATGGGCAGTTACAATTTTCACAATATTTTACCTTTAAATAAAAACAAACATTTTAAGCAGAAAGGGGGCTTCAGAAATTTTGCTAGCATTAGACTGTCTTGTATTGTTTTTCTTGTGATTTGCATGATTCTATGCCTTCATTAAGCTTATAAATGTAACAGTCCATCATGTCAAGGGCATCTTATCACTTAACTAGCTCATTTTCCTCAGAATAAACTGTACCCAGCAAATAGTTGAAGGATTAGATAGGTACTTCAAAAAATGTGGCAGTAGGATAAATGGATTAGTTAGTTAAAGACTTCTGATGATTTTCAGTGTTTTATGCACTCTCTGAGTGAAAATGAGGGTCTTGATTATCTGACATGAAGAATAACTTGAAACTCTTAGTTGTCTTAAAACTGCTCTGAATAGGGAATCTACATTTTAATAATGGTCAATGCAAGAAAATTATGATGTCTATTTCCTGTACACAGTAACTGAGCGAGGACAAGGACCCACTAGTCCTTGCACTTGTTAAGCAACTATGACATCACATTTTGGGGAAAGGAAAGATTTTATTGAAGATCTGCCATCGAGAAGACATCAAATGTGTCATTTCAAATGGCAGAGGTTGGGAGAATACATAGAGGGGAGTGAAGAGAGAAGCTTACTGTTGATTTGACGACCAGAAGCGAAAGCATTAAGGTTCTTTTATACCGTCAGAGATAAGCACAATGCCTATTCATGGATCACGTTTCTTTCCAGGGGAGTTATAATGTTTTGTGTGGGAATTCTGACTTTATGTTATCAAAAGGCCATGACTGAGATGAAGAGCTTTGTTTTATGGATGTCCATCAGGTTTCAAACCAACTGCCTCTGAAGGCAGTTCCCTACAAATAATTTACAGACACTTTTATATTTAGGAAGTTTATTTATGGGTGTATATACATTTACATTTCTTAATGGCATTTAATATTTTAAATACTTTTATCAAGAATTTTTGACCATATAATTTCCCTTTATATAAGTAAGAATGATCCTTGTATAGCCACAGCGATAATATTTCTTTCTTTGAAAAAATTATGGTAGAATTTCATCAGTTCTGATTCTAAATAATGGTACTCTCTGCTATCCCTTTTCAGCCAGCTATTGCAAACCCTGACATTATGTTTATTTAAATTCATATTCCGTGGGACACACTGTGCAAGTATGCAGAGAGGTTGAACATCAGGGTGCCCTTCAGGTACTTTTATGTATTATTTCTTTTTTTTCTCAATATTATTAGGATGACTCTGTCTTTTGTAACACGTAGCAGCAATAAATGTGGATTTTATTCAGAGGAAATTATTTCTCTTTTAAATTTTAGGCTATATTAGATTGTTTTTCCCCTAAATTGTTTGACTGATGTGGTAAGCTTTCTGATTCCATGGACATGTAATATCATTTTAAGGTAGACTTGCCTAGAGATAAGGTAACACAATTATTTTCAGATTTCAACTTTAAGCAACTCCCAAGATCAATCCTCATCCTTATTTCATATGAATGTAATATAACTCTGATAATGGTTAGCAAGAATAGTTTTTCAGACCAGGTCATCTGGGACAATTTCTGAGCTCTGGCTTCAATATCAATCAGTAAGTGATAAAAATAGATGACCTTCTTTCAAGGATTTTCAGTCCTTCTTTTGGGCAAAGAAATGTGTTGGCCTAGCTTGACTATCTGTTATTCAATGTGGAATGTACCAGTTCCCCCATCATGTGCCATTGTAGCTTTTATAGTGCACACACTATATGCAGAGTGTTGACTCGATTGATAATAAGAGTACTTCCATGAATGTAGAGTTCAACAGATCCCATCAGATGCTAAGAAGGAATAAAAGTTTCAAGAAAAATGAGATTGCAAGTACCATAGTAAGTGTAAGTGAACACTGAGTTCAAATAAAAATATGAAATTTTCCTGTTAGACGCTGGAAAGGCTTATGTTAAGCCTCAAGATCATTCAAGATAAAAGAGGGGATGCTGATGCAAGTGTCTTGAGACATCTGAAACATGTCAAGCCTCGAAAGATGCAACCTCAGTCATTGTGCAGAAATACGCAATTAAACATTATTTACATAAAATTTCCATTATATTGTGTTTATGTTATCTAGAAATAATTTTAAATGTACATAAGGATGTCTGAAGGTTAGCTAAAAAATACCAGGCTGTTTTTCATAATTTTGTATATCTATTCAGTACTGTATATTAAGAGTACTCTAGAACTAGTTCCTTTAAAATATGGACAGACTACTGTATAAAATCATCATCATCTTAATTAACAAAAGCACATACCTTTTTAAAGAACAAGATTTTTATTATTGAATGAATTATTCATTCTAAATTATCCATGAAAATATTTACTTGTGAAACCTATTACATTCCAGAGAGAAAAGCTACAATCTGGGTCAGCAAGATGGCTCAGCAGGTAAAGGCACTGGATGCTGAACCTGAGGATCTGAGTTTGACCTCTGGAAGGAAAGACCTTCCCTCTGACCTCCATCTGAGTGCCTAGCACCCAGATGCTTACACACACAGTGATAAATAAATAAGTAAATGTAAACCTAGCATTTTGTTTCAGAGAAACAAATCCTAAAATTTTCAAATCACTTGTAATATATGCATGCCTTTTAAACTTCTGTCTATGTTTGAAAAAAAAATGAAAGAAGATACTTAAAATGCAAATTTAGTTAGACAAAGCAAGCCTTGAAATTTTACATCTGAATTCAGTGTTGGAATATGGCAAGAACATTTTAAATCTTTCTGAAGACTGTGGCCTATGTTCTACTCTAGAAAAACCAAACCCAGTTGCTGAATGTATGTAAAGGATACTTACTAGACTGGCCTCCATGACACAGTCTGGGCAGTCCAACAATAACTGTCTTGCACTGAAGAGGCTAGGAACCTAGCAGATGGTCAATTGACGGGGCAAGGGCCCTCACCAGTCCCAATCTGGGGCTTTAGGCCTGGAGGATTCCTGGAGAATCACTGATGTTCACTCCACCTTGGCAGCCTGAAGAAGCTGGGTTCTGATGTCTGTGCAGGATGGCTGGCATCAGCAGCATTAACAGCACAGATGAACTTACCAGCAGGAAGGTGAAGGAAAACAGGCAAAAGCAAAGCCTCCTTCTTCTGTCTCCTGGGTGTGTGCTGCCAGGCAAAAGGTCACTCACATTTATGGTGCATCTTGCCAGGTCAAATAACCTGGTAAAGAAACTCTCTCACAGGAGTGCACAGCAGTTTGCCTCTTAGTTGATTCCAGATCCTGTCAAGTTGACAAGTGAGACAGACCATCATAATCTGTGACTGAAATTAAATATGTTATCTCAGAGAGCTTCTTGAACATTTTTAACTGCATTATAACTGATGATTAATTACTAATTGCACCACCATGGGATTCACTGAGCTTCTGAGGTGTGTTTTAGTGGTTAAGTTAGAGGATCATTTTGGAAGGCTCAAAAATCAGATATCTGAGTTCCAATAAGAGGATATAGAATAAATTACTCATAAATAAGTTAACCTTTGCCATAACAGTTGTTATCTCTGAAACCAAGTGTGTTACACTTCTTTGCATATCTCTTTCCAACAATCACATATTCTTGTTTTGTTTCATGAGCTACTGAGCTTAACCAGGCTCTCCACATTGCCACAAATCTGGAGCTACCCAATGGTGGGCTCACCAGTTTGTGTATAACTGAAGACAATGACTCCTACTTTTCCAATATCGATCAATAGCTAGTAATTCCCCAGGGATGGGAAGGGCCCCATCAGTCTCTCCATATCCATGAGTGAATGATGACAGATTTAGTTTTACGATGTTCTAGTTCAGTCATAGCTACACTCATGTTTGCAATGACTGCCCCAGACCAGAAGATGGCATTTCATCTGACTCTCCACATTGTTCATGCCTCCACCTCCATGGTGTTTCCTGAAGCCTAGAGAGGGTGGTATCAATGTCATGTTCAGGCCTGAACACTCATTCTCAGCACTGTATGCTGCCCTGGGCTCTGCATTCACAGTTATTCATTGCAAATCTACTAGATCGGCCTATGGGCATTTTTGTGAAATATTTTCTTGATTAATGACTAATGTTTGAGGGACCTAGCCCAAAGTAGGCAGTGTCATCTCTGTGCAGGTGGTCCAGGTTTGTATAAGAAAGCAACATGAGCAAGCCAGAGGAAGCAAGCTGCTAAGCAATGTTTCTCCTTGGCCCCTGCTTCAATTCCTGCTTATGGGTTCCTGCCTTGAGTTCTTGCCCCATTTCCCTCAGTGATGAAATAGTACATGGAAGTGTAAGTCTAGATGAACCTTTTCTTCCCAGGTCAATATTTGCTTAGTATTTTATCATGATAACAGAGAACCAAATTAGAACAATTACATATGTGTTTAAAAGATTGATGGATAGATAGACGATTGCATTAATGACTTTATATAGCATGGAAAATAAATAATCCAGTTAGTAAGTACTGAGTTACAGAAGACAGACTTTCAAATATTTAAGAACAATGTATCAAAAATAACCTATGCATTTAAAATTATTTTGTTATAGTTACTTTGTTATATTTCTTATATTTTTATTAAATTATCATTATACTTCTAAAATTTGCATTTATTTGTCTTCATGTTATAATGTAATGGCTTAATTTCAAATGACTTAATTTCCTAAGTATATGAAAATGGAGTGTTGATACACTTAATATTGTTGAATACTGCCATTTCCTAGTCTAACTGTATTTTCTTCAGATGATTTCTAATTTTTTTTTTTCAGGAAAAAATGTTACTACACTGACCAGAAGAACAAATCAATGAGCAGGTTAGTGAATGCTTCACATTTTTATTACCAATTTGTCATTTACAAAAATATAAAGAACACCTTCGATTATCCATGTCTTCAGTTAAAATTTTAGGAAGAAAATTATGTTGATTCCTTGAAACAATTTTTTAATTTAACAGCATTTCTTTATTGAATCTTTGGGAATTTCACATCATGCACCCTAATTCTGCTCACCTCAAAGTCCCTTTGCCACATCCTCCCCTCATCCTTGCAGTAACTCCACCTCAAAGAAAGTTGAAAAGAAATCAGTCCAATCCAAAACAAAACAAACAAAAATCAGAAACAAAACAAAAACAAATCTCTTCAATCCTCCATCTTCCCCAACACTCGAACACATCTTCCTCCATCCTGGTGTCTTTGGGAGCCTGGGTGTGTCACACTGGATTCCCTTTGCCAATGCAGCTTTACTTACAATTATTCATTACAATGAGTCATTGGTCTGATTCAAGGCCCCTGGTTTCCGGTATCTTTATCATTGGATCTCACAGAATCTCCTCTCAGATATCCCACCAATCCAGCAGTAGCATTTCACAGGACCAGTCCCTTCATGAGCTCCAGCAAGTCCTTGATGGGGTCAATGTTTGGGTGGGCAAACTCCAGGCCTGGCTGGGGCCCTGGGTGGTTGTCGAGTTTGTCAATCCAGGCCACTGGAGCCTACCCCCTCAGACAAGGGGAGGAGATAGCTCCCCTAAGCCCATGCCATCAGGGTCAGTTCTCTCTTGCCTGTGGTGAGGTGTGGTGCCATCTCTCCCATCAGGGCCAGGGACAGCTCTCTTGCTGCAGTGTCCAGCAAGGGACATGGACAGCTATCCCAGGGCCAGTGAAGGATGGAACCGGTTCAGCATGGCCCTCTGATTTCATTATGCATACTTCCTATGCCGCTCCCCCCCCTCCCCCCCGCCGCCGCCGTGTGCTAACAAGGGCCACAGACATCAACACAGACCTCAGCTGCAACAAGGGCCACAGACCCTAGCGGCAAGAGGACCACGGTCCCAGACATGGCCCTGGGCAGCAGCCTGGGCCTGGATGTTACCATGGCCCCAGGCTATGGTGCAGGCCACTGAGATCGGCATGACCCCAATGACAGCTTGGCTCCTGGACACTAGCACAGCTTCAGGTGACAGCCCAAAACCTGCAAATCTGCACGGACCTTGTGGCAAGAAGAGCTGTGGAAATCAACACAGACCCTGGCTGCAGTAGGGCCACATATCCAGACATGGCCCTTAGCAGCAGCCTGGCCTGGACATCACCATGGCACCAGATAGCCTTATGCGCCACTTATGTCTCTGTATAGCCCCAGAAGCAGCACCAACATGGTCCCTGGCTACTGATCAGACCCCAAATAACCATGTGGCCCTCAGTTGCAACTGGAGACTCAGGGTCTGTTACAGAACTAACTTTTCAACTATGTTATTAATAGGTCTATTTTTTGAATAGTCACTTTTCAGAGATATAACTAAAGAATAAAATTTTGAATATTAAAATCTATAAAAAGTATTTTACATAAAAATACAGCTTGGTTTTGAAGTTAACTTAAATTTAAATGAATCCTACATATTAGTATGTGTAAAATTTACAATTTGAACCATAGTTTCACAATTCTAAAATGGTCTTTTGTCTATGGTACTCAACATTTCAAGTAAAATAAAAAAGAACACTGTATCATGTTGTTTTGTGATATTTTATGTTGACTATTTTCTGTTTAAATTCATAAAATTTAAATTTAGGTATTTGGAATATTAATAAAAGCTGTCCCTCACATTTCATTTCTTGTGAACAGTTTTCTTCATTTTTTTTTATTTTCTTGGATTCAAGTGGTGAGTACAGGGCATCACACAGTAAAGGGTGTCAGCATCAAGTGACAAGAAAAATTTTCTGTTGCTTGTTTATGTTTGTTTCCATATTCACTTGAGGAGAAGATTGATTGTGAATTTTATTTCAATTTGTTTTAGGAGAAAAATGTAAATTCTGTATGTGAAAGGTGAACATAAATGATCATTGTTTACAATATTTTTAAGCATAGTCACTAAAAACTATACAAAGTATAAAATTTATATCAAATGCACACATTTATTTTTATTAGTGCATTTCCTTTATTGCAATAGAAAAGATGTTTGTGCATGGTTAACTTTGGCTGGTAAACACTAAGAGATAAACAACACAGGCAATTATCCAGCTTCTGAAGATCATCATATCTCTAGACCCCTTTAGAGGAAATAACTAAAGCATTATTTTTTTTTTTTTTTTTTTTTTTTTTTTTTTTTTTTTTTTTTTTTTTTTTTTTTTTTTTTGGTTTTTTTGAGACAGGGTTTCTCTGTGTAGCTTTGCGCCTTTCCTGGAGCTCACTTGGTAGCCCAGGCTGGCCTCGAACTCACAGAGATCCGCCTGGCTCTGCCTCCCGAGTGCTGGGATTAAAGGCGTGCGCCACCAACGCCCGGCAACTAAAGCATTATTATGGCAACATTTAATTTTTATTTACAAAGCATTTTCATGTTCAAATATTAAGGCATCATCAAAATAGCCTGCAATGAGGATAGAACAAAAGGTAACCAGTGTTGCAGATGAGGAAAAATAACAGACTCTCTTACGGTCCCCCCACGCCCACCCCCACAGTCCCACTCAGAGCTTTCCCAGATGTTTGACAGTTTGCATTCTGGTCAGATACTCAGAGCCCTTTGATCTATATTTCTAGCTTACATAGAATTATCTTACCTTGCCCCCAGATTTTAATAAAAGACACTAAAACTGTAATCATGTTTTATCAGAAAATCCAGCATTTAAAAGATGCCCAAGATAATAAACATGTTTGGATGTTGAGAATATGACAAATAGTGTTGGTGTCAAAGTTTGTAGCAACACAAACAGTATCTCAACCTTCATTTCTCACCTTATTACCTTGACTGAGCACATACTGAACTGTTTCTACTATCCATTTAGTTCTCAAGGTGTCATTTCACTTAATAATGAAAAAAACTAAATGAAGCTCAAGGAAATAAATTAATTAGACTCTAGAATCTGGTTTCAAATCCAGGATTGATAATATTTTATTGGTTGAAGTATTAAGGCAACTCCACATAGTTAAAAGGGAGGTTTATTTTGTGGGGCAACTTACAAGTACAGGGATAGGTTACAGGGTCCAGGAGAGGTGAAGTGTGTGTTCTCTGGAGAACTCTGCTCGGTCTACCTTCAGCATCCAGGATCCAGGAACCAAGAGAGCCGGCACATCCGGATCTCAGGTCTTAAGGGCTTCTGTCTAGGCCCTGCCTCATAGGCGTGACAGTTACTGGAAGCCTCAATGGGGTTAGTACCTCCAGGTCAAAGCTGGAACAGCTACCCAGTGCAATATTTCACCTTCTGAGACCATTTTTTCCCTTCTCAGAAAATGTGTAAGAAGGTTTAAGTTGATAATATTGTTTTTCTGTTTTTAGTAGAAGATGATGATCTTAAGTTTCTTTCATAAATTTTAGAAGTTTGCTTATTTCTAGATTGTTTTAATTTAGCCAGAGATCATAGGCCATTAGGTACTACAGTCCATCTACATTATCCAAGTGTCCTTGAAGTTACCCCTTTGGTTTGTTCTGACCCTTTGCTGAATGTAGGACAAATGGGATCACTTCCCCTCTTTAGAGCTGAGAACATGAGCTCAAGCATTGAGCTGTTTTGTCTGGTTACAGACACTGGCAAATTTAGCTCTCTGCCATCTAATATGCATATTCCAACAGCAATGCTGAATTTTTTAAACACTAGAGAAATTGATCTGTACTGTTTTCTACATGTCTTTGCATTGGCCTCGAGATACAGTGATAGTCTATCAATTCAGGGGCCTTGTTTATAATGAGAACCAACAAAATGAACACCCCAAAAACTGCTTGTTAGTTTAGGATTAAAATAAATGTTGCAGTCCCTCCAAAACTGAAATGCTTGTCATCTCAGTGATAGTCCTGCTTAGTAAGAAATGATCAAGATTTTTACATCCTAACCTTTTCAGCAAGATTTAATTCTTATTTAAAATTCTGTGTAGTAATTTCACCATAATAAACTTAAATGAACTAATTCTTAAGATACAGTATTTGCTGCCTGCCCTTTACTGTCTTAATATTTTTTTCTAAAGTTCAAGAACCTGGCAAAACCCATGTTAAAACACAGTGTATTTGTGTATAGAGATATTCTGTCCTGCCATTTTGACTTCTCAGCATCACACCATTATCACAGTGGAAACACTGCTTAGTATTTTTAAATGAAAACAGCTGTTGTTATAGTAACAGAATTCAGATTTTCAGAATCAATGCTGAAGGTCAGTCTTTTGCTTTTTTTTATTATGTAAAAGAAAAGGATAGAAATTATTCCAATTAACAAACATATATTATGCATTTACATGCAAATTTTCACACATTTTTAAAGAACCGGGGAATAATCTACATTTATATATATTCATATATACAGATTTTAGAACTATATTGTGCTGCCTTTTATAATGTTCCTTCCTATGGCCATCTTTATGCAAGGTAATTTTCTATGGAGATATTATTTCTCTGAAAAGAATTTAAATAAATGTGGGCATTGCTTTATTATTTATTTCTTATGTGAGAAAACAGAAGTGTGTGTATACGCATGAGTGTGGATGTGTATGGATAGTGTATATGTGTGTGGTGTACGTAAATGTGTTACTTGTGACTGTATGTGTGCATGTGTATGCGTGTGCGCGCGCGCGTGTGTGTGTGTGTGTGTGTGTGTGTGTGTGTGTGTGTGTGTGTGTGTATGGTGTAGGTATGTAAGACAAATCTTAAGAGGTCTTATTAATAAATAAAAAAAAAAACTGGAGCCAGATACTGGAGTGAAAACTTTAAGATCAGAGGAATAGGACAAGCCACAGCCAACTCTACCATACCAATTCCACAGCCTCCAGAGAGACCTACTTCCTGTATACCCACACCTATATGCCTCTCTGTCCCTGCCCTCTTACTTCCTCTCTCTGCCCAGCTACATCACTTTCCTCTTTCCGCCCAGCTCTATCATTTCCTATCTGTCAGTACAGACCTCCAGACCTCTATGGTTAACTAGTGCTGGAAATTAAAGGCGTGTGCCACCACACCTGGCTCTGTTCCCAGTGTGGCCTTGAATTCACAGAGATCTGGATGAATCTCTGCCTCCCAAATGCTAGGATTAAGGGCATGTGCTATCACTGCCTGGCCTCTATGTTTAATATAGTGGTTGGCTTTTTCCTCTGATTCTCAGATAAGCTTTATTGGGGTACACAAATAAAATATCACCAAATAAGTATCTGGAAATCTTTTTTCTCTAGTATCTAAGAAAACTGTCACACAGGACTTACCCCCTCTGAGGACTGGATGGGGAGTGGGTGGGGGGAAGGTAGGAGGGGTGGGAGAAGGGGAAGAGGGGGAACTGTGGTTGGTATGTAAAATGAAAACAATATTTAATAATATAAAAAAAACTCACAAAGCTCTGGATACAACCTTATCTAGTTTTGGAATTTGACTTGGTTCCAGGGTACAAAATTATTTCAAAAGAATCAAAAAATGGATGTCCCAAAACCCAATGGTTCTTGACAAGTCAGCGTTTCCAGAACTGGAGGAGTCAGACTGCTACACTGGCCCTTTCAGCAGAGCCAGGATTCACCAGTGAGTGCTCATCTCTTTTCTTCTATGTCCTGGCTTTGTACTTCCCATTACCTCAAGCACGTTTATAGAGGAAAAATAACTGAGGACATTCCCGTTGGTCACCACCTAGGTTGAGAATGTATCATTGTATTATAATTTATATTTAACTTAGGTACAGCACTAAATGAACATTTGATTCTATATTTAATTTCATAATTCAGAGATGGTCAAGCCATGATTAAATACTATTCTATAGGCTGGTAACTTAGATATTCTTTTGAAGTAATAACTATGTAGGCATCAGAGATGGCTCAGCAGTTCAAAGAACCTGATACCCTCACAGAGGAGTTTCTGGCACAAATATGGAGGCTCACAACTGTTTGTAACTCCAGTTACAGGGTATCCACAGCACACACATGGAGGCTTATGAATGTGTGTGTTTCAAGCTATAGGGTATCCACAGCACATACATGGAGGCTCAGGACTGCCTGTGACACCAGTTACAAAATATCCAATACATCTCTGACTTTCTCAGGCACCAGGCACATGTGTGGTATATATACATATATGCAAGAAAATGCAAATACACATTAAATAAATATTTTAAAAATTATTATAATAGAAAATAATTCATTTAAAATAGTAATTGCAACAATAATAGGATTGCTCCTAACAATAACATTAATTAATGAATTACTGAAACTATAACTTTACTTAAAAAAATTCATTTAGTATTGAAGTGGTTTATTCACTCTTATTCAAATACAATAATTTAGAATTTCTTTAGAGAAGACTGTCTCTAACTTTCTTGTCTTTCTCTCTCCCTCTCCCTCTCTGCCAAGCCTTTTTCTTTCTCCTTGCCTTCCTTTATATCTGTTTATTTGTCCATGCTTTCATTCTACTATGATTTATTGAGTTTCTACAGGCCATTAATTGAATTATAAGGTTCATTATGGCACAGGTTCTGCCCTCTGCCTTCATGATCCTCCTAGGCTAATGCTATAGACAAGAATGAAATTTGTAAAGCTAAACAAAAAAAAGGTAAATATAGAGAAGGTGAAATATTCAATATTCACAAAATATTGTTGTAAAATTGTAAAATATACAATTTAGTATGGGACCAAGGCTATGGAGCCCACAGATGCCATTCTGGATATCTGGATGAAACTTTATTCTGGGATGTGGGAGTTGATGGAATTATAGACCAATCTCTACCACAGCCAAACATCAGTTAGTTTCTCCTCCTTAAAACATTCTATTCATTTTATTATTTAATCCTGGAGACACATATAAAGCCATCCTTTCTAATTCCAGCTTTGGAGAAATCAGGGCAAAACAGAGCATGGACTCCCCTGTATAGGGAACTCACAATCCAGGGAACTTCAGCTTTCTGTTGTACTATCACAGGGTCTTAAAGATCTGTGGAAACAAGGTGAAGCAAAATGTTCTTCTCGTTCTTTGAAAACTCAAGGAAACAGCTCAGTCTTTGAAGAACACTAATAAAACCAGGGAAACATCTGGCTTATATCTCCCTAGTAGTGTCCCACTTCAACTTATCACACAATTCAGTTTTTGATTATTTTCAGGTTGGGCCACCCTGCTGTCACCCTGTGTACCTCCCTCACCCCCACTCCTTCAGGCATCCTCCTGTGACGCATACAACTACACCAGCCTTGGGCCCATGATTCAGCTGCTCTAGTGAAGCTCCAGCTCTATCTTTACCACTTTTCTCTTCTGCTGACCTATCGTGCCCCTAAGTTTTGCAGAGCGTTCTTCTTCCCATCAATCAGTCTGCCTACATATCAGAAAATTCTTGTTATTGACCCTTCCTCAAGTCACTCACTACATCATTATACTATTACATGTTCTTCACATAAACCAGATGGAATATATTTATTTATTCACTTGTTGATTATACCACCTACTTAATTCTTCCATAATACAACCTCCTCAAAAACTGAACTCATCTGCCTAAGAACTACTTGCTCTGGTTGGCTTAAATCTCATGGTGAAAAAAAGATTGGTAGATTTTCTTTCTGCTAACTATATTAACCAAGACTCTGAACTTAATGTATCTGAAGACAGAAATAAGACACATAATATTAAACACTGAGGAACTCAAAATGTAATAACATGGGCTACTGTACAGATTAAAATAAACAAGGTTGGGTAAAACCTGTTAAGAAGACAAAGGTCTCAAAATCTAGGCCAGGAGCACTGACACACAGGAACAGGGTAGTAGCTCCATGGAGATGGTGCTTCCACAGGAAAGTTATTTAGCTTGGTAATCTTTTGATATGGAGGGTGAGGAGGAAGCAAGGGATAGAATAATTAATACTCCAGATGAAATGTCTGACAGAAAGATGGTTCATCATTCATAGAGATAAAGTGCCTGGAAGCAGAGAATGTCACCATCTAATAAGTTCCAGTTCATTCCACTGCTTAGAGACTCCCACTACATTATAAAGTAAACATTTAAACAAATCTATCCTTCTCATTGTGAAATCCCCCTTTGCTTTTCATATCATCCACACTCACAAGGCTTCTTGTAAAATGAATTGCTAAACAGTCTTATTAATAAAAAACCTACAGCCAGATATTGGGGTACAAACTGAGAGATCAGAGGAGTAGAAAGAAGCCAGCCACATCCTCAGCCAAAGAGATCTTCTTCCTGTCTACCCACTCCTATATGCCTTTCTGTTCTGCATCTCACTTCCTCTCTCTGTCCAGCTACATCACTTCCTGTCTGTCTGTACAAACCTCCAGACCTCTATGGTTAACTAACACTGGGATTAAAGTTGTGTGTCACCATGCCTTGCTCTGTTCCCCAGTGTGTCCTTTAACTCATAAAGATTCGGATGACTCTCTGCCTCCCGCATGCTAGGATTAAAGGTGTGTGCTACGATTGTCTGATTTCTATGTTTAATATAGTGGCTGGCTCTTTCTTCTGATCCTCAGATAAGCTTTATCAGGGTGCACAACATATTGGGGGACACAATATATTACCACAGCCCCTTGATACTCTTTCTACACAGGGACCTTTTGTATCAGGGAAAAGAAAAGGGGAACTATGGGACACCACTAAACTCTGAAAATTGAGTAAGATAGAATGGAAAGTGTTGTGTGGGAGATAATCTCAATTTTTAATGAAACCTATTTGGAGCAACATTGCTTGAGGAGGTACAAACCCCAGCCAGTAAATGGTAAATTTTATTCTTACTCTATGATGAACAAGACATATGAGAATATCAAGACCTCTTTACAAACTGAAAGAAGATGCTAAAAGGAATATTTGATCATTCTCTGCTTTTACTGTATTTCTTTTCATCTGTCAGTTGATTTTTTGTTAAAAATGATGACTCTTACCCTAGAATATTTTACATTCACTGCCTTTGATTACGGAGACAGAAAGATGGGTGTTACCCAGGAATTTATAATTTTGACTAGATTTTGTGTTCTATTCTAAATATTAAAACCAATCCCTTCATCCTAACAGCTTTATAATAAACAATAAGGACACCTTCTTCAGCAATGCTACTCGAAGCAGGATAGTTTATCACATGCTGGAGCGCACCAAATATGAAAATGGAATATCAAAAGTGGGTAAGAACATTATTTTACAGACATAGTTTAAAATATTAAAAAAGATATACAGAGGTAGAGTGTTATAACAAATGAAATTTGATACTTTCACTCATTAATTATGAGATGTATAACACATTAGACACAAATTATGTGAATATTTTATATTGCTACTTTTCATAAAATTATTTTTGAGGGCATTTGGCCACTGTATCAAATGTGAACTATGCAAATATTTAAGAACAAAATTTATCCTAAACTAATACAGTTTTTAATTAAAGGATTTAATTTTATTTCTTATGTGCTGTATGTTAAACACTTTATGACACAGATTTTATACACAGAAATTAAAATTAGTTTCTAGATCGAATTGGCTTTGAAAGATCCTCATGATTCAATAAGTAAAGAAGAGCAATTTACAAAACTATTAGTCTAGTGTGATTCCATTTTCTTAATACATAGAAATAAAAATAAATGAAAGTCTAGAAGAATATGTAAGTAACCTAATGAGAGATTGTTTCTGGAATATTAAATGGCCACTTATTTTAACTTATTAAATTTTGAAACTTTGTGTCATTTGATGGGGTTAACATTTTAGTACATATGTAATATGAAAGAAAATTGAGAGGTGTGCAACTAGAACAAGATGAATAAAATTGAAAGCCTTACATAGAATTGAAAACAAAACAAAGCTAACATACACATTGACAATTGTGAAGCTTAATTGAAGAAATGAGGAAATCAGTTAGCCAACTGTTCTAAATTCTTCAAAGTTCAAAACTGACAACCCATTGGAATCTATTACCATCATTTCCTGATTACGCTAGGATGAAGAACAACACTAGTTTAAAAAAATAGCATGTTTCATGTTTACTTTGTAAAGAAGAATCTTCATGGTCTAGTTTTTTCTGACTAACAATTCATTTGTAACTGAGCAATCAAAATAGTTGCCTTAGACACTAAAACTTTACCCAAAACAATGAAAAATTTTCTAAAGAAACAAAAATTAAAATACCCAGAACATGAGCTGAAATTTTTCTTATGATGGAAAATTGTGCTTACACAATTCAATGACATTTTAAATTATTTTTTAAAAGTACCATATTCTTTTTGGGAATATGCTAAACACAGAAGAACAAAAATAAAATAAAAAGTATTCCTAGTCACAGTTATCAGTAATGAATTTATAGAAAAAATGCATTATTTCAAAATATAAATGTGTATTGTATATGCATTTCTACTTTTAAAACTATTTTCTCGTCATTATGTATCACATGAAAATAAGTTGCAAATTCCTGTAGAACAGTCTAAGATAAGCACTCACTAAACTACAATTATTTACTGTGCACTTTATATAATTTTGTTTGCAACATTATAAAAGGTTCCATATTTCAGGTGTACAAATATTTCTTTCTTGCATGATAATAAATAACATTGTAACAAACGTTGCTCTCCAGAAAGTTTTTCTCATTGCTCATTCTCAAAAGAAAATCTCACAGTACCTTCACCAAGATGACAGATTTTAGTGTGACATTTTACATCCTTTCAATTTAGCATAAACAAACATTTCTTGATCCAACAATATTTTCTGTCAAATGTCAGGAGTAGAAAATTCCTCTTTGACTAAATTTTGTTGTATTTGGTGGGGGATAGATAAAAAGGTTTTCTTGGTTCATGTGATCCCAAGAAGTGGAAATTAACAGTACACCACTCATCATGGTGTGATTTGGTAAAATGAAACCTTGTGTTGGCGTCTTGTAAACAATGTGGCAAGGACACACACCTAGGCTGAGTACCAATCTCTTTTTCAAAATTACTATTCCTATAGTTGACGTGGATATGGAAGTCATTTGAATTGCTTTAAGTCTTAAAATAATTCTGTGCATTAATACATGTTTTAAGGGAAAACCTTCATTGAAATTGACTCAGATCTTTGTTCTATTTCTAGGTATCCGTAAACTTATAAATAATGGCTCATACATAGCAGCATTCCCCCCACATGAGGTAATTTTGAAAGATATTTTCCATTCAACAAAACAAAATATTTTCATTCTCGGAGACAGTATTAGTTACTTTTTGTTGTTGTGATCCAACACCACAACAAGTAACTTATGGAAGAAAAGTTTATTTGGGCTTCGGTTTCTAGGGATTAGAGTCCATGACCAAGTACAATGGCAGCAAGCAGCAAGAATGGTGGCTAGAGCAACGCAACAAGAACTCACTTCTTGAGCAGTAAGAACCAAGCAGGGATAGGAACTAGGATGAGACCATAAACTCTCAAACCCCATCTCTCCTAGCCATACCTCCTAAACCTCTCCAAATAGCTCCACCAACTGAAGGCCAAGTTTCCAAATGCCTGAGACCATTAGAGACATTTCTCATTGAAACCATGACAGTGCCTGAACAATTTCATTCATTTAGATCTGTGTACTCACATCTAGAACAGTTCACCGAGACAGTATTACCATCCTTTAGCCTCACAGTGGCCCATCAACTCCAAAACATGTCTACAGTTTTCCCTATGGGAAGAACCCCAGCCTCCCCCAGAGCAGTTTAATATCCTAACTACTCTCTGTTCCAACACAATACATCATGATTCATCCTGCTTGAAATGCCCATTCCTTCCGAATAAGGCAGGTTCATGACTTGTATTCACTATTTTAGAATACCTGAAAGTCAAAAACAAGACCACAATCAAAACCTCCATGCATTACCTACCTCACTTCTAGACAGATTATTATCTTGCTCCAAGTTTTAACTAGAAAGATGTGGATGGCCCTGAACAATGAAAAGAGCATCTGTTGAACACCTCCTTGGCCCCTGCTATTCACACCCTTAGTTTATTTTTTTTAACTGTGTCACATCTTAAAATAAATTAGAAGTTTTACTTCTGTCCTTTCAAAAACCATCATTCCTTGATTTCCAAAGTTAATGCAATGAGCTCAAAAGTTAATGCATATGAGGAATTTGCAGCCCCATATAATTGTTAGTAGATAAAATGAATTGGAAATGTTGTATTTGTCAATGAGATAAGTATGGACTATCTCTCACTTGAAACAACCCTGTGGTACTGACAATAAGATTAATTCCATTATAAACATATATAATCCAGGTACAAGAAAGTAAAACGTCAAAGACAGTTATAAGCATAGGAAGTGTTATTGATCTTCATGAAATACCCACTTACAATAAAAAGTTAGGAATAATAATCATGAGCATTTTTTTCATATATTTCATGTGCTGAACCAGCACATGTTTTACCATGATTTTGCCTGTGCAGAAAGAAGTAAACATTATTCTCTCTTTAGATATAAAGGAACACAGCTTAGAAAAATTAAACACCATTTAAAATGGTGGTAAACTAAAGTGATCAGAGAAGCACAGCTAAGGGAGTCATTTAACACAGGAAATTTGGCTTGTTCTCTTGGGCACGGTAATTTTCTCTGCATAATTAGCTTGTACACTGATAGTTCACTTGAGTTTCTCATGGGAAATTTGGTAGCTGTCATAACTGGGTTGTTGATGATAGTCTTTTTAATTTATGTATATAAAGTATTTGGAATATAAATGTATGTCATGAATATACAAAAGAAATAAAAAGTATCATTGAGTACCATTGTGTACTGTAAATATACAAAAGATAATTGAGACACAATGAAATTGGCTAGGAGTTGTCTATTGATTTGAATTGCTATTTACTCATGGGAGAAATGCAAGATTTACAAAGAAGAAAATGAAGTCAATGGTATTAATATATAGTCTAATAAGGATATTTTAAAGCATATGTCTTCCTTTTTGATTGATTCCTATATTCAGTCTCATAATTTTTATTCATAGTTGAGAGTTTTTTTTTTTATTTTCTTACAAAAACGACAATAGCTAGAGGAGCATGGCAAATCCTTCTAGGGAAAACGGACAGGAAAAGGTAAAATCAATAGGCCAAACGTATATATGTATGAGAAAACTTTGTCCAAGACATGAGTCAAATATACAATTCTTTCAAGGATGGATCATGGAGGAAGGTCAATCCAAGGTGTGATTAGGGACCACTGACAATATGTGAGCCTTCAGAAAGGCTCACAAGTGCATGAGTAGGTCAGAGCTTTCTCTTCACCCAGTTCTCCCTTGCAGCTCCCCTCTTGTCACTGTCAAGCTAGAGCGGTGTAGTAGTCGGTGTTAAGTGCAGGTTGCACAGTGGTGTCCTAGGTACCCTAAATTTTAGCATCTAGAAATATATATGGTCTGACCACTAAATCTGGGTGAATGCCATATATTAGAATTATTAGCACTGACTGCAAAAGAACAGCAATTTTGCTATTCATCCTTTTGATAAGTATCAGGCAGGCAGCAATCTAGTTTCAAGAGCAAATACTATTCCAAGTGGATGTTCTGCACTTGAAATCAAGATGGTTTTTCATTTTTTTCTTTGGCTTCCAATTATTAAGTTTTAAAAACTTGGGCTATCTTAGGGAGGATATCTTGGGCTTGTACTTTGAATGTGTATCACCCTGTCCCTAACTATTTTTTTTCTATTTTATTAAAGTGTCAGAGATGGCATGAACATGTTATCCCCTTGCAGCCTGAAGACACTTGCAAACCAGATCTCAAAGTTTCAAGAAAGCTTCATAAATAATCTCATCCGTGGTGATTAGGGAACACTCAACCATATGAAGGCCATTTGAAAGAAAACATTGTGTTTTAAATGCTTAAATTTTGAAATATTAAAAGTAAATTTACAAGACCCTAGGATCTAAACACATAGGTGGCTCTAAAGGTCATGATCCCATTCGTTTTAAGCAAATATTTGTTCTCTTATAATCTATAAGTAAAAGAGAACTTTTCTGTATCTAGCTCACTTCTTAAATCTAAATGGTATTCAATTTATCAATGAAAGATTACAATAATTTTATCATTTTTAATTAAAAGATCCTGATCCAAACAGTGAAATATGAAGTCTCATTTTCTCATTTACTTAAGTAAAATGGGCCCAAATTATTTGAAAAATTATTTAAAACACTATTTTCACAGAACTATCATATTTCCAATGATAAAGGTATTTACCATTCCAGTAGTAAGCTTGAGTATGTAACCTCTAATTATTTTATATATTGATACATTTCCTTGTTAGGGATAAACTAATTCTTATTCAGTTCAAAGTTCACTAAGAAAATGGATTCTGATTTACGTTGTTGTATCTCTCTCAGGGAGCCTATAAGAGTAGCCTACCCATCAAAACCCATGGACCGCAGAATAACAGGCATCTGTTGTATGAGCGCTGGGCACGCTGGGGAATGTGGTACAAGCATCAGCCTCTGGACTTGTTCAGGTGCTGTAAATGGACTGGCTGGTAATAATGAGAAAACTGGTCTATTGCCATTTTCCTAGCCTTGAAATTATTTCTTATCACAGCTATTTCAGTTTAGAAACTCTCTACAGAAAACAACAACAACAACAACAAAAAACACTGCATGACTTTTCAATGGAAGGAACTCAATGCCAGGAATTGGTTATGGAGTGAGTGTGAAAGGTAATAAAAGAGTCTTTAAGTCAATCAGAGATTGATAGCAAGAGGAAGTGACCAGCACCCTGGAGGGGAAATGGTGCCATATGTAGTACACACCCAAAATACCAGGTTCTGAGGAATACTAGGGGGAGGAAAATTATCCTGGATTGTTTATTTGTTCTTCATACTTCCAAGTCTTCTAGTATCTCATTGCTCAATTTCATCATAAGCATTTTACAATGGAGCTAGAACAATGGACTACCTTATGAAAAAAAATCAAAACAAAGAAGCATTCAACAGATATGAAGGCAGATAGGAAAACAGATAACATATCACCTGTGTGTATGTGGCAGGCTGTCAGTATTCACAAAGAATTAGTTCCAGAAACTCCTCTCAAATGACACACTCCATGGTACCCATATTCCTTTTATATAGTGTGTGTTTAGACATAACGTACATATATACTTCAGCATACTTTCAATCATCCCTAGAGTTTTCATAATAACTAATACAATGTGAATGTTAGGGAAATAGTTAATATGTTATATTATTTAGGGATGAATGGCAAAAATAGAACATGCATGTTTAATGAAGACACAACTTTGATCTATGGATAGTAGAATTTGTAGGTGTAGAACTTGGTAATGCACTGGACTGGCTATATGTGTCTTCCAAACAGATGTTCTCTCTATTTTTGTGAGCACTTTCTATTGAGTAGTTGCTCTTAACTCTATCATCTGTCTGTCTATCTATCTATCTATCTATCTATCTATCTATCTATCTATCTATCTATCTATTATCTATCTATCATTTATTTTGAGACAGAGTCTCACTGTGTATCCCTGTCTGCCCTGAAACTTACTGTGTAAACAAAGCTAGCTTTGAACTGACAGAACTCTGTCTGCCTATGCTGCGATAAAAGGCATACAGCATCATGCCTGGATTCAGTTTTATGTTTGGAGTATTTATATTTGAAATTTACATAATTTATTTTAGTGCAGAAAACATTGTTTATATAAAAAGCATGAAATGAATGTTAATACTATTCCGATTTGCTAGCTAATGATGAATATCTATAGGATAAAAGAAAAACACATATTATTAAGCTATATGTGTTGATATTTTTATCTGTTTACAGAATATGAAGAATAGCTCACAACTGTATTAGTCAGTGTGTCAGTAGAATACAGATCACTGAAGGAGTTCTTGAAGGGAAATCAGTAAGAAAGAAGATACAGAAGTGGGAAGTGGGATCATGAAAGCCAACACCTAATGACATGCTCAGGGACTAGTAAAAACTAGAAGTGATTATTAAACCTTATCTTAAAGACATAGGAGGAGGAAGGACTTGCCAGAACCAATTAATACTAACCCATAGAAGGAGGTAACAGATACAAGCTGTGACCTGAGGAAGAAAGCAGTTGTAGACAAACCACGACCCAAGAGAAAGGAAACCATCTACCATATAGATCTTGAAACCAACAAGCCTGTCTGGAAGTCAGAAGTTTTGAAAAAACAGAGTGGATAAGGTCCACAGTGGTGAACTCTGTGGGTCACAGGATAGTAAGTGGAGTAAGCACTTGGAGATACACAGGATGAATACTCAGCAAATGTTAGTTGTTGAGTATATCCAGAATCAAGACATTTTCTTACTATGTCAACCATGACAAATTCCATTATTCTAATGTATTAAAGTAAAGCATTATTATTTTTGAAATCTGTGGGCACAATATAGTAAGACATGCTGGCTCATAAAAATGTTTTTTAGGAACTAAGATGATAGTTTTTGAGTAGCATTTCAGTGTGAATTACTTTTTTTTCCCAAGGCAGGGTAGTTTTGGTGCCTGTACTTGATCTCACTCTGTAGACCTCAAACTCACAAAGATCCACCTGCCCCTGCCTCCTGAGTCCTGGGATTAAAGTTGTGTGCCACCACTGCCCGGCTGAGTTACTATTCTTATCTACAGGCAGCATTGCTATTATTGCTTCAGGTAAATTAAGCAAGCATCTTTTATGAATAAATGGGGTCTCTATTACAAACATCCAGGGCTCTCCAGCTACTATTGTTTGACTACTCACAGAGATGGGTAATTTTCCTGTAAGAATATGTGTTGGTTAAAGTGACTAAGCAATAATGCATCATGAAAGACCCACCAGAAAAGGGTATACAGTAAAGGAGTACAGGTGATATGTCAATGGACAGCACTGCCTAGGAACT
The DNA here is from genome assembly GCF_049852395.1 of Peromyscus maniculatus bairdii. Taxonomy (NCBI): domain Eukaryota; kingdom Metazoa; phylum Chordata; class Mammalia; order Rodentia; family Cricetidae; genus Peromyscus; species Peromyscus maniculatus. The sequence goes on along the minus strand of NC_134855.1, from coordinate 87,590,209 downwards.
TAGTTATAGCTAAAACTGAAGCAGTGATGTGGAGGACATTCAGCTTCAACCACAGAAAGCTATTGTGGACAAAGCACAATTTTCAGAACTTTTAACTCTTTATAGTTAAGTTGTTCATGAGTCTTTCTGTGGCTTCCTTTCTATAATAAGAGCAGGATGGTATGTGACAGTTGGGTTCTTTTGATCATAGCTGATGGGATTTCCACAGGCAAATCACCATTGTCATGTCCAGTATAAAAATACCTTAATGTGATGTATGTGTCAAAAGCTGTCAATTCATCTTTTTTTTTAATGAATTTCTGGAGATGCGGTTATATTGTTTTGCTATTTTAAAATTGATTCAAACACTTAATAGCTAAAGCTTATTTAGTTTCAATCTAATTTCCCATGGAAACTATTTTAGATCCAAAGGAATACTTTAAAAAATCAGCAGCTGCAAAAACAGGGATATGACATTTCAAACAATTCTAATAATTGGTATGAAAGGGATTTAAACTTAAAAAATAAAGTTGTTGAAATAAATGATTATTTCTAAAGTTATAGATACCAGGGTTTACTTGGAGATAGAAGTTATTTCAGCAAGGGATAGATCATCAACTGAAATGTCACAGGGGGAGCTTTAAATAAAAGAGACACAAAGAGAATGGCCTTGGTTGAGCAGTAGTGGGGAACTGCTGCAATAGTATCCCTTTGTTCTCTTTCTTCTGCAGGATTTTGTTGTACCTCTAAGGAATAATTATTGTAGATAGTTGCAAATACCGGTGTTGCAGGGCAAGGTCATTTTTGGCCATTTTTCTTTGTCTGCAGCTAGCTTCTCCACCCCCTGACACACATTGAAGCCTGCTTTGACTTAGAACATATTTTAGCCTAATAATATTAACTTACATTAACTTCAACAACAACAACAAAATACCAGGTTAATGCATTAGTGTCTTATGAGCAGGTCAGTCCCTGCAACTACTCTCCCCATCCTCATAAAGATATCCCATTGTTCACAATGCAGAAAGGGAAGCCTTGTTAATGAAAACTAATAATTAAATTTTCTTCCCAGCAACAATCACTGTGAAGCATCAATCTTTAACAGTGTAGCTGTGGGCAGGGTTATGTTAACTAACCAGCTTTAGAAAATGGAGACCTCACAGGAGTAAGGAAATCAGGGAATGTAAAATTATTTCTATCAGCCCTTTATAAATTATGGAACTATAAAAAAGCAACATTGGAGTGAGTGAAGCGAGAACAGCTGAGTAGATCTTAGAACTGCCTCATTAATCTGCCACTTTCATATCAACTGAAGACTAATAAGGTTTTAATTCCTTTAGTTTCATTTGCTCTTCTAACAGTGGTTGGTAATGAAGCAATAAATGCACAGCTCTCACTTCAATGGGCTTAAATGTTGTGAGTGTAACACTGAATTGTGGTATGAAGGAAAGTTATAAGGCATCATGTCTGATGACACTAAGGCATTGGAACAAGCACAAAACACCTAACAAGGGTTAGAGAGTAAAGCTGCCTGGAAGAAACAATATGAAGAAGAAGACAAATACCCGTTACAGGAAAAGGGAAATGTTTTGTTTTAGTTAGAGGCCAGTGGTAATAAAAGGAAATGTGCTTCCGACAAGCAGAATAAAGCTTCAGTGGAAGAAGGTGAGATATAACCAGGCAGACTGTAGCATAAGCATGTCAGTGTCTCAAGTGGAGACACATCTTGCCCTGAACTGAGAATCCAATCAGATGGCCAACTGATTTTTTTTTTCTCTTCTTTTTATTCTCAGGAAAACATAGCTCCATTAAAGACTAAAAAGGTATACTATTAGGAAGATGGAGAAAGGCAAAAATTGGGTTATGAAAACTATTTTGAGAAAGTTGGACCAGAAATAGGTACTGTTGAAAGTTGGTCTTATACTGTCCCTTTAGTGGCCAAGTTTACAGAAACACATCATTGCCATTGTGAGAGTCATTAACAGCCAGCAGGGTCAGATACCCTAGTATTGCTGACAAGTACATGGACTAGAGGCCTCAGTTTACATCTGATATCGTCACTAGTTGTGGGATTGGAGATTGTTGGGTCATTTATGTTGCGTTAATTCAAACTGAAGACTGGCTTTCTTGTGCAGGCTATACTTTGGTGAGAAGATTGGTTTGTACTTCGCATGGCTGGGATGGTATACTGGCATGCTGATTCCTGCAGCGGTTGTTGGCCTGTGTGTTTTCTTCTACGGATTAGTTACAATGAATGAAAGTCAAGTAAGGTGAGCTATGAAGAGACTTCTCCAATTTATTTGTCCTGCTTTGTAAAAGTACAAATGCCTATGCACAGTGGAGATAAATAATAGGACTGCAGTGTCTGTGTTTTGTTTTGTTTTTAGTATAACAGAAGTGCTATTAAAATGTCATTTTTATAGTTTTATGTGCAAATTCTTTTGAATATGTCCAAGATTGAGTTCTTATCTCCTTATTAAAGATATTTTTCCAATATGGATTAAATAATCTAAAAATATCAGCAAACTGGTTTTTAGCAAAAATAAACCATATCAAAAATGTGATCACAGTTTAAAGAAGAGTGACATAAAATTAGAAAAAGGAATGAATTATTCTTACAAATAATGCATTGTTTTTCACAAGTACAACATTGAATTTAACTCTATATAATCAAATTCAAAACACAAAGAATACCTTGTTGGGGCTCAGCAGTTAAGAGCCTTACTCTTTGCAGAGGACCTGATTTGGGTTCAACCACCCTAACTCTAGCCCCAGAGGATCTGACACCATCTTCTAATGCCTCTAAAGATGTCTACATGCAGATGGTACATATGCATACACTCAGGTTCATGTACATACACATAAAATAATTAAACAAATCTTTAAAAAGAGAGATTCCTTTATCAAAACTCAGCATTTTGTTCTCCTTTTCTTAATCTTTTTGCAATGACCTGGCTACTAGGAAGTACATATTAACAGCTATTGCTGATATAAAATTGTATATATTATCATAAATGTTAGTTTCCCTGTATTTCTCTTTAAAATATTAAAATATATATAGTATTTTTTCCTGGGAAAAAAAGTAACTCCATTGCACTGGAGTTGACTAATCAAACTCTTTGATTTGAAATTTCTGAATTCTCTTGTTTTTCAAAACAAACACTGTAGATAGAAACCATATGATCTGATCACAGGCTTGTTTCAGGATTTTACAGAATCATTCTGATGCTGAGAGGCAACATGATCCTATATAAACCTCAGCTTTGAGACCTTACTCCTTCTCTGCTTCTTTGGGGGATTTTCCTATATACTATTCAATAAGTGATGTGGCTCAGAGGAGAGGCTGGATTACAGTTAAAGGTGTCCTGGAAAGAAAGCCGTTCTTTTGCAATGAATGAACAAATGGAAGCAAATTCTTTCTAATGATAGACAGAAAGGGAGCAGGTCCAATAGGGAGAGGAAGTGGGAAGGAGATGGGAGGGAGGGAGTCCAAAGAGGAGGGAATGTGAGAAGGAGCTGGGAGGAGTGGAGGGATGGGAAACTATAATCAGGATATATAGTCTGAGAAAGAATCTATTTTCAATAAAAAAAAAATATTGGAAAATAATCACTCAATAGTTACTGCTCAGATTAGACCCATGGAGCACATTGTCATAATTTCAAAACTTCATAAAGTTTTACTATGAGATACAGACACCTCCCTCCATCAAAACAAACATAAAAATATGCAAAAGTAGAAATGCACAAAAGGAAAGAAATTTACTGTCCCTATTGACCAGTGAGGGGACTTTGGCTTCTTTTGAATACATATTCTTTAACCTTTAGTACAAGGAGTGTTTTAAAAGGCATTGCAAACTCTTCAGTTACGTGCTTTTGGTATTATATTACCACTGCTGCTGTCACACTATAATTAAGATCTTGTCAGACTTTCTATTCTAAACCAAGATAAGCAGCACTGAATATCTTGACTTTCAAAATTTTGAGACTGATATTTTTCCATTCAAGGTGCCAGACATTGTTGAGTCCTGGCTGTTATCTTGGTGGGCAGGCAGGGAAAAGACTGTTTTGCTCTGTGTTGATTTGTATTACTATCTTATTAAGCTCCTTTGTGTTTGTTACAAAGTAGTGAGATGATAAAAAGCTGGAGACATGAGTTTGTTTATTTTGGATCTACAAAATATTGACAACCAAAATACAGTCATATTTATTTTTGTTTGTATTTTTGCTATCATTTTTACCTTTTATTAAAAATAGATTTTTTTCTCACATAATATATCTTGATTATGATTTCCTCTCCCTCTACTCCTTCCAGTTCCTCTTTGCCTCCATTCCTTCTGGAGCATCCGCCTTCTGCCTCTCATTAGAAAATAAACAGGCTTCTAAGGGATAATATATTTTTAATATAATATAATAATGAAGATAGAAAAAAACTAACACATTGCAATAGGACTAAACAAAACAAACAAACAAATGAATAAAACAAAACAAACAAAAAGGAGAAAAAAAGGAAAAGAGCCCAAGAAAAGGCACAAGATTGAGGGATCCTGTTGAGTTAGAGAAATTTGTTTTCATGGTAATCTCCATCCTCTCTCTTACAATCTTTTATCTTCTCTTCCACAGGGTTCTCAGAGCTTTGAGGGGAGGGATTTGATGATGGTATTCTGTTAGGGCTAAGTGTTCCGAGGTTTCTCAGTCTCTGCATAATATCTAGCTGTGGGTCTCTGTATTTGTTCGCATCTGCTGCAGGAGGAAATCTCTGATGATGGCTGAGCAAGGCACTTATCTATGCTTATAGCAGAATGTCACTGAGAGTCATTTTATTGCTACTTTCTTTTCTTTGTAGAACATTAGTATTTTGTCCCTGGGCCATCTAGTCTCAGGTTCTTGGTCATCTAAGCATTGTCAGGTATGGGTTCTATCAGAGAAATGGATGAGATCTACATGAACAACCTGGATGTGAGTGGGGGTAATGAAGGGCAAGGTTTAGGGAATGAGAGCTTAGGGAAACAAGAGATCCCAGGTGGATCAAAAACAGAGAGGGAGAACAAGAAATGAGACCATGATAAATGAAGACCACTGTAGCTAGAGTTTTTTCTTTGGGTCCCACCAAGCCCCAGCAGTCTGACAGCCCACTTATAAAATAAACACAGACGCTTATATTATTTAAACTGTTTGGCCTAATGGCTCAGGCTTCTAGCTATCTAATTCTTACATATTAAGCTAATCCATTTCTGTAAATCTATACCTTGCCACATGGCTCATGGCTTACCGGCATCTTCACATGCTGTTTGTCATGGTGGCGGCTGGCAGTATCTCCTTCCACCTTCCTGTTCTTTCTTTTCTCCTCTCTGTCAGTCCCACCTATACTTCCTGCCTAGCCACCGGCCAATCAGTGTTTTATTTATTGACCAATCAGAGTAACTTGACATACAGACCATCCCACAGCAGACCACATGAGAATAGGAAGAAGCAAAGTGCTAGAGAGGTCCACAGAAATCCACAAAGATACCTCCACAATAGACTACTGGCAATGGGTGAGAGAAAGCCTGAACTGACCTACTCTGGAGATAGGATGGCAAAACACCCTAAATGTTGAGCTAGAAATCTCATCCAATGACTGAGGGAACTGGATGCAGAGATCCACGGCCAGGCCCCAGGTGGAGCTCTAGGAGTCCAATTGGCAAGAAAGAGGAGGGTTTGTATGAGTGAGAATTGTTGAGACCAAGATTGGAAAATGCACAGGGACCAATAGCCAAACGAATGGAAACACATGAACTATGAACCAATAGCTGAGGAGCCCCCAACAGGATCAGGTCCTCTGGATAAGTAAGACAGTTGATTAGCTTGAACTGTTTGGGAGGCATCCAGGCAGTGGGACCGGGACCTGTCCTCAGTTCATGAGCTGGCTGTTTGAAACCTGGGGCTTATACAGGGACACTTGGCTCAGCCTGGGAGGAGGGGACTGGACCTGCCTGGACTGAATCTACCAGGTTGAACTCAATCCTCGGGGGAGTCTTTGCCCTGGACAAGGGAATCCGTGGCTGATATGTAAAATTAAATTAAATTATAAAATAAAATGTAAAAAAATAAAAGTCAAACCAGATATTGGTTGGTAACACCCACAAGCTTTGTGCCACCATTGCACTAGCATATCTTACAGGCAGACATCATTGTGGATCAAATGCTTTGTGGCTGGCTTGGTGTTTACCTTTTTCCTTTGATAGCATGCAGAGTACCTTTCTATACCATAGACTCTAGAACATAGGGGTGAAGGCTCTGTGTAGGCACCAGCTTGGTTTCTTCGTGTTCAGTGAGTTGTGTGGGTGATGTATTCAGCAATGGGACAGGACTTACTGTCAGTTTATGGAGAACAATCTATAGTCTTGGCAACAGCCTGGGCTGTTGTGGGGTTCCAATGGGACTGCTTTGGCCAACAACATAATACCAATACTGGAAGCCTCATTTGGTGACAAGAGTCATCCAGTTAGGCCTCTGTCTCCCCATTATTTGATGATTTCATTTAGATTGCCTTCATATGTGGATATTTACAAAGCTTCTACTATATTATTTCTATACTGGCCCTCAAATAATCCTTAACTTTAGCTCCTTCTCTCCATATTCCCTCCTTTGTCCTCCTCTTCATTTCCCCTTCCCCCTTGATCCTCCCATTCCAGTCCCCCACCCCACCCCTGCCCTGCCATACACCCATAACTATCTATTCTATTTCCCTTTCTTAGGAGCTCTATCTGTCCCCATACTCCCTTAATCCATACCTAACTTCTGTTTCTCTACAGGTTATAGCTTGGTCTTCATTGACTAAACAGCTAAAATTCACATACCAGTGAACAGATGCTACATTTGTCTTTCTGGGTCTGGGTTACCTCACTCAGGATGATTTGTTTCTCATTCAATCCATTAACCTGCAAATTTCATGATTTCATTCTTATAACAGCTGAGTAATATCCCATTATGTAAATGTACATTTTCTTTATCTTTTATTCTGTTGAGGGACATCTTGGTTATTTCTAATTTCTGAATATTACTAACAGGCCAGAAATGAACATGGTTGAGTAAGTGTCTCTATAGTAGGAAGATGTGTTCTTTCAGTATATGCCTGAGTGTTATAGCTGGATCTTGAGGTACATTCCCATCTTCCTGAGGAACCCCCACACTAATATCCATCAATTTTGCACACCCACCAGAGATGGATGAGTGTTCCCGTTACAGCATGAGTTGTCACTTGTTTTATTCGTCTTAGCCATTCTGACAGGTTTAAGATGACATCTCAGAGTAGTTTCAATTTGCATTTCCCTGATGACTGAGGATGTTGAACATTTTTTAAGTGTTTTACAGCCATCTGAGTTTCCTCTGTTTAGACCTGTAGCCCCATTTTTGTAATGGGGTTGTCTTTGTGATATCTAATTCTTTGAGTTGTTTAGAAATTTTTAGAGTAGTCTTCTATCAGATGTTGTGTTGATGAAAATCTTTAACTATTCTGTATTGTCTGGATGACAGTGTCCTTTTCTATGCTTCTCAGTTTCATGGGGTCCCATTTATTAACTATTGATCCTAGTTCCAGTGTTAATGGGGCTCTGTCCAAAAAGTTGTCTCCTTTGCCAATAAGTTCAAAGCTACTTCCCACATTCTCTTCTATCAGGTCTAGTGTGTCTGGTTTTGTAGTGAGGGCTTTGATTCATTTGAAGTTGATTTTTGTATAGGTTGATTAATATGCATGTATTTGGAATATTCCAGTTTTACCAGCACCATTTGTTGAAGATCTTGTCCTTTCTCCAGAATGTGTCTCTGTCCTCTTTATCAAAATCAGGTGCCAATGGATGTTTGGATTTATTTCTAGATCTTCATTGATCAATGTGTCTGATTTTGCACCAGTATCATGCTGGTTTTATTACTTACTACAACTCCATAGTACAATTTGAGATCAGGGATGGTGATACCTAGAGCAGTTATTCTAATATTCCGGATTGTTTTAGTTATCCTATGTATTTGTGTTTCCAGGTGAAGCTGAAAATTTGTCATTTTAAATTTTCTGAAAAATTGTGTTGAAATTTTTTGTGTAGGATAGCCAGTTTTACTATATTAATACTATATTAATCCTACTGATCCATAAGCATAGGAGATCTTTCCATCTTCTGATAGTTTTTTCAATTTTTTTCTTCAGTCTCTTAAAGTTTTTATCATATAGGTCTTTTATTTTTTTTGGTTACAGTTACCCCAAGATGCTTTATTTTTATTTGACATTATTGAGAAAGGCATTGTTTCCCTGATTTCTTTCTTGGTCCATTTGTCATTTGTACATAGGAGAGCTACTGATTTTTGCAATTATTTCATTGAGTATTTTTGCATCTGTGTTCATAAGGAAAAATTGATCTGTAATTCTTTTTCTTCATTGGGTCTTTATGTTGTTTGGGTATCAGAATAACTGTGACCTTGTAAAATGAATTGGACAATGTTCCTTCTGTTTCTATTTGAGGAATAATTTGAGGGGTAATGGTGTTAACTCCTTTGAAAGTCTCATAGAATTTTGCACTGAAAACAGTTGGTCCTCAGCTTTATTTGGGGGGGGGAGGAGACAACTTTTAATGACTGCTTCTTCTATTTCACTAGAAGTTATAGGTATTTTTAAATTGCTTTTCTGATTATGATTTAACTTTGGTAAGTGATATGCATTGAGAAAATTATCCACTTCTTTAGGGTTTATAATTTGGTGGAATACAGGTTTTTTTAAGTATGACCTTGTGATTTTCTGGATTTCATTGGTGTCAGTTGTTATGTCCCCTTTTTGTTATGTCTAATTTTGTTCATTTAAATATTCTCTTCACTTTTTAGTTAATTTGGATATGGTTTGTCAATCTTACCAATTTTCTCAAAGAACTGGCTCTTTGCTTCATTAACTCTTTACATTGGTTTTGCTTGTTTGTTTCTAGTTTATTGATTTCAAACCTGAGTTTGATTATTTCCTTCCATCTACTCCTTTTGCGTGCAACTTCTTTTTGGTCTAGAGGTTTCACATGTGCTACTTAAAGTTACCAGTATGAAATCTCTCCTTTTTTTGTTTTTAATATAGGCACTTAGTGCTGTAAACTTATCTCTTAGAGTTATGTTCATTGTGTCCCATAAATTTGAGTATTATTCATTTTCATTCAGTTCTAGAAAGCCTTTAATTCCTGTCTTGACTCAGCTTTCATCCAGTAGAGAGTTGTCCTTGTTCCATGAGTTTGTAAGCTTTCTTCTGTTTCTGTTGTTGATTTAATCACTGGCGATTTTATAGAATGTGGGCTGTTAGTTTAATTTTCTTATATCTGTTGAGACTTGCTTTATGTCCAAGTATGTCACTAATCTTGGAGAAGATTCCATAAGTGCCAAGAGGAAGGTATTTTCTTTTGAGTTTAGGTGAAATGTTATGTAAATGTCTATTAAGTCCACATTTAGTTTCTAATATCAATTAGCTCCAGCATTTCTCTGTTTAGTTTTGGTCTGTAAATATTTCTCTAGTTGGTTTTTTTTTTCTGTATGACCTGTCTATTGGCAATAGTGCTGTAGGGAAGGAAGTCTCCCATTATCAGTGAGTGAGGGTCAATGTCTGATGTAAGCTGTATTAGTGTTTCTTTTATGAACTTAGGTGTCCATATATTTTGTACATGGATGTTAAGAACTGCAGTGTCCTCTTGGTGGATTTTTCCTTTGATGAGTATGGAAGGTATTTTTCTATTTCTTCTGATTAGTTTCCATTTAAAAACCTCTTTAATCAGATGTTAACATGGCTATGTCAGCTTTCTTCTTAGGTCTATTTGTTTGGAATATCTTTTTCTGTCTTTTGCAATGAGAAATGTCTATCCTTGACATTAAGATATTTTTCTTGGATGCAGCAGAAGTATGGGTACTATTTTCAAGTCCCTTTGGTCAGTCTATCTTTTTATTGGGGAATTGAGACCATTGATATTGTGGGATATCAATGAACAATGCTTGTTGATTCCTGCTTTGTTGTTGTTGTTGTTGATGATGATGATGGTGGTGGTGGTGGTGTGTGTATGAGTGTGTGTGCACATATATTTCCCCTCTTTTGATTTGTCATTTGGGATTATTTATTCCTTGTTTCTTCTCAGGTGTTGTTAATCTCTTTAGGTTCGAGTTTTCTGTAATGCCTTCTGTAGAGCTGGGTTTGTAGACATTGCTTAAATTTAGTTTTATTATGGAATATCTCATTTTCTCTATCTATTGTAATTGAAAGTTAAGACAGACCTATTAGAATAATACCTTGCTTCTCCATGGAGACTCTAAAACCTAGAAGGGCCTGGACAGATGTTCTATGAGATCACAAATGCCAGCCAAGACTACTTTACCCAGGAAAGCTTACAGTCTTATTTCTTAACTGCCTAGCAGTTAACAGTAGGAAGATAGAGCATTCAAGTTTTAGATCCCTCTCTGTGTACATATGTATATGATATATATGCAACATATGTACTTAACTGAAATGTTCATATCAGTATTTCAGAGAGGACATCTCATAAGTTTTAAGAAAGACTAAACAGTTATGGGTGTCCTGCTTCTCAAGGCTCTGGGCTTCAGGACGAGGTAAAAGAGCTGAAACTGCAATTTTCTGGAACCTTCTGAATTGGCATCAGAACATCAAAAGAAATGTATGCAATGTTCAGTCCTGACCTGCTTTACAAACACTGTTGTATGTTAAAGAAACCTCCTCCAAACAAGTTTCCTCTTTATGCCTATCCTCAGCAATAAGAGTCTCTTCATTCTTTATCAGCCAGTTGGGTGCTAGGTATATTATCATATCACTTAACTAACACCCCAGTTACCATCCTCATATTGAACAACAACAAAAATAAAACAACAACAACAATCAAAAACTGGTCTTTATAGAAGTAAGTGATTTGTTTAGAATATTCCCTTTAAGGGATTAGCTAAATTTCAAATCTCTTTCAAATTTGTTTTTTGAAACAGAGATTTTATGGTGTGAATGTTTAAAACTAGACCAAACTTCTTATAGTAATATTAAGTGCTCACTTGTAAATGTAATGTCATACAAGTCTCTTGAACTCATTCATCATGTGAGATGGGAATTTCATGGTTCTTTGAGCATCAACTATGTTTACCACCACCTTTCTATGGCTTCTGACAACCACAGATAAACACCCCTTTTTGTATGAGTTTGACTGTGCTAGCTACATCAAATAAGTGAAATCATTCAGTGTTTGTTCTTCTGTGATTGGATCATTTCACTATTGAAAACGTATTCCAGGTTCACCCATGTTGTCATATTTGACACAATTTCTTCTCTGAGGCCAAATATACTGCTTTAGAAATATATACAGTGGTTTTTTTATCCATTTGTTGGTACATAAAAATTTTGTTTGTTTAAATATCATTGGTACATTTTAAAAATCATTCAGAGAAGATGGGAGTGTTAGGGTCAAAGCCTGGGCTCTGGTAGCTGCATCAGGGAGGCTTGGCCAACTCACCAATTAAAGACACAGTATTGGGGGAAAAGAAGATAGCCACAGTAGGATGAGGAACAGATAAAGAGATCCAGTGACATCAAGTTTGTCTTCACAGGACTGACATGAGGTCTAGCAAGAGGACAGTACACATACACAAGCAGTTCTAACTAAGGTCCCACCCAACAGCATCAATGAGCCGCCATTGATCCAGTGCTAGTCTGTCTGAGGGGGCAATACTGTAAGTTGTTACAGGGTTAATCACTGAAAGTACAAACTCACCCTCACAGATAAGTGAAAGGATGGTCTGTCCTGTGAAGCTTTGTCCTGCCTGAAATTCAAGGAATTAAAGAGACAAGATTAATTATCTTTGTGCCTTCTGACAAGTACAGACACAGAGTGAAGGCAGAAATGCCAACTTTGCATCCAACTTTTGGTTACCCTGCAAAGAGCGAATGGAATTCTTTTTTCAATGAAAGATGACCTCAAAGCACTGGTTTCACCACCTCTTCAAAAATCCTGATTTCATTTATTTTTGTACTATATCTAGAAATGGAATTACAGGATCATGTGGTATCATATGAGATCATTTAATAAAAAAAAATTGAAGCACTTTTACAGTTTCCCATAACAACATAGCATTTGAGATTCTCACTATGTACTAAAGTTTCAGTATCTCCACATCCTTAATGATACTTATTTTCAGTGTTACTATAAAATGTTCTAGGCTGCCCAGAGAAACCCTGTCTCAACCACCACAACCCCCCAAAAAAAAACCACAAACCAAAACAAACAAAACCCAAAAAAGTGTTAAAAATCAATATATATATATATATATATATATATATATATATATATATATATATATATATGTCTTTCCCTATGGTGGAATATCTTGCTCAGCCTTGATGAAGGGGGGAGGAGCTTGGTCCTGCCCCAAGTTGGTATGCCAACCTCTGTTGACTCTCCATAGGCCTTACTCCCTATGAGGGGTGGCTGAGAGAGGGGTGTAGAATGAATCTTAGAGAGTCTTATTAATAAAATCAAACCAGGGGCCAGTTATTGGGTGAAATGCTGGATGGTCAGAGAGACAGAACAAGCCACAGCTAACCTCACCTGGCCAACTTCTCAGCTGATCTGTTTCCTCAGACTGGAAGCCTCTGTGTCCTCATATCCAAATGGCTCTCAGCTGAACTGCTGCTAGAAGCCTGAAAGCTTAACCAGCTAAATGCTTAACCAGCCAAATGCTTCTAGTTTCTGATCCTTACGCCTTATATACCTTTCTGCTTTTTTACCACCACTCCCTGGGATTAAAGGCTCGCTTTCTGGGATTAAAGGCATGATCAGTCACCATGCCTGTCTGTATCCTTGAACACATGGATTTCTGCCTCTGAAATGCTAGGATTAAAGGCGTGTGCTACCACTGCCTATCCTCTGTTGTGGCTGTTCTGTGTCGGACCCCAGATAAGTTTATTAGAGGGCACAATATTATGGGGAACATAAAACCACCACGGAGGGGGGGGAAGGGAAGGAGGGGGAACTGTGGTTAATATGTAAAATGAAAAAAAAATTAAATAAATTAAAAAAATAAAATAAAGTTCTAGCAGTTCAGGCTGGAGATAAACCTCAACAGGAGAGCACTCACTTTATGTGACCAAGGCCCTAGTTCAATCCCTAGAAATCTCCCCAAACCCTTAAAATAAAATATATAAAATTTGGTCTTCATTGTCTTGGTGGTTCTGACTTACAGTTGCTTGATGTTGTCATCTAATTTTAAACCGATGCTTTGTTCATGCTGTCATGTTCAAACTCTTCCCCTCTGTCTGTGCTCCCCTGTGTGCTATAATGTGTTCATCATCCAGCTGAGGTTTCCTGCCCTCTGCTTGTCATGTGACTTGAATCACTAACAGTGGTTCTCAACCTTCCTCACACTTCGATCCTTTAATATAGTTCCTCACATTGTGGTGACCAACCATAAAATTATTTTGTTGCTACCTCATATCTCTAATTTTGCTGCTGTTATGAATAGTAATGTAAATAATTTTGGAGATAGAAATTTGCCAAAGGTGTTGCAATCCACAGGTTGAGAATTGCTGCACTGGGAGTATTACAGCACCAGGGGTCCAAACACCTACCCCAAATGGACTGTTTCGTTTTCTTAATTGGTATTAGTCATTATTTCTTTGCAATCAGCCCTTACTGCGCAAATTTAGCATAGGTATAAAAATAAAGAAAACCACAATTACAGTGGCAGTGTAGATTGTCAAGCTCTGGAAAAGAAATGATGACGCATTCATGAAAGGAACTTTCCTTCCCTTTAGATGCTAAATAAAATAAATTTGTGATATGCAAATCCCTTATTTCAGACAGGAGAAAATTGTCAAAAAAAATGATTATTTCTAGTCATGGTGGAGATGGCTTGGCATGTAAACGCTGCCAAGCCCAAATACCTGAGCTTGGTGCCTCAAACCCACATTGGGAAAAAAAGAACCAACTCCTACAAGGTGAGGTGTTCTCTGACTGTCAAAAGCACCCTATGGAACACACACACACACACACACACACACACACACACACACACACACAATTAATTAATTACATCTACACATTACTTAAGAACAAAACTTGCATTGGAATTAGTTTTCTAGAAATCAACTTGGTGTCTCTTCTTAATTAATGTTTTCAACTTATAAATCAAGAGTGTAAGAAAATTTTTGTTCTGAAACATTGATAATACTGAGAATTATTTCTCTCGTATATGTTTTATCACTCTTTGTTGATCTCTTTCTTGGCTATTTTGATTGTTAAACTAAAAGCTTCCAAACTACTCATGACTAATAAGGTTTATTGTTAATAAGCCTACTGGCCATTGCATGCCTGTTTTGTGAGTTCCCTACACATACTTTCCTTCTCCTTAAAATTAGATCTACTCCTTCCAGCATGATTACTTTGATTCTTCATTACAATATGAGTAAAATTGTGATAGCTTTCCAAGCCATAATCGAAAATTAGCAAAGAACAGTTTGACATAAAAAAGAAAGTCAAAGTAACCTGGTCAGTTGCCCAATCATTTAGAAACAAACAATAAACCTAGTAGTATTGCTTTCTGTTAGTATTTGTGCATATAGTGGGTGTGTTTGTTCATGTGTGGGTCCATGTTTATATACATGCAAGAGAACAATGATGGTTGCTGTTCCTCAAATGACACCTACCTTGGTTTTGTTTGAGTATGCATGAGTGAGACAGGATTTCTCACTGGCCTGAGGCTCACAAACTTTGTTAGACTGGCTTGTGTGCATACTGGAATTACAAACTCACATAACTATGCTTGAATTTTTAACCTGGGTTCCTGGGTGAAATTCAGAACCTCATGCTTGTACAACAAACACTTTACCAACTGAGCCATCTCGGTAGCCCCGACTTTTGGTTTTGGTGCTTCTCTATGCCTATTCTTTGAAAATACAGGATGTATAACTTTGCACTTCTAAATGTGCATGCCTTGGATTCCTCACAATAAATGACCACAAGTTTTAGGCCTAATTAAAGCTCCTTTGATGGGAAAAATATATTGTCATTCACCTCTGTGATTGTGCCTTTACTTCTTGCTTAGATACAATGAATTTGAATTATAAAGATTTAACTGTTACACAAATATATATATATATATATATATATATATATACTATATATTTTTGACATGTTTTGACAAAAAGTATATATAATTGTATATTGTGTATTATTCAAATCAGGGTTAACATATATATATATATATATATATATATATATATATATATATGCTCACATATTTGTCATAACTTTGTTGGAAAAATACTATTTTTCTCTTCTGGGTCAGTATCAAACAGATCACTGAATACAGCTCTAATGTTTCCTAGTGACTATCTGTTTAATCATCACTAAGTGGTCTTTTTTTTAACCTCTGCAGTGTTTTGTTTTGCTCTGATATCTACTCCTACATCCTGACCATCATGATACCTCCTCCTATATGGTTTTGCTGTACAGAACTCTATTTCTGACTCCAGTGAGTTCCTGGAGTTTGCATCAATATATTCTATTTTTTGAGTATGCAGTATGAGGATTTTCATGTGAATACCAGCTTATTAAAAAATTACACATAGGAGAGGAGGTGGCAGGAAAATTGAAAATAAGTCATTGTCAGTGCCTAGTCTAGAGGGAGCTTGGTAGTTGAATTACAAGGGGGAAACATTGGCAGTCAGTCATGTGTGAGTTAAACATAAATTATTTAATTAAGTTACATAAAAATTAAGTAGTTAATAAGACAGAAAAGTAAATTAATATATTAGGTAATATATATTTTGGAAGATGCAGATATGTCAATTTTGTATGGTTTAAACTATTAAACACATCTATGATAGCATACAAATAAGCAACTAACAGGTAAGCATGACAGAATCATCCTCTGTTTTTTTAGACATTCAGCTCTTAAATACAAGCTTCTTAGGTATTTTGTCTAGTGAGAATTTGTAATAAAATACATGATTCACCTCTTTATATAATATTGGTTTTCATTTCCTTGTACTTGCTTTAATATTCTTTTGAAGGTGTCTGTTAAAGAAATTATATCAAGTTACATTCCAATTGTCAGTGTATGAAACTCTTTCTGCTCACTGCCTTATTTATAGAACTTCATCAGATTATGAAGAAATTGATAGCAAGTGGAAATTAATAACCATTAACCCTTCTGTTTATGTTTCCTCAGATAGCACAAAAGTTGATTTACCATTTGTATGGTGACTAAGATTGTTCTTAGGATAAAACAGCAAAGTTCTTAACACAAGTGCTTACTCGGCCCTTGATGCACTTCCCTTGTCTCAAGGTCATTGCAGAGGACAATTCAATCCTTGGATACTCTAATTCCTCTTCAGGCAGACACCACTGATATAAACCAACGCTTCTCCTTTGGTTTTTCTTCATCTTAGTCATCAAGGTTTTGTTTGTGTTTAAAGTTGTTCACTCTTAAAGTATTCAATATGCCTGTAATTCTGCCAGAAACAGGGCCACCATTTTACCAAAGGATATAACATAGTATTGGGATATAGTATATACTCATAATGGATATTAGTAGAATAGAGACATTAGTTCTTCAAAATATGGAAGATCATGAAGAATTATTTTTATTAATTTGAAACAATTTATGTGCATTTCTTTCAATAGTTATTTATTTTAAATTATACTTTTTAATATAAAATCATTTTATTGTAATGAGTTCACAAATAAAATATTCCACTGCTAGGTTATTATTTTATTATTTCTGGTAACTGCTTTGCCTGCTTTGTTTGGAGTATTGTAGATAACTCAAGAAAGATCCAATGAATGAAGCAAATTACTCTGAAGTATCTGAGTTTGTATTCCTGGGATTATCAATCTACAGACCAACACAATGTTTCCTCTTTGCATTTTCTACAATATCATATGCAACAATTTTTCTGGGGAATTTCTCAGTTGTGATTACAGTTGTCTTTGACTCTCATTTACATTCACCCATGTACTTCCTTTTAGCCAATCTTTCATTTGTTGACTTTTGTTTTTCTACCTCAACTGTTCCTAAGTTGATTTCTGATCTGTACTCCAGGAATAATACCATTTCATTCCAGGGCTGTATCTTCCAAATATTTGTCCTTCATGTCCTGGGGGCATGTGAGATGGTGTTGCTGGTAGCCATGGCCTGGGACAGATATGTGGCCATATGCAAGCCCCTCTACTACCTGACCATCATGAGCCCACGAATGTGCCTTTTGCTTCTGATTGGTGCATGGATTATTGGTCTCATTCACTCAGTGGCTCAGTTAGCTTTTGTTGTCCATTTGCCTTTTTGTGGTTCGAATGAGATAGATAGTTTTTACTGTGACCTTCCTAGGTTCATCAAACTTGCCTGCACAGACACCTACAGAATGGAGTTCTTGGTTACTGCTGACAGTGGATTAATTTCTGTCACTACCTTTTTCTTATTGATTGTCTCCTACATCTTCATACTGTTCACTGTATGGAAACAATCCTTGGGCAGTTTGTCCAAGGCCCTGTCTACACTTTCTGCTCACATCTCTGTGGTGGTTTTGTTCTTTGGACCATGCATGTTTGTGTACATATGGCCATTTCCTAATGTCCCAGTGGATAAGTTTCTTGCCATTGTGGACTTCATGATTACACCTATCCTGAACCCTGCCATTTACACACTGAGGAACAAAGACATGAAGGTGGCAATGAAGAGACTGAGTAAACAACTCCTGAGTAGGAAAAGGGTCTCCTAAGCTCCTCATGAGAATATACAACCTGAATACTGCATTATAAACACAAATGTTAAGTGATGTCCTCTATTTTGACACGATTTATTATTCCTACTCTAACAGCTTGATAAACTTGAATAATTTATTCCAAATTGATAATGAAATGATCATATCTACTTGTTATTAGCCATATATTATTACATATTTATTGGTTAGTTATTACTTCTGTATCTTTTTTGTCTTTCATTGGTTACATATTTACTGGCTATTATGAAATACACATTTTAGACTATATCAAAAGCACAAATGGAAATGGACGTAACAAATTATCCATTATTTTCATACCTGAACAGTTAAGCACTGCCTTCCAGACATTTCTGGTACTTTTTCTTATTTGGAACTAAGTTTAATCAAAGCTGGCAGCAAACTCAAAATTCTCTTGCATTAGCCTCCTGAGCACTAGGATTAAAATGTGAACCATCACGTCTTGCTTGCTTGCTTTTCATTTTGCGTGTGTGGTTTGTGAGTGAATGATGAGATTATATGGTGTGGGTGAAGATCAGCAGGAATAGGAGATAGGTGTAATCTGAAAACTTGTGGGAAACCTGGAGTGAAAGGGGTGTGGAGAGAAGGAAGTAAGGTAGGAAGAAAGAGTGGCACTAGGATAGACATTCCAGGGGTGCATTTAGGAAGGGGGGGGGGGGGCGCTGTTCTTGTGGGAGAAGAATAGAGTTGAAAAGGGAGTAGTGAAAAATGGAAGAGGAAGACAAAGAGCTTAAGATTGTATGAGTAAAGGAGGGAGAAAAGGGGGAGGGAGAAGGGAGGAGGAAAGAAGAGAGAAAAGTGTAGAAGGGGAGTAAAAGGGCTGGAGCATTGAGTGTTAGATGGAAGCTGAGGAGGAGCATTGTTTACAGTGAGAGTGATGTGGATATTTAATGGAACACACTTGTTTTCCTGCAGAGAAATGGCCAGAAGTGGCCTGTACATTCACAATGAACATCCTTAAACTCTAGGGATGTTAGCAATGCAGGAGGCCCGCTCTTGTGCATGTGAATAGCACATCAATGTTTACCTGTGTTACTTGGGAACCTGGAGTCCAGCAACTGTATCTAGGGGTGCCATAAGCTATTTCCCACACCACACAATTTTGGTGGGGTACCTTGTGGGCTTATCTTGATTTTCCATAATCTGATCTTGAGTGGGAAAATTAGTGGGTCAAAGGACCAATACTAGGGAAAATCTGAAGGTCAGGGCCAGGCTGTGAGACCAGTAAGTATCTTCAGTCATGAAGAACTTGGTTCATGGAATTAAGGAAAAGACACCTATGGGTTTCTGCAATGTCCCAGAAAAAAAACTTGGTGTACTTTTTATGTGATATGAAAAGCATTTTTGCAAATGAAGCCAGATACAAACCTCACAAAAAGATCCACCAAGCTGTGAGTGAAGGTGATGTCAAGAGACTGCAGAGAATGATAAAACTTGGGAAACACAGCGTGCATGACAAAGACTTTAAAGAAAGGTAATAGTGCTTATGTGCTGGTAGGAGTGGCCTGCGTGGAGGATGTTATATGGCCCTTGTTATATTCAAAGACCAGCATAGGGGAGCCAGAAGGAGGGGAGGACCTCTCTGTGTTCTGTCTTCTCTGGATCCTCAGTACTGTCTCAAGACTTGCACTCCACCTACAGGTCTCTAGGCCAGATTGTCCAATCCTGCCTACAAATTTATCCTGATAATTCACAAATTTACCAAGTAATTTATTCAACATTGTTAACATGAACATCTATTATGTAGCATTCCTATTGTACTATTCTTAAAATATTGCTGCTTTGTCCCCCTTAAGCAAATTTAGAGACTTTAAATATAATTTAGAACCCTTGAAATTAGCAATACTTAAATATATCAGAAGAATTATTATCACATAATTTTGTGTACTTGAAATCTTGTTTGCTGAGCAGAAGGGACAGTGATAATATTAAATTGAGTTGTCAAGTGCAGGGAGCTATTCTAAACATTTTGCATAATTCCCATTGATGAATCACAGTGGTATTCTGTGAAATAACTACTGTTTTTCATCTTAGCTTTACTGATGAGAGAATTGATTCATAGAAAGCCTAAGTAGTTTGTAGCAAAGTTTAAGTTATAATTAAACCTATGGTGATTTAACCTTAATGCCATGCTTTTTCTCTAAACCTGCTCCTGGTTAGGGGGTATTGCTCACTGGCAGATTTATTTCTATGCATGGAAGAGGCCATGTGCTCAGTTCAAAGCACCACACAAAAGACACCATTGAAAAGGTCTTTTTACCAGTATAGTGAGTAATACAAGTTAATAAATATTTCCATTTTTTACAAGGACTTAAGTATTTGTTCAGAAGGTGGAAGAAACACCTATCATTCAATGTTTAAGAATTATGTGCCATTTAATATTTTATGATTACATGAGTAATTGTAAATTTTAGCATAGTGTTCTAGAATTTCATTAAAAATTTCTCATTTCCATAGGATTGCTCTGCATTTTGCTTGTGTCTATGGCTGGGAAGAAGTAGTAAATGTTCTACTGAGAAATAAATGTGACATTAATGCTGTTGATGGGAATTCCATCACACCTCTGATGAAGGTATATATAGCTATTCAAATCTAGCATAACATAACTTAATTTAAATGATTATAAAACAAACTTATCCCATGAACATGTTAGTAATTGGTGAACTCTATGTGCTGTTTATATTGAAGTAATTGAACAAGCAATCTGTTTCTTGGTATAATCCCTAGGCTGTACAAAACTGGTCATATGGATGCACGTGTACATTGTTGAAGCTTGGTGCTAATCCCAATCGTATGGACAAAAATGGTAATACTTCTCTTCACTATGCTGTGTCTGAAGATAATCAGAAGCTGGTTGCATATTTGCTTAAATACAATGTAGACATGGAACAAAAGAACAAGGTATAGTTCACAGCACTGTAGTCCCCAAATAATCTGAAATATGTGTGTGTGTGTGTGTGTGTGCGCGCACACACACACACACACTAATAGCAATACATATAGGATTAACTTCCTTGAATGAAAATAATTTGAAATAGCTTAATTGTTTAAGAATATGACTTCAAATAGGGAATGTGACTTGCTTTGAAAGAAGTGTTAGAGTCTAGAACTTTCCTGCATAGAGAAATAGTATTTGTGAAACATCATGTAAAAGGGTAAATAAAAAGGAAGGCAATAGTGGGTACATTTTGGGGGGCCCTGCCAAGGTATGCCACTAAGCAAACAAGCCATGTGCAACAGACCTAGTGCAAGGTTTACTGGTGAAGGAGAGAGTGGATGAGTGAAAGGCCATGTCAGCATGGGGACTTGAAAGAAGCAGACAGACAGAGGAAGAAGAAAAGCAAGGGAGAAAAGAAACGTCAAGAGAGGAAAGAAGAAACAAAGAGGAGCAAGAAGTGAGAGAGATGAGAGACAAGGAAAGTGAAGAGTCAAAGAGAGCAAGCTGAGCCTGGCAGGCACTTTTAAGGGGTGAACATGGGGGAAAGGCACCTGGAGACAGGTGATGATGTAACTCCTTTTGTGACAGAGGCAGGCTGCTGCTGGGGCAGAAACTATGTCTGTATATTTATTCAAGTTAAAGCTTCTCTTTTTATTATTTTTCCACTAAAAATTGTTTCTAACTTGTGTAAGGCAACAGAATTGAAGAGCAAAAGTTCCCTTGCTAAATAAGCCATTTTAAAACTCAAGTAAAACAAAAGAATTTGTGGCAAATTTTAAATCTTATTGCTGTTGCTAACAAAAAAATTATCAAATGATATATTTCTCTGAGTGAAGACTAAATCAAAGAATACGGTTACCGGAACCTGATCCGAAATATGAAGGCCCACCTGGAACTTAGGCAATTGAAGGAATATATGAAGAATTATTGTTGTCTTCATTTATTTTGATCACATTCTTTACCATCACCCAGATCACCCAGCTCCTCCCATATCCCCACCAAAACTCCTTCTTAACTGTTCAACCTCATGACCCCTATCACAAAAAAGCATGGCCAATACCAACAGTAACCAAAAAAAATTATCAAAACTAACAGAATTATTTTAGTATGAGTTTACATGTATTGCTACTATGCTTTCTGTTTGAGGAGTATTCACTCTTCATTTGCTGAAGTTACTGAGCTACAAATAAACATGCCTGTAGTTCAATCTGAGGAATAGGTAGTAAGTAGGTGGTGGATATATGTAAAAACAGAGGAAAGATCACAGAATCTACTGGCATATTTCCCTCCCCCTTTTTGAAGAAATGTGCAGAGGAATGATCTGTATGCTGTGAATGTGTTGCTCTGATAGGTTAATAAATAAAGTGCTGACTGGCTAGTAGCCAGGGAGGAAGTATAGGCAGGACAAAGAGAAAGAAGAACAGGAAGGCTGAGGTGGGGAGACACTGCCACTGCCACCATGAGAAGCAACATGTAAAGATACTGGTAAGCCATGAACCATGTAGCAAGGTATATTTGCATAGAAATGGGTTAATATAAGATAAAGAACAGTTAGCAAGAAGCCTGCCATGGCTATACAGTTTATAAGTAATATAAGTCTCTGTGTGTTTACTTGGGTCTGAGCAACTGCGGGCGCAAGCAGGACTGGAGAAAACTCTAACTACAGATATGACCACCATTTAGGTCAAAACTTAACCTCTGTTTTCAAATCTAGGATGCCTGGATTGGGAGGAGGAGGAGATGGAACTGACATTTTTCCATATTGAAATGAAATGCAATTCTAGATGTTTGTTCCCTGGCTATTCCCATCAAGGGAAACTAAGAAGTTTTCAGTGACTGAGTCCTTTCTCTTTTCAGTGATAAGAACAAACAGTGAAGGTAATTAGACATGTGGGTTAGAAATGAGACTGAAATTATAGGTAGCACCTAGTTCTGGATTGTGTGCCCCAATGACCTCAGGAGAAGTTTGGACATTTGTATTACAAGTAGAATTTTCTATGTAGAGTTTGAATCTTTAAATCTAATTAGTTGCAGACAAAGGTATTTTCACCTTGAAATTCTGAAAGAGTTCCTAGATAAACATTGAATGTGTATATGCTAGATCTCAAAATCTAAAGGAACTCTGGAATAGCCATTGTTTGACTCAAATAATCTTAGTCCTACTTTCTCCTTTTACTAGTTTTATGTTTGGGAAAAAAACAGTAACAATGGTGAAGATTGTTTATAACTCTCCTTGCTTTAAGACAACAATAATTCATTACTTTTTAAAGATCTTGAAATTAATAAGAAGCTAGAATTTTAAGAATCCTACGTATTATTAGTATACAAATAAACAGATCCCAGACTAGTAATTGCAAGTTTTTTTTTCTATATTGAAAAAGTAGCAGCAAATCACAACCTAGACAGTTGAGCTGTTACCGTGTGACATGATAAGCTCACAAAGCCTGGGTGTCATATCCCAGCAGTTGTAAACATTGCAAAAACAGTGAGTTAAGGACAACTTAAAAAACAACTGAATGATTTTTCTTATGCTTCATTTAATCAACATTAGGGGAAAACAGAATGCAAATGAAGTGTAAATTAACAAAAGTTTGAAAATTTCTGGGTTGATGTTATGTTATATTTCCTTTGGGGTAAATATCATTTTTTATAAACTATGTTAGATGATTTCACAAGTCAAAATTGGTTTATACAAACTCATTGGAGGAAACACTCACTGGAAAGATAAAAACTCAGGAGCTATGTACTCGGTATGGTCCATAGATACCAGTAGTTTCCTTTAAGAACTGAGCACACTGCTAAGCCTCAAGATACTCATGCAGAAACCTGCTTATCAAATTGCTCTTAGAGAGGAGAGGAGCACAATTACATGACTCCATATATTTAATGCTAAGGTAGAAGGGAATATTTGTAGAACGAACACAGTCTCAAAGTCATATTTGGGAGGGAGTGCAAAGGTTTCATGTATCACATGTAGACAGTTGTAGGGCATTTCAAGGAGAAGGAATGTGCAGGGGCCTGCAAGGGAAGAAGCTGCTTATTCATTCTAGCAAGGCTTTATATTCTCATAGGACTGTTTCAGGTTCCATTATTGAAGATTACAGTGATTTTGGATTGCAGATTTTTTGTTTTGTTTTGCAGGATGGCTTTACACCACTTTTACTGGCTCTCAAAGAAAACAATAGAGATGGCAAAATTTTTAGTAAAGAAGGGGAGAAATATACATGTATTTGATAAGATGAAAAGGTACTGTTGTTTGATTTTTTTTTTAAAAAAATGTTACATATTGAAATAAGAATCTCACAACCAAGAAATATCAAATTGATGGAAAGAAGACTAACTTACAGGGATTCAGTGATCAGGTATCAATTAGTCATCAGTCTAATTAGTTGGGTAAGCAAAGTAGTAAGTTGAGGTGAGCAAAACAAATCATTTATAAGCTTCATATCCCCTTATTATATTGATTGATGCTTCCTATTTGATATTTTGTTTGATTGGACAACTGATCTTATGGTAGATTAATGGGTTTTCAGTTTGGTTTTACTAACTTTTTAAGAAGTTTAGACTTTTTGATTAACTTTGATTCACAATGAAACTCAATCATTTTGTACTATTTTCCCTTGCTCTTATATGATTGTCCTATAAAATGCCTTTTTATTCATAAAAAGAGTTGACAATCACAGTCTATTAGATGACTCTTGCCTTTCAATTCCCTTTGTTTGAGGAATAATGAAGTTAAATATTCTATGATGATTAAGAATTGTTATTGGTGAATGCTGCTCAGTCCCACCCCCCTTTGGTCCAACTGGTGTTGGTGTGTTTATATTTACATAGAGTTGGGAAAGCAAAGTAAATTCACTTTCTTAGGAGAAAGATTAATGAAGCTAAGTAGCAGGTGGGTGCAGATGCAGTAGATGCAGATTCACAGATGACTTGGTTAAAATGTCTGCTACCTAGTTGCTACATGTCTGAACTGCTGGTGTTACATATCACCAAATATGAAAAGGATAATACCTTGTAACGGTTTTCAAGAGATCATTTATGTAACATTAATGCAGTGCATAACACATGTTATTGTCATTACTAAGTGTAACTATAATGAATTTTATTATTAACAGAGTAATGTTGTTATAGCTTAAATAATGAAAATAGCTTTCAAATATCTGATTAGTAATTATATGTTACAGTAAACTAAAGAAAATGGAAACATCTTCTCTTAAGTCCTTATCTATTTAAGAAGAATAACTTTTATACACTTATATTCCATCAAAGTTGATGAATGTAAGAATTCTACTAAGAACATGCAAAACACTACCAGAGGCTTCCCATCCATTTTCTTATTTTATCTTTGCCCACCATATATAAAGATGAATCTTTGTAACCAATGATATTTATGTGTTTAAAAAGGACAAATCCAAACAGACAAGCAAGATATTAAATTTGTAAAATATACTCAAATATTAACAGCTTTAAATAAGTTATCTAATAATGAAGCTATTCTGTGTTATTTCAGAAACACACTCTTTTTTTTTTTTTTTTTTTTTTTTTTTTTTTTTTTTTTGGTTTTTCGAGACAGGGTTTCTCTGCGTAGCTTTGCGCCTTTCCTGGAGCTCACTTGGTAGCCCAGGCTGGCCTCGAACTCACAGAGATCCGCCTGGCTCTGCCTCCCGAGTGCTGGGATTAAAGGCGTGCGCCACCACCGCCCGGCCAGAAACACACTCTTATATGCCATAAGATGGTATTCAACAGATATGGTCAGTCTATTCTGGATGAAGGCATTGATTTTTTCTTTAAAGATGTATTCGGATGGATTGCCTTACTTTATGCTATTGAAGGCACAAGTAAAGGGTAGGTGTTTGCATTGTAATGCTAGCAAACACTAACTTGCAGTTCAAACTAATCACAATGTCTTCAATCCCTCTCATAATATATTATTGTTGACTCTAGGTTGTTTTGGAATAGCAGTGAGTATCCAGTATGCAAAAATGCATACCATTAGAAGCAGAAATGAAGAAGCATTTCTTTATCTCATGATTTGGTTTTGTATTGCTGAAGACTGAAGGAAGTGCCTCATTTGTGCTGGGCAATTCTGTCAATGAACTACATCTCTGTATTCTCATTTATTCAGAACTTTCTGGAACTTAGAAATTATGGACCATAACATTTTCCATTTCATCCAATTATAAACCATATATATATATATATATATATATATATATATATATATGTGTGTGTGTGTGTGTGTGTGTGTGTGTGTAATTCATATATTTGATATTCTAATTAGCTGTTTTAGTCTTCAATTACAGTGTTGCAGAAAATAGTGTTTCTTCCTCTGGTGGGATTTCGTCTATATATTACTTATTGAATCTCGAAAAAGATAAAGGTTTCCGGGTTCCCTGAGTCCTAGGAGGAATGCTCTCTTTCAAAAGACAGATGGAGCAAGAAGAGGGCATCTTGTCCTTCTTTTGTTTTTATCATTCTTTTGCTGCAGTGTTGCTAGTCACACTTGTCCTGGAGATCAGTAGAGGTTGACCTCCATGACCAGGCTGCCTTTGTTGAATCAGATCTCTAATGATTTATGACAGTTCACACTTACATTGAAAAGTTACAATATTTTAATTGAGATGTTAGTCCCAAAGTGACAGTTCTTTCCTTTGGCTGCTGGGCTTTTCAGCTTGTGCCACACCCATTGCTACCTATTTGACCATTCTCACTTATTCAGAAGCTTCCATGGAGCCAGCCACATGTCATTTTAACCCTAGACCTTTATTGTTTATTAACTGTGAAGAGTCTGTTCATCTCTTTCAGTAGAAAATATGACTTGGAATCATTGTAAGCTGTCATGAATGTTTAAATCATGTTGCAGTTAATATCACAAATCTTTACTCAGTACTACTATAACCAGATCCCTTTGCATTCTGTTCAACATCATTTCCTGGGTTCCATGAGAGCAAACAATCGTTTTATTTAGTGGAAAGAAATCATATGATTAAAAAAGCTTGTATTTTCAAGTTGTTTAATAGCTCATTTTTTCTAAATGATAAGACATAAAATTAGAGCAGCTATCAATAAAATTTAGAGGGCCTATGATGTTTAAATTAATTACCATGTTATATAGCTTAAAGTCACCTGAAAAAGGAGTGTCAGTGAGTGATCATTTAGATCAGATTGACCTGTAAGATGGTCGGGGAGGAATTTTCTTGATTGTTGATAGATGTGGGAAGAACCAGCCTAGGAGTAGCATCATTTCCTACTCAGGAATCTTGTTGTGGAATATTAATTTAAGGTGTGTTACCTTTGTTTATGCTGTGGAACATTTGTTTTAATGATACAAAGTTGTGTTGCATTCTTTTATGCTGCATTTGTTTAACTCTGTGAACCTGTGTTACTTTGCCTGTCTAAAACACCTGATGGTCTAATAAAGAGCTGATTGTCCAATAGTTAGGCAGGAGAAAGGATAGGTGGGGCTGGCAGGCAGGAAGAACAAATGGGAGGAGGTTATATTTTTGTCTTTAGCAACATACATGTATACACATATGTATACAACAACAATTTCTTAAAAAGAGTCCAGGAATTTGAAAGAGAACAATGAGGTGAACATGAGAGGATTTGAAAGGAAGAAAGGGAATGGGGTAATGATCAAATTATGTTATAATTTCAAAAAATAAAAATAATTAAAAATAAAAATGCTATATGAATTATATGTTGAACAAAGTAATAATAAATCTTCAGTAGTGAAATATGATTATCAAAAATGAACTGAATTTTCAAATGCATACATTGTGAACATTGTGCCTGTTACAATGTTTGCCTCACAAGCACAGGGCTATGGGTTTGGTCTCCAGCTAAAAAGAAAAAGGAAAAATAAAATAATGTACTCTTTTTTTTCTCCAAGAGTATTAATATATGTCATGTGAGTTCTCAAATAATGTCTACTAAACCACATATCATCCAAAATGTATTATCTCAAAATTAATGTAAGATCTTGTGTGATATTTGATTACACTGTATAGAAATATGTCACTGTGATTGGTTTAATTAAAAGCTAAATGGCCAATAGCTAGACAGGAGGTAAAGCTGGACTTTTGGACAGAAAGAACTCTGTGAAGAGGAAAGGCTGAATCCAGCTGGTCACAGGGGAAGCAAGACATGCAGGAGGAGAGGTAAAAGCTACAAATCACATGGCAACACATGGACAGATAGAAATGGTTTAATTTAAGTTGTAAGAGCTAGTGGGACAAGGCTAAGCTATAGGCTGAGCTTTCATATTTAATAAGTCTCTGTGTCATTTTTTTGTGATCTAGTGGCCCAAAGAAAAACACATCCATCCACATATGGTGCCCAACATGCAGCCATGTAGATCCACATAAGGCCTGAGAAAACTAAGATAAGTTCTCACTAGGAGCCAGATGTGGCTTACTAGTCTTGCAGTCTCTCAGGCTGGCTTGTGTTCAGTGGTGTACAAATGTGCAGCTACCAGCTGCTGCCTGTGGACTGGAGCCAGCTGATCAACTTCCTTCACTTATTTTCTGTCCTCTCTGTAGGTCCTAATCTTCATTCTCCTCTTCAGCTCTATCCTTAGTTCTTAACACTCCTCAACTGTGAAAGACCTCACATGCCACTCATATGTCTAGTGCTACCCACCATTCAAATTGTTTTCTTCAAACTTCCTAAGTAAGAAAATATGCAGCCATTTAATATATTGTGTTATTTAATAAATATCACATGAGTAAATTTTAGTGGCAGGAAAATAATTTCTATTCTGTTGTTTAACTTTACTTCAGTCTTTGTTATGTGTATTAGTGAATGTGTTGTGTGCACATGTATAGGTACGTGTCTATGCAGGTGCATACCTGTGTATGCTCAACAGAGGCAGAAGAGGACAACAGGTGACCTTGACTAACACCATACACCTTATCCCATGAGACAAGATAAATCACTGAGTTTGAAGCAAGGCAAGAAGTCAGAATATCTCCGTGATTCTCCTGACACTGTCCCCAAAGTGCTGGGTTACAGGAGCTCACTACACATGCCCAACTTTTTATGTGAGTCTAGATATAACTCAAATCTTCATTCCTTCATAGCAAACTCTTTTCCTACCAAAGACTCAACTCCCCAGCCCTCTGTTCAGTTTTTGTTATTTTTTAATCCTAATTTATATTTAAAATATTATCTCCTTTTCCCCTGTCCTTTCTTTCCTCAAGCCAATCCTATGTACTCCAGCTTTCCTATTTCTGGATTCGATGACCTATTTTAATTGTTATTGTCACACAAAAATGAAGGTGTGTGTGTGTATGTGTGTGTGTGTGTGTGTGTATCTTTAATACATAAATAAAGCCTGATCAGTCTGTTTAGTGTTACCCTGTCCTGTTTCAATTATACATTTCTTCAAATAACTTTGTAGAATAGATTTCTCATCTTTCCCCTGACCTACTACTGACTCTTTAACACTTTGGCAGGTAACCATGGATAAGCAAACAATCAGAATAAAATTTACCAAATGATTCATGAAATAATATTTATCTACAGTAAAGTAAATCTACTTCCTCATGATACAGTTTGTCAGACATTAATGACCTTTTGTAAAGTGAGATACTGATGAAAATTGGGATATCTTTTCCTTATTTCTCAAGCCTTTTTTTTTTTTACATGAAGACAACTTTTTCATATTCTTAACCCATGCATCCTTGCTTTCATACTCAGTACAATAAAAATTTGTCCTTTTTTTCTCATGGCAGTATTGTTAAATTGCAAGTAATGTAATAGACCTTCAGTAGGAAGTTGCAGCTTTAGATTTTACCCTTTACAATCTTTGCAGGAGTAACGAGAATTTAGAGAAGAGCAGGACAAAGCTTCACATGGAAATGCAGCACAGTAGATCTACAGGAAATGCACAAAGCTTGAGGCTGTTCACTGAGAGCTCTTCTGCTGGCAATTTTGATAGCATCCCAGGACCCAGAATAAGTCTCCTCCGGAGAGAAAACCTGACAGCATCTATTTCAAACTCTTCACGATCAACCAGGGACCTGGAAGACTGCCTAGGAATGGTTAGCTATGCTTTCCATTGTACAGTTCTGGTGCAGTTCCTGTTTTTAACTTGGTTAACTATTAGGCTTTGTGGTTGACACCTCCTAAGTTAAGACAAGAGTGAATCATGATAAAGAAGAAAAGTAGAGGGATTAGAGAGAGGGCTCCACTGGGAAACTGTGCTACTGTGCGGTGCAAGGGCATGAGTTCAGATCCCCAGCACCCACCTAAAAGTTTGGCATAGTGGCTGTCACCGTAGTGATGGAGAATGGGTGGAGACAGGGGCATCCTGTGGTTCTCAGTCAGGCTAGTCTTGAAAAAACTGTGAGCTCTAGGTTCAGTGTGGAACCTTGTTTAAAAAAATATAAAGTAGAAAAGAGAGAGAAAGATAGTGGAAGTAAGCTACCCCTACAGGAGTACATGCACTGATGAGTGCCACCCCGTACATTATTAGTACACATGTACACACACACACACACACACACACACACACACACACACACACATACATGCTCACTAAATGGAACAAGAGAGAGAGAGAGAAAACAAAATTAGAAATTTTATAAACTTGGAAAGTTCCTGGTGTTCTTATTTCAATGAGATATCTACAAATTTTATATAAAATATTTACAAATTTTATATAAAAGTGAGTGGATTTAAACATTTTAAGTGCATTTAAAATATGAATGTAAATTGCTATTTAGGAAATGATCATTCCTGAACAGACAAGGTGGCTCAGTGTGTAGAGACCCGTGTTGTGAAGCCTGTTGACACTATTCAATCTTCAAAGTTGACTGTAGCAGGAATCTTCAACGTTCTTATTAATAAAATCAAACCCGAGGCCAGTTATTGGGGTCCATGCTGGTAGATCAGAGAGACAGAACAAGCCACAGCTATCTCACCTCGCTGGATCCTCAGCTGGTCTTGTCTCCTCAACCTGGAGGCCTCTGAGTCCTTCTCCGGAATGGATCTCAGCTGAATTACTGCTCAAAAGCCTGAATGCTTAACCAGCCAAAATCTTCTAGTTTCTGGTTCTCACCCCTTATATATCTTTCTGCTTTCTACCACCACTCCCTGGGATTAAAGGCTGGCTTTCTGGGATTAAAGGCGTGTGTCACCATGCTTGGCTATTTCCAATGTGGCCTTGAACTCAGAGATCCAGAGGGATTTCTATCTCTGGAATGCTAGGATTAAAGTTGTGAGTGCCACCATTTTCTAGCCTTTGTATCTAGTGGCTGTCTGTTCTCTGACCCCAGATAAATTTATTAGAGTACACAATATTTTGGGGAACACAATACCACCACAGCCGACATGTGAAAGGAGAGAACAAATTGTCAAACCAATTGTCAACTGACCTAGACAAATGATCCATGATATGTGTACACCCAGATACAGACACACACAAAATGAACACATAGATACATAGATGCATAAATGAACAGACATGAAGGAAAAGGATGATTCCCGCAATAAGTCTACATATGCCTTGACATGCTTTGGCTCACTTTCTAAGCAACTTTTAGCTTGGCTGTGCAACATTTTGATGAATCTTATTTTTATGTTTCATGTTCCAGCTTAATTCCAAGATGATGTGTCCTATGCACTAGGAGCCATTGCATAGTTTTGTTTTGTCCCCACTAGATGTTATGACTTTGCAATTACAAGTTTTGTACCTGACATGAGGAGATACATCTTTTGGGTTCTGTGTATAAAGAATCATTGTCTGATCACTGAAAAAACATATTTGGTGCTGAGAATTGAGGATATAATCTGTGGTTGTAAGCACACTCTTCTGCCACAGAGCTAGAATTATTTAATTAACATAAAGGTTATATTAACATCTGATGCCGGGCGGTGGTGGCGCATGAATTTAATCCCAGCACTCGGGAGGCAGAGCCAGGAGGATCTCTGTGAGTTCGAGGCCAGCCTGGGCTACCAAGTGAGTTCCAGGAAAGGCGCAAAGCTACACAGAGAAACCCTGTCTCAAAAAAACAACAACAACAAAAAAATAACATCTGACTTTTTTTCAGATGCATCAAGAGTCCCAATAGAATTATAGATAGAGAAGCAAATAAAGCAAGATATGTTGCCAAAATGTATGAACTTAATTCAAATTAATAGATTTTTGAAATAAATTTTAAACAGTAACTGGCTTTCCCTTATTTTGCTGTATTAACTAGTGTTGTTACAGACAGTGAATGAAATATATAAGGTGTAAACATTCATAACATCCTCATTATTAATTGTCTGCAACTTTTAAAAGTATCTACTTTTTTGGAAAAAAACACAAAGACATAATTGCTAAAACACAAGGTACTGAGGACACAAAAACAACAACACTGAAAATAAACAACACAATTCCTGCCAGTAACATGCACAAATTTCAATAGTAACTTTAACTATTGATGGCCTCAATTCTGCAACCAAAACATGTGGGTTGACTGAATGGATCAAGAAACAAAATCCATTTATTTGTTATCTATGAGAAATGCATCTTGTCTTCAATGATAGACACTTTATTGATAGTGTAAATGTATGGAAAAATACTCTGATTAAACAGGACCAGGAAGTAACCAGGTATAACTGTCTATCCCAATATCTGACAAAAGAGACTTCTAACTAAAATTAATTAGACGAAATAAAAAGATACACTTCATTCCATTTAATAGAACTGTCAACCATCCTAAATATACACGCACCATACTCTGTTGCACCAAAATTCATTTTAAAAAAGGTACTACTATATTTAAAGACACAGTCTAGCATTGACCCATAAGTGATTTTTAGTATGCTACTATATCTAATTGATAGATCATCTGGACCAACAATAAAGAGAGAAGCATCAGAATTAAGTGAAGCTCACATCAAAAAGACTGAACAGTTAGCTGCAAAATATTCCACACAAACACCAAAGAATACACATTTTGATTTCTATCACAATGAATCTGTCACTTGCATTTTGAAACTATTCTTAACAAATAAAAGCCTTTTCAGATTAACTTTCTGAAATCCCAAACTCATTTAATAATCTTTGTTTTAAATTTTCAAACCTAGTGAAATTATTACAAAATTTATGCGGTTGTGAGATACCATACATATGTATATATGCTCATTCTATAGATTGTTTCTTAATATCCCTAAACTAATATAGTATGGATAATAGCGTGAATAGACATGAGATGAATTAAAAGTTCCTCTTTTTTTGATGCTGAGTATGAGACAGTACATGTGATTATAAAACAACCATTTTTAGTTTTATTTAAAGTGATTGTCATTATAATATTATATGGTGATATTTTATTT
Organism: Peromyscus maniculatus bairdii; assembly: GCF_049852395.1. NCBI lineage: Eukaryota > Metazoa > Chordata > Mammalia > Rodentia > Cricetidae > Peromyscus > Peromyscus maniculatus. The sequence continues at coordinate 87,557,183 of NC_134855.1, read as the reverse complement.
TTGCTGAAATGTGATTTTATTTGTATGTTAATAAATAAAGTTGCCTGGGGGTGAGAGCTAAAAGCAAGCCATTTAGCAGAAGTCCAGCTGCGGTGGCACACATTCTTAATCCAAGCACATGGCAGGCAGAGTCTCTGTGTGTTCAAGGACACAGCCAAGTGGTGACCAGACCCTTTAATCTCAGTATGAACCATAGAGACCTGGAGGTCTGTATAGACAGGCAGTGATGAGGAAATCATGTGGTTGGGTTTAAAGCCAAAGAGAAGGTAGAACAGAAAGGCAATAAAAAGATGGGTCAGACAGGAGAAGGTCTCTCTCAGGGGAAGGACGGCAGCGACTGGTAAGCTAAAGTCTTTGTTAGTGCTCTGATCTTTTGGGCTTTTAACTCTGCATTTGGCTTTGTGTTTCATATTTAATAAGACCTTTTAGAATTTCATCTACAATATTATTCAATCATTTGGGGAGTTTGGTGGTCCTCTCTCTTATGAAAAGCCTATCATCACAAATTAGAAAGGAACAGATATATGAGTTGACTATCAGCCTATCTGGCTCCATGATATATTCTCCTTTCTCTTTCCTATATTTACCTTAGTACTAGCATCAAGATTATCAAGATGCAGGTCATATGAGGGGAGGGCAATTCAGAAAGTTATATTTAGTACTATTTTAACCCATGTATCAAATAAAATTCTGTTTAGAGGACCAACTATATCCCAAATTTAGCTATTACCTTACTTTTACCATGAGATGAGGTAGAGGAGAGTTCACTTACACATGTCTTAGAACCAGAATCTTAATATATGTAACATAAGACTATTCCATGAAAACAATTAGTATACCAGAAACGAATATCTGTTTTAGACCTTACATTTGTTGTAATTAACATCCATTTAAAGAACGGTTTTTGGGGGAGAATATCCCTGACTGGCCTGGTATAACAGGTTGGCCACGAACACGCAAAAGTCCACTTGCCTCTTCCTCTTGACTTCTGGGATTAAAGTGCAACACCACACTAAGCTTGAGGGTATTTTGATAAATATCTCTATGGAGATTTATATTTGGTATTCCTTTTCAACAATTTCCCTTGTCTTGTTTCTTGTGGCTTGTTCCAGTGCTTATTTTTTTCTGTAATTTTTTGCTAATATTTAATATCTTTACTGCTTTCCATTTGCTTCTTTCTGAACATTATTTATGTTGACTAAATATTTTCTATTTTCATGTGAAAGTAGCAAAACCACAAAGGATTTCAGGATTCCATAGATTCTTAAAGACTAGTCACATTGCTATTCACTTCATAATTTAATATCCTCATATTTAATATCCTGGGTAAAATAGTAGTTTTTATATAAAATATTAAACTCAAAATTTTAATGGGCCTCTGTGAGCATAGTAGGCATACATGAGGTTTACTCTAACATCCCTTAATACAGGACATATTTCTCTGGGTGTTTTAATAAGAAATTGCAATATTGATCTATGTATTGCAATGAGAAAAATATCAGAATGTGCTTAGCAAGTGAACCCAATGGTACAGGGTTAAAATGAATTATCATGAAAAGGGGAGATTTAAAAGAACAACACTGGATAGGATATAGACATTTTTGGAAGGAAACCTGGAAATGTAGAGAAGATGTTTATATGCAATATATAAAATAGGGACTCAAGATATTGAAGCTTACCTGTAAGTGAATATTAAATTGGTGAGACTGAATGATTCTAACAAATATTTTGCTTTCTTTGATTGTAGGAACTGACAACCAACAATATTTCTATTAACAAATATTAAACAATCTGAAACAATTGGAGGAGTTGCTATGGCAGATAAGACTATGGATTATCTATTTTTAACAACTTCTCTCTTGTGTGCATATGTGTGTCTCTGCGTGTGTCTGACTGTCTCTCTCTCTACCTATCTCTATTTGTATCTATGACATCTATATATCAGTTTACAAAGGATATGTTACAGATCCTCTTATACAGGGATCTAAGCGTTGTTGAATTATATGTATGTGTGACTCGGCTCGTTAGATTTCTCCTATACCTCCTTGCCTCTCACTGACATTTTTACAACAGACATGTGTGGTAGACAATAGATAGGCCCCCTTGCACCACATTCATAGAGCTGTATCTACACAGATGTCAGCATTCATACAGAGACAATAGCTGGTTGAGTCTACATTTAACCTGTTTTGAAAAAATAAGGAAATTGTGAACATCTTAAGGACCACTATCCTGAAATCAGATTTAACATTTAAATATCAGACGTGTACACTGATCCCACTGAAGTGGGAGAGTGGGGAGTGAGTTGTCATAGAAAGACATATTCTACAGACATACCAAACGGATATAGTTTAAAAAAATATCCCTTAATAACAATGTTCTTTTCAGTGAATGTTTTACTCATATTGAAATGTAAAGATTACTGATGTTAAATACTTCTCTAAAATCTATCTTATATTTTACTTAGAATAATCATATTTCAGTATTGAAAGATTGTTATCCATCATATATTAGATCTGATTCATAGAACTTCTTACATAAGTGTATGAAGAAACTTCTATAAAGTAGAAGAAGCAAGTATTGTTGGCATGGCAATATTCTGAAAATAATGAAATTGTTAAAGATTTTTTCCAAAACTGTATTTGTTCAGTATAGCACACTCAAATATATATAAAATGTGTTATTAAATATTCCATAATTACTGATTGAACTCAGTTTTCTGTCTTTGGTAAAAAAATAAACTTTACATTTTACTGAAGTGTTGAAACTTTGTACTCATGTTTTCCTGATCTTTACAAAAACCTAACGTCTCAGATAATCATTTCAAAGACTATCAGAAGAATTCACCTCTGTCCCAATACTTCATGAGTTTGCACTAACCATAGAAATAGTCAGACTGAATTGCTTCTATTCCTTTGTGGTTTTTTTTTAAGGGCTGAGAAATGTACTTCCTTAAAATTTATAGTTTTTACATTTTGACTTAAATTGTTCACTACATATCAAGTAAAAGATACAATATTTAGATTATAATACAAGTACTATCTTCATTCAAAACTCTTCCAGACTACCACTGAAATGAAAGATTCCAAAGGAGAAATGACAGCGCCCCAAGGACACACATTGTTTAAGGGACTAGAACCCAAGACCAGCAAGAACACACAGTAGAGGAAGCCATAACACTAAGAAGGACACACATTGTTTAAGGGAATAGAACCCAAACCAAGCAAGAACATACAGTAGAGGGAGCCATAACACTAAGAAGGACAGTGTCAGGATAGTCGACGAAAGAATATTTGCTGTAAAGAACCTGGACTCACAGGTAAGAGGATTTAAGGCCTCAAGAATTTGATAAAGAGTGTGCTTAGTGGCTTGATTTCAGTTATGATTTTGCTATGAGAAAGACTGTAGTGTCAAGTAAGAATGTATTTATTACTTGTTCTAATGTTGTTTCTGAGTGTTATTCATTTGCTTTAGATAGATCTTTGAAATGTTTCTGTGCCATGGACCTCATGCATTCTAGTATTTGTCCAAGTGACAAACATGTATGAACTAATTAAAGTATTTTAGAAAATATGAATGTTGAATTAAATGATACTAGTGTTTCAGCTTAAGTGAAAGTTTTATTGGGGATTTTAAAATACAACTTTTATTATCAGCAATTTAAATATTTCTCATCAATGCTTATAGATAGTAAGTTTATTTAACAGTTATCATGTTGTTTGTACTACTATATATATTAGCAGATTTATTAGCAGAACTGAATTTTAAGGTGTTACCAGAGGAAGATTTAAAAAAATGTTCTGGCAGACATTCGTATACAAAAAAGTAAATTTCTCATTTAATATTGTCCTGTTGAATATTTTAACAGAGACTCAATGACTGTGATAACTCAAATAAGTTTTTATACTACATAGTTAACCAAATGGTCATAATTTAATATATGATTCTCAAATAGTCTTACTATTCACAAAATCAAAAACCTCAATTATTTATATATACAAGCAAATCTATACATACATCAATTTTAAATGTAGATTTGTGGAATGACAGTTTCAAATTATTGAATGCATATCCATTTTATACCCTCCAAGATGACAAAATGATAAGATCAAATATAAGACTTACAATGAATCAGGTGGAAAAATAAAAAGGAAAAACTAATCACCCCTGAATTTGATTCATATTAAAAGGTTCCCACTGGCTTGATAGGAATATATACGAATATATATTTCTAATCTGGAGAAAAATGTTAAGATACACATACAAATACACACACACACACACACACACACACACACACACACACATTATAGATGTATATTAACTTGTGCTAGAAGCCACACTGTAGATATCTGGAAAGTTTGAACCTAAAAATTCTATCAAGTATTACCCACACACTTCAATTCAAACTTTCTGCCCCCTCCATGAATCCCTTTGTTTTTCAATCAAGTTCACCTCTATTTCCATGTGATACATACATAATTGATTATTTGTACTTAGGTTAAATCTAACATCCTCAAATTGGAGTAAACGTGATTGCTGTCTTTCAAAGGCTGGTTTCATTCACTTAATTTAATAGTCTCCAATGAAGTTCTCACTCTTCTGAGATATACCTAGTGTTGGTATAATGGTATTTAAACATGAATTCATGTAACTGTTTTTGTTTTGTAATGACACTCACTTTCCTTTTCAGTGATAAGTACTAAGTTTATATTAAACATCATGTGTAATAGTTTCTTATTCCACGTGACCTTTGAAAATAAAATATATTATGGCAAAAGCTGAACAGATGGCCTCACAGTTAAGAGTATATTCTGCTCTTTAAGGGGACCCAAGTTCAGTTCCCAACACCAGTGCTATGTGATTCAAAACTACCTGTACCTCCATCTTCAGGAGGTCTGGCATTCTCTTTTGGCCTCTTCAGATGCCTTCACTAACATGCACAAACCTCCCCACCCCCCAAAAAAACAGACATGCATGCTACACATAATTATAAATGTTTAAATATTTTCAAATATTTAGTGTAATTGGATGTTTCTTGGATAGCAAATGTTATATAGCAAACTTGTATATTTATTATAATTTGTTTGCATTAGTATTTTTTAAATATTTATTTATTTATTTATTTATGTATTATGTGTACAGTGTTCTGTCTGCATGTATGTGCAGGCCAGAAGAGGGCACCAGATCTCATTACAGATGGTGATGAGCCACCATGTGGTTGCTGTGAGTTGAACTCAGGACCTCTGGAAGAGCAGCCATTGCTTTTAAACTCTGAGCCACCTCTCCAGCCCAAGTATTTTCATATTCTTATTTTTATAAGTAATGTGATAATGGGTTAGGAATTGCTAATTCATCTATGTACACCAGCTTCTCTCTTGTCTATATTTTCTCTGATGTCCATGGCCAATTTAGAAAGTCAGAGTCCATGTGACCATAACAGATGTGAAATAATGAACATATTTGATTCTCTTCTCTCTTGGTTTAATATACTTGTATTCTAGTTATATCTAACTATATTTATTAAAAAATAGTAAACAGATATTTGCCTGAATGGTGTAAAGAAGCTTTATAAACATCATCATCATCACTATCATCATCATCACCATCATCATCATCATCATCATCATCATCATCATCATCATTATTTTGGTTTTTGAGAAAGGCTTTCTCTGTGTAGTTTTGGTGCCTCTCCTGGATCTCACTCTGTAGACCAGGCTGTCCTCGAACTCACAGAGATCCGCCTGGCTCTGCCTCCCAAGCGCTGGGATTAAAAGCATGTGCCACCACCGCGAGACATAAACCCTATTATTGACACTAATTTTTACAAAGTATCCTTGAGCATCTTTGAAAGAACCACATTGGACCTTATTGCAGTTTGAGATCCTGAGAAGATTAACTGGCAAATGGAGAATAAAACACAGGAACTGTGCTTAATGACCTGCCTGGACTGAATCTACCAGGTTGAGCTGAATCCCCAGGGGAGTCCTTGCCCTGGAGGAGATGGGAATGGGGGTGGGCTGGAGGGAGGGGGTGGGAGGAGGGAGGACAGGGGAATCCGTGGCTGATATGTAAAATTAAATCAAATTATAAAATTAAAAAAATACATTAAAAAAGAAAAGTTCTAAACAGTCAAAAAGAAAAAAGAAAAAGAAAATGTCACTCTCCATATAATATTTGACTATGGGTCTCTGCCTCTACTCAAATTAGCTGCCAGTGGTAGCCTCTTTGATGCCAATGGGGCTAGCCACTAATTTATGAGTATATAAGGATAACATTAGAAATCATTTTTTTTTCTTTCATAGGTCTCTGGGCTACCCAGCTTCTTATTCCTGGTCATCCAGACAATATCGCTCATGGGATCCCTCTCCTGGCATATGTCTCAAATTAGATCCATCATTGGTTGGCCACTATTATGAGAAGAGATATCTGTTAGAACATGTTTCTGCAGACTAACAACTATAGAGCAAATCAGATAAATTTTTGTACAAAAATAGAGTTCCTTATTTGAAATGACTAGTAAAGGTAAAAATATATTAGATTGACATTATATATAGCAGATCAGTAGTTTCTCATAAAACTGGAAGTTTTTAAAATTTGAAGATAATTTAAATATTGAAAAATATTCATAACAATTTCTTAGCTACATGTCATAGAACTTCTCATAGATGTACGTTAAGAATTTGTAAGAAATGCAATCCAAATTGAGAAGCATTGTAACGTTTTATGTTTCTTAACATACTAAATATGCAATCATCATTCCAGAATCTTATATTTTCTATAATTTTTAATAAGAAATATTCATTTTACATAACAATCACAGATCCCCCTCTCCTCCCTCCTCCTACCCCCACCAGCCATCTTGCCTCAATACACCCCCCATTGCCTTCTCCAAAAAGGTAAGGCCTCCCATGGGTAGTTAGCAGAGCCTGTTACATTCAATTGAGGCAGAGTCAAGCCCCTCCCCCTCATAAAGGCTGTGCAAGATGTTCCACCATAGGTAAAGGCTCCAAAAAGCCAACTCATGCACAAGAATAGATCCTGATTCTACTGCCAGGGGGCCCCTTAAGCAGATCAAGCTACACAACTGTCTGGCTTATGCAGAGGTCCTAGTATAGTCCCATGGAGGCTCCACAGCTCTAAAGGTCATGAGTTCCCACTAGCATGGTTTGGTTGTCTCTGTAGGTTTCCCCATCACGATCATGATGCCTCTTGCTCATAGAATCCCTCTTCTCTCTCTTCGACTAGACAATTCTTAAATGAAAAAAATCTATAAGATGATTTAAAATATAAGAATTTGGACTATAAATGTAGGGATTATTTTGGAAAGCCAAGCAATTTCTTCAAGAAAGAGGAAAGATGTAGAAAAATTAACTAAGAATTGTTTAAAAAATAGTAAAGAATGTTTAGAGATCACATTGAACACAAAGACTGGTTCATTGTGTCCACATAACTAGAAGTGAGGGGAAATAGTAGAATGGGTGCAAACAGTAGCCCACCATTCTTGTACATTACTCTGAGGCTTGGAGACACAGTTCATGATCATCCAGGTAGTTGATGAAGTTAATATGAATACAGAATACAGACACACTTGTTAACTTCTAAAATAGCACCTTTAATTATTTGTTTGTTTTAATAAAAGTTTTTGATAATGAACATTGTATAAAAAAACCAATGAAATTTTAGATCAAAGGTAAAATCATTTGTGAATGGCAGCTCATAATCACATTCAAAGGTTCCTGAAATGTTTGAATGTTCAGTCCATATTTTCTTTATATAGTCATGTTTCACTACTAAAATTTTGGTTTACATTATTTTCCACATGTGATTTATCTAACTTCTCACTCACTGGATTAAAAATACTTAAACATTTCTAAAAATAGAAGGAAGAGAGATATGACAGTAGCTTGCATGGGTATCACAAAATTAACATTTTATAAACATTATTCTGTAAGCGTATTTCAAAGCTAAGCACATCAGAATGTACAATACATTTTCTGGAATGTTACAAATTGTTCAGAGTGTTTCATTAAAACCAATGCCTTTTATTCCATATGAATATATTCAGCAATCTAAATGACTCCAAAAGACCATGGTTTTCTCCCCTGCTTAGAGACAGTTTTCTGTCCTTCAGACAGCAAGTTCAACACTAATATATGTTTATTTTCTGTTATTATTTTCATTACAATGATAATATCCTTTCAAAACCTTTACTTGGTGCCTTTCACTTATATGTTATTCTTTGTTGTAACCCATAGGATGCATGCCTCTTTCTGAGCAGAAACAGAGGAAGAGTAGATTCTGGGGAAGAGAGAAGATGGGGAGAGAGGGTGGGATGAGTGGTGGAAGGGGAAACCGAGGTCAGTATGTAAAATAAATGAATAGATTTAATTAATAAAGATTCATTTTCTTATTTTCTTCAGTCTTTCTCTTTAATATCATGCCTTAACCAGAATGCAGTAAGACAAGCAAATGAAAAACCACCCAAACCTAAGTCTAAAGTAATCATTTCCAAAGCTAAGCATGGAGAGTCTAGTCCATACTACTTCTTCTTAAAAGTATAGTTCACTTTTCAATACACAGCATTGACTAAATTTGTTTGGTTTTCTAGAATCTGCACAGGAAGAGTCTCAGTTGATAGTAATAACTTTGAATCATTTATCTGAGAACATTATATCACCACTTGGGTGAAATATGCAACAGTAACTGTCTTCTTTCATAATTCTTGTAGCATATCACTATCATAAAATAAGCCATTAATAATTAAGAAAAAGTCAAGATTCAAATCAGGTAAATTTTGCACAGAAAATAATTTGAAAAAAATACTTAAAATACTTTAAATTCAGTCTTCACAACTCTACCTCCTTTATATTAAATGTGATTTTGGGCATTGACCTAAATAGCGCAAATGTATCCAACTTCATTTGTAGATGTAACCAATCGTCTTATTAAATAAGAAACACAGAACCAATGTAAAAGAGAAAGCCAAGAGAGATCAGAGCTCAGAGCTAAAATCTCACCCTTCCTCCTGCGGTGGTTCTAGCTCTCTGAAAGAGACCGATTTCCTGTGTGTATGTCTTTTCATACTCTTTTGTTCTGCCTTCTCATTGGTTGTAAACCCAAACACATGACTGCCTCTTCACTGTCTGTATGTACAGCTCCCCAGGTCTTAAAGGCATATGTCTCCAATGCTGGCTGTATCCCTGAACACACAGAGATCTACCTAGCTCTTCTACCAAGTGCTGGGATTAAAGGCGTGTGCCACCACCGCCACACTCTTGCTATGACTCTAATAGCTCTGACCCCCAGGCAACTTTATTTATTAGCATACAATCAAAATCACATTTTAGTACAATTAGAATACCACCACATTTCCCCTTTTCTATTTTAATAAAAAGAAAAAAAAAGCAAAAGGTTTTAACTAACATAAGAAAAACTATATACAAAAGTACAATAACTGTATACAATATATACAAGTAATAAATACCTAAACAATGTCTAGTCCATTTGTATTTGACAAATCAGAGAAAATAATTCCATTATCTATCCTATTTTGGTAAGTCCAAAATGTATCTAATTCATTTTCTATCCTAGTTAATCTTCAACTATAACTAACTAATCTTCAACTCCCTCAGAGATCCAAGAAGGAAATAATATTAGCTAACAAAAATAAAAACAGGAAGTGCATGCAAGCAACTTCCAAAAAATTTGTGAGTTGACAGAAACAGCCAGCTGCCTCGAGAGTCACCTGAGGTTTCTCCACGGTGTTGGGGCATCATCTTTAGCCTATAGGCTTAGTGTATCTGACAGACTCATTTGTGAAGTAGGATGTACACAAGGTCAACAGTTCAACCTCACATTGGGTGAGAGCAGTCCATGTACCAGAAACACCTGAATTCCACTAGTGTACTGTCATGATTCAGGATTTTAAATTCTGGAAATTGTTGACAGTTTTTTAATTCAGCTGTCCATTCTTAGTGGCTGTGTATATATGGCTTCATCTCAGCATCCCTTTCTTCTCTACATCCCTCTATTAAATGCCAGTCTACTATTGAGAGGCATGAGCTTATTTACTCTTCAAGAATAACTGTTTTAGCTGCTGTTCCATTGCGCAACAGAAGCCATCAGCCCACTGCCTGTTAAGCTGCCTTCGAAGAAAAGGGCACTGTACCTTTTCTGGATTGCAAAGGCCACTTCAGGGATGCGGCCATATTGTCCTGGCCTCAGAAGATGCCTTTTGATAAAGCCATAACCACACTTGTTTTGGCAAGAATCAGTAGTCCTTTGTTTCGTGTCCTGTCTGTCCTGTTTGTCAGCAGTTGATTCGAGGATACTTTGTTGTCCAGTGGCTAACTTTTGCCACAAGGAAAGTTAACTCCATATGCAGTTTCTTTAATGCCCATATTTTCTCTGAAGTAGATTGGTACTGCCAGGAACTGACATGTCTCAAAAAAGAAAAATTTTCTAAGTTATTAAAACATTTTAAATGCCATATTCTGTAGATCTCTGAAGGGTTTGAAGATGACCTGTCTAAAATATATCTGCTCAATTTTTAAAACATATCTAATATGACTACAAGTTCTATTGTAATGTCTAACTACTAACTTTCATGTCTTTATATCCTAATAGTTGGTAATAATAACATTGAAGGATAAGAAAATTGCATTACATTGTTAAATGAATGGTATAAATACAATTAGAAATATACATATAGCATTTTCTAACAATATCAGTTTCAAATTTGTATACAATATAAAACAATCCAATCCAATGTAAAGTATTTAAAACTAGTAACTGTCTTTTCCTTTTCTTTCTTTCTTCCTTCCTTTCTTCCTTCCTTCCTTCCTTTCTTTCTTTCTTCTCTTTCTTTCTTTCTTTCTTTCTTTCTTTCTTTCTTTCTTTCTTTCTTTCTTTCTTTCTTTCTCCCTCTCTCTCTCTCTCTTTCTTTCTTTCTTTTTTTAACAAGAACCTTAAATCTAATCTCCTTTGCTTAGCCTTTTTCTTACCCCTTGACAACAACTTGTAACCAACCCCCCTAAACAATGAAAATTATCCTAGACCCAAAACCCATTAAAAAGATAAAAAAAATCACCCGCCCCACACCACCTCTTTGGGAATGTGGGCATCATATTCTTAAAATTGCTTCCTTCTGGGTATGGGTGAGGTTATCTTTATCCTGAAAGAAAATTTTAGGTTAATTGTCAAATTCTAGGAAAGGTAACTATATCCTTCATTATCCAGTCTGTGTATAATGCCAAAGTTCAGGGTTTATCTCAAGTCCTTATTCAAGTAGTCTTGGAGACTGGATGATCTCAGCTAGTCATCTCAAAATTGCTCTGAGCACCTTGTAGTTCAAAGTTGATCTGTAGATGATGTTTGTCAGCTTAGTGATATTATTATTGTCCACGTGGAGTTGTTGTTGTTGTGGGGCCCCATCTTCTTTCTGGAGACATCAGTTGATATTAGGCCTGGCCATGATTTCCTGCAGAAAACTGATAAGAGACTCGAACACAAAGACATATATATGCAGCTAATTGAAGCCTTTTTTTCTAGAATTAGTAAGTACTCTATATGACCATTCATATATTAACAAAGTTTAAAATGTATATATATATATATATATATATATATATATATGTTAATCTTGTAAATTTTGATATAAAATTCATACTTTAAGAAAAGATTAAAGAATCAGAATAGAAGCAAAGAGTTGAGATTAGTAATAGAATAGTCCCATAATTAATTTGGCTTTTGTCCTATCCCATAGTAGAAGACGGCTCTTTTATTCTGGCATGATACAGAGAGTTTGCATTTTCCTTTAAACAACATGCTTGAGTTTAAAGAAGGAGAGAGCCATTCTCCAACTCCAAAGTCAACTTTAAATTTTAATTCAACTGGGACTATTAGAAGACCAATAGTGTTAAAACTTTAGAGAAAAGCAGAAACAAACATTTAGGAAGACATAAAAGTTTTTAGATTATATATACCCATATGCCATTTTCTGTTTCCTGGGATAGATGATTTGTCCCTTTTCTTCAGTTGTCTCATTTGTCCTGTGTTCTTCAGATTCCTTAACCTTCATTCTCCTAAAAGACAAAAAACAAAACCTTTCCCCAGGACTAATTTTGGGGATGTTCCTTTTTGGCAAGTTATTATCTGATTAAATGAAAATGCATGTGTTACTGGTACAAGTTAGTTTAAATTGGATGTTCATGCTAGTTGATGAACTATCACCTCCTCTAATTAAGAGGTCTCTCTTGTTCAAATCGAACCTTGATCAATTTTGATGGTACCAACATCTTATCTTCTCCTGTAGAAACAAAAGCAAAACCTCGTCCCCAGTGTAATACATATCCTGGTTTCCATTCTGAGGTTAGCATATCTTTAAAGTATATAGGCTGATTTAATTCTGTAGTTTTTTTCTATTATCCAATATCTTTCTGCAGCATTGTTCCTTTCTCATTGGCATTGAGAAAATTCAAAGTTAATAGAGCATTATGCAGTCTATTTCTGGGGGGGTTTGTTACCCATTTCTGTTTATTTAGCATATCCTTTAGAGTTCTGTTTGATCTTTCTATAACTGCTTGACCTGTAGGATTATGTGGTATACCTGTAATATGCTTTATATTGTAATAAGCAAAAGCAGTTTCATTTTAATGGAGACATATGATGGAGCATTGTCAGTTTTGATTTGTGCAGGTATACCCATGATGGCCATAACTTCTAGCAAATGAGTGATTACAGAATCAGCTTTTTCAGAACTCAAAGCAGTTGCCCATTGAAATCCTGAATAAGTATCAATGGTGTGGTGTACATATTTCAATTTTCCAAATTCTGCAAAGTGAAACACGTCCATCTGCCAAATTTCATTCCTCTGAATACCCTTTGGGTTATATCCTGCTGGTAATGGCGTTTGATTGTAGAAGGAACAAGTAGGACATTTCTTTACTATTTCCTTGGCTTGTTGTCAGGTTATGGAAAAATCCTTTTTTAAACCTTTACTATTGACATGTTTTTTATGAAATTCTGAGGCCTCCATCACATTTCCTATCAATAATTTATCAATCTCATCATTGCCTTGTGCTAGAGGGCCTGGCAGACCAGTATGGGATCGAAAGTGAGTTATATATAAAGGATGACAACTTTTCCTGGTTGTATATTGTAATTGAATAAATAGTGAAGTTAATTCTGAAGCATCAGAGATAAATTCTGCAGTCAGTCTCAATACGTAATACCACTCTTTCAGCATACTGAGAGTCAGTTACTATGTTGAGAGGTTCTGAAAAATCCATTAATACCAACAGAATAGCATACAATTCTGATTTTTGAACTGAATTATACGGACTTTGAACCACTTTACTTAAATTTTCTGATTTGTAACCTGCCTTTCCTTCTTTGTTGGCATCTGTATAAAATGTACAAACTCCATATATGCGTTTTTGCCGTACAATTCGAGGCAAGATCCAATCAGCTCTCTTTATAAGATCAATTCTATCGCTTTTGGGATATTTGCTGTTAATTTCTCCAAAAAAAATACTGCATGCTCTTTGCCAAGGTTCACTTTCTGTCCATAATTTTTCAATGTCCTCCTTAGTTAAAGGTATGACAAGTTCTGGTGGGTCTATTCCTGCTAATTGACGAAGTCCCAATTTTCCTTTCCAAATCAAGTCAGAGATTTTTTCCACATAAGTTTTTAATTTTTTATTTGGTTTATTTGGTAAAAATATCCATTCCAATATAATATCTTCCCTCTGCATTAATATTCCAGTAGGAGAACGCCTAGAAGGTAAAATAACCAAAAGGCAACCCAGCTTTGGATCAATATGATACACGTGTCCTTCATGCACTTTCTTTTCTACCAAGGCCAATTCCTTCTCAGCTTCAGGTGATAATTCTCTTGGACTATTTAAGTCCTTGTCACCTTCTAAGGTTCTGAACAAATTAGTCAGTTCATCATTTTTTACCCCAACAATAGTTCGTAGATGAGAAATATCTCCAAATAATCTTTGAAAGTCCCTCCATTGTTTTTCTATGTTTTTAGCCTCCTCCTTAAACCAGGTCAGAAATTGAAGTCTCTGGCTGGGTTCTAGAACACCTTGTGCAAGGTCCCGCCAGTCCTGTGGTACTATCCTATTATATGTTGATCGAGAGTTTAACATTTGCTTTACATATGGGAAATGCATGCCATAAGATACTATTGCCTCCTTAAACCTTTTTAAATCCAACATTTCAATTGGAGTCCAAATATTTTGTGTAGTCATTTGATCAGGCATCTGCTGTATGGTTACAGGATAAATTAAGGGTGACTGTGTGAAAACAGGTTTTCTTTCTGTAACCTTATAATCCAAACTTGAAACAACTTCACTGTTAATTTCTTCTGTCTGAATTTTTACAGGTTTAACAAGCTTTTCTCTCTCTCTCTCTTTTTTTTTTTTTTTTTTTTCGAGACAGGGTTTCTCTGTGTAGCTTTGCGCCTTTCCTGGAACTCACTTGGTAGCCCAGGCTGGCCTCGAACTCACAGAGATCCGCCTGGCTCTGCCTCCTGAGTGCTGGGATTAAAGGCATGTGCCACCACCGCCTGGCTTAACAAGCTTTTCTAAAGCTGTCATCCTGGCACTTAAATTGACTATGTTTTTAAATTGTAAAATGAGGATAGGCATAGTGATAAACTGCATAATTCCAACAATACTAATCTTCTCACATAGTTGTTTGTCAGACTGCCTAAAATTTCAAACAAAACCCAATTTTCTTCCAATGTACACATAAGACCCATTTTTTTAATGTGGAAAAATTTCTCTTTTAAATAGTTTCCTTTAAAATATCTGATATGTTGTGACTTACCAAATCTGTGTAGAACAGTAGAAATCCGAGGAAATTTCAAGACAGCCACCTAGTGTCCAAGGTGTAAATTGAGATAGATAGATAGGTAGATAGATAGATTGATAGATAGAAAGCTCGCAAGAAAGCAAAGCTAGCTAAAGCTTAAATCCAGCCACTTTTTCCATCTTGAGCCGAGTCAAGGCTTGGCTCTGGGTTCCTTAAGCTCCGACCATGTGCATTGGCTTTACAGGCAGGGGCCCTGTTTGGTAGGGCAGGCCTGAGTTGTTTGTAGCATCGGCATTAAGCAAGCAGCTCACTGTTAGTCTGGCCTGAGGCCAAGCAGATCTGGGCCTGGGCTAGGAAGTTGCCGCTGGGACTAGGGGGCCACCCAACCTGCCGCCCTTGTGGGAAAACAGACCTGCCGCCAAGCCAAGCGGTTTTTAATGGATTCTTGTCATGTTGGGTGCCAGATGTAGATGTAACCAACCATCTTATTAAATAAGAAACACAAAACCAATGTAAAAAAGAGAAAGCCAAGAGGTCAGAGCTCAGAGCTAAAATCTCACCCTTCCTCCTGTGGTGGTCCTAGCTCTCCAAAAGAGACCGATTTCCTGTGTGTATGTCTTTTCATACTCTTTTGTTCTACCTTCTCATTGGTTGTAAACCCAAACACATGACTGCCTCTTCACTGTCTGTATGTACAGCAACCCCAGGTCTTAAAGGCATATGTCTCCAATGCTGGTTGTATCTCTGAATACACAGAGATCTACCTAGCTCTTCTACCAAGTGCTGGGATTAAAGGCATGTGCCACCACTGCCACACTCTTGCCATGGCTCTAATAGCTCTGACCCCCAGACAACTTTATTTATTAACATACAATTAAAATCACATTTCAGTACAATTAGAATACCACCACATTCATTCCCTTTTCTTAAGTAATAAGGAAAGTCCATGTCTCTGTAAATTGTCATTTGTATTTATTCTGTAAAGAGTTTCCCCCAATAGGCACTAATAATTGTATGGCTTACATGTATCTGGGTACATTCCTTTAGTTACGACTTGAGCCATATGTAAGATTTTCCGTTGTGTTTTCCTAAATCATCTCCCTACAATTGCACCCATCTGATTCATCTCATTATTCTATAATGGAAAGGTTTATATAAAGTCCTATTTATAATGCTAATGATATTTTAAGAGAAGAATAAACTAAAGAAATTAATGACCAAAAATCTAGCTCTATATGACTGTTATGGAATAAGGAAGTGCTTTCTGATGGTTCTGAGGTCTGTTCCACAAGAGGGAATTTCTTCTTGGTACTGAGGACATGATGTTTGAAGCCTGGCTAGGAAGTCAGAGACATTGGCTGGAATCTATTTATGATATTTATTTTATTTAATCCCATAGAATAATGTTACTCTCATCCTTCATCATAGACACTTCTACTTCTTTTCTGCAGTTATGGTAATGACTGTTGAGGGACCAACTTCAACCCAGACATCTCTATCACTCTCCCCAGGACTTAGTAGACATTGTGGAAAAGGGGGTGGAAAGCATGTACACCTTAAAGGGCGAGAAGGGGAGTCATTAGTAAAAGTTTTATTATATTATTATATATTATGTTATTGTGTCACTATGTATTATATATACATACATAATACACACACACGTGTGTGTGTGTGTGTGTGTGTGTGTGTGTGTGTGTGTGTGTGTGTGTGACATGGAAGCAGACAAAGGCACAATAAGGGGAATGAAGGGGGCCAGCAAAGGGAATGGGTGATAGGAGAGAAGTGGTTCAGGAGAGAAAGATCATAGTTTGTATGTGTTAATATCACAATGAAACCCAAATTTGTATGTTACCTAAAATGTTAAATAAAGATATTCCATGAAACTTGGACTCAAATTATGATTATATTTTTATCATCATATTTCCAAGAGGCCAGAAGGTCATTGGTAACAAAGCATTCTATTCATTAATGACAACAGAAGAGTAAGCGATATATGTTGAGAATTAAAATACTGTAGAGTTCTCACCATCCACCTAAACAAGTCATTCTCCTACTAGCATTGTCAAAAAGCACTCAGCCCTTCTTAAGAGTCTCTATCATCTTTGCTTGATTGATAGTAGAACCACTACTTCTTCTGTAGAAGTTGACACATGATGTGAAGGTTAATCTTGATTGGCAACTTGGTTAGATTGAAAATTCCTGAGATAGCAGTATAGCACACTTCTTGATAAACCTTTGATATTATCTCAAGAGAAATAAAGGCTTTCACCTATTCATTGGATTAATCACTTAATGGACTTTTGGTATGATAACATTACTTGGAGATGGGGACTCATAAGAAACATGATCTAGGATATAGGCAATAGGCTATTTCTTTTTCTACTATGGTATTCTGAAAAAAATCAATGTATTGACTATTATCTGCCATGCTTATTTTTAATCATGAGTTGAACAGTTAAACTCCATGCTACACAATGTTCTACCTAATCTGTAATGAGTCTTTCTCTGTCCCACCAGCCAGCTCCCAAATAATGACATGAAGACTTATTATGAAAGTTCAGACTATAATTTAGGCTTTTTCCCAACTAGCTCTTAAAAAGTAAATTAATCCATTTCTATTAATCTACATGTTGCCATGTGGCTTTTTACCTTTCATTCATTGTATGTCCAACTGCCTCCATGTCTTGTTGGTATCTCCTCTGCAACTTGATTATCTCCTCCCACTTCCTCTTTCTAACAGGAAGTTCCACCTATACCTTCTGCCTAGCTATTGGCCATTCAGCTTTTTCTTAAACCAATCACAACAATATATGTTTACACAGTGTACAAATATCCCAAAACACTAATATAAAGGATAATCATTGTAGGCAAAACTCACAGATTGAAATATATAAAGAATTTGTGGAAAATGAATCCTTCCTGAAGTTTTTTCTGTCACTGTTTTGGTCAAAATGATATGAAAAAAAAAAAAAACCAATTCTGAGGATATATTCCATTCTGCCTCCAAGAATTGAATGTATGCTGTGAATATGTGTTGCTTTGGTTGGTTGATAAAATGTTTATTTGTCAGTAGTCAGGCAGGCAGTATAGGTGGGGCAAGCAGTGAGGAGAATTCTGGGAAGAGGAAGGCTGAATTAAGAGATGCCAGCCTGCCGTCCATGAAGCAGCATGTAATGGCAAACAAGTAAAGCCACAGAAAATGTGGTGACATATAGATTAACAGAAGTGGGTTAGTTTAAATGTAAGAGCTAGTCAGTCGTAGGCCTGAGCTAATGGCCAAGCAGTTTTAATTAATATAAGCCTCTGTGCATTTACTTGGGTCTGAACAGCCATGAGCTGGGTGGGACCAGGAAAACTTTATCCACATTTATATATATATTTCACAGGGTTTTCTTTTTTTCTTTTTTCTTTTTGGATGGAAATGGAATTTTACTGATATGAGTTAATTGCATTTACAGAACATGTTCACAAAGAGATGTGAGCTAAGGATATGTGCAGTTAATTCCGAGTAAGGAACATAAATACAAAAATCTGAGCAATGATAAAAACTGATTAGCAACAAGATATACTTGCACGAGAGGCCACATCAAAACCCATTAAATGGTTAAAATCTAGCTGAAGGAAACAAGCCAATATCATGCAACATTTAACATTAGAATTTAGTTGACATTAGACTATATTAGGTCTTGTATAATGCATGTATATGGCATAGATAATTGGGACTTTTAAAATTTTATTTTACAATACAATTCAGTTCTACGTATCGGCCATGGATTCCCTTGTTCTCCTCCCTCCTGCCCCCTTTCCCCCCCCCCAGACCACCCCCCATTCCCACCTCCTCCAGGGCAAAGCCTCCCCTGAGGACTGAGATCAACCTGGTAAACTCAGTCCAGGCAGGTCCAGTCCCCTCTTCCCAGGCCGAGCCTAGTGACCCTGCATAAGCCCCAGGTATGTATTCTGTAGAAATTCTCAGATTCTTCCTATATGGGGTGATTTATACTTGATGTGTTCCGAGGCCATTTTCATCTCTTTGATACTTGAATACTTATTATCAAAATAAAGACTGACATCAGAGCTGTGCTTTCTTTCTTTCCTTGACATTGACTACTTTTTAAGTTATTGAAAAGCTGCAAAGTGACATACTGTGAGTCAATGGGCACAGTGGATGAGCCACTGTGCTGAATTTTAACAACATACCTGAGCAATCAGAAAACAGGTTTTAATTCAGCACACAAAGAAAACTGGCCCTGTGGCATTATTGAACATTGGCAGAAGTTTTCATTCATGGAGATTAAACATGAAACTATATTTAGATAAACTCTTTCTGAATATCAGAAACATGAGAAAGGCATCAGCATCTGGAAACAAAGCAATAGCATCATGAGTAAAGAGGAGAGAAACCCAAATCTGCTAGTCATCTTAGTCTTGATAACCCAACATGGACAAGTTAGCAGGAATTCAGAAAACCAAGCCCCAACACAGTTTTATTCTTGTTTTTTTTCTTTATTCTTCTCACATATATTTTATCCACACTGCAGTTTCCCCTCCCTCCTCTCCTCCCAATTCCTCCCCCATCTTCTCTCTCTCCCATATGCGGCCTTCCTTCCTTTCCCTTCAGAAAAAAAGCAGGGATAAAAACCAAACATGGCATAACAAGTTACAATAAGACTAGGCACAGACCATCATATCAAGGCTGGCAGTTGGGAGTCTCACAAGAACACCACCAAGCTACATAGCCATTATATATATATATATATATATATATATATATATATATATATATATATATATATATATATATATATATATATATATTATATATACATATATATATATATATATATTAGAGAGAGAGAGAGAGAGACATAGGTCAGACCCATACATGCTACATGATTGCTGCTTCAATTTCTGTGAGCCCCTGTGAGTCTTGCTTAGTTGATTCTGTGGATCTTTTTCTTGTGGTGTTTTTGACCCTTGTGGGTCCTACAAACCTTCCTCCTCTTCTGCAGGATCCCTCAAGCTCCATCTAGTCATCTAGTGTCTGTCTGTGGGGCTTTGTTTCTGCTCCTATTCTTTTTTTTTTATTTTAGTAAAACAATTTGTCTTCTATATTTTATTTTACAAATATAATCTATATTTTTCAATTAGGTAAGATTATATACATTTATCATATAAAACATATTTTGAAGCATATATATGAGACTAAATCTTACATCATTATCACCAGATTTTTGCTATGTATTCTTTCTGTTGCTAAAATTATTTTTTATTCTTCACTACTTTTGCAAACATATTTTATTTTTTATGGTATATTATTATGTGAGTACACCATAGTGAAGTTACTGATTCAATTATTGAACCTTTGTTTTTCCCCATTCTGCCATTCTTATAATGTAATTTAAAAGTAAACATCTGGATAAATTCAGACACACAAAAATATCTTGTTTCCTTTCCTATTATGACTTGTGATTATTTTTATATTTGGAGAAGCAAGACTTCTATAACATAATTTATATGTTTTTATATAAACCAAATGAACACAAGTTATTATTTTATTATTTCATTATTTCATTAAATTAGTTTTATTCTTAGCTATTACTTTGTGGAAAATATTTTGCACTTTAAACTAAACTAAACATCTGATTTATTCTGTTTATATTTGCTGATATTCTATGAAGAATGTTTTGGCATGCATCTTTAAAATATGTAAAATTAATACATTTGAAAAAATTCTCATAATGTACTGAAAATGGCACAAACCACAAATTATCTAAATGGCATTAATTTGGTATTGTGTAAAATACCATTTTCCAATATTTCAGTAGTTAGAATGTTAATTTTTGCATGAAAATCTCTTAAATATGTAAGTAAAATGAGGTTGTCCCTGGCTTTTCTCCCTTTAAAACTTTAAATTTCTCTTTACAAGCAATTCATCCAACTGTGCATGTTGAACACATCTCTCATGCTCCATGATCTCATCCTTCCTCTCAGATCTCTTTTTAGCTCCCTTTTCCCCAAAGACAAAGTCCTTTTTTACTTTCATGTCCTATATGCAAATGTACTTGGAACTAGGATGGAGAAGGAAGAACTGGAGTGATTCAGATGCAGTACTCTCATGATGCTAGAAAGAAATGTACAGAAGAATTTTTTTAAAAAAAAAGAATAAAAAAATTAAATACAACAGCTTGTGATTTTCTGATTAATTTAAATTAATTAATTAATTAATTAATTAATGTAATTAAGCATTAATTTACACCCTCCCACCAAACAATCAAGGAATACAAAATGAGAGAAAATCCATGACCTGTATCTTTCTAAGACTTGATTAAGTTTCTAAACTTGGTTACCTATAGTTAATTTTCTTCCTTTTTACTGAAAATTTATTTATTTATTTATGGTGTTTTCATTTTTTATTTAATTTTTTTTATTCATTTTACATACCAACCAAAGTTCTCCCTCCCTCCCCTCCTCCCACTCCACCCTTCCTCCCCTCAAAGGAAAGACAAAGTCCTCCCACTCTGTCCCCCCATCCAGGCTGAGTAAGGCATCACACCAATATGGAATGGGCTTCAAAAAGCCAGCTCATGCACCAGGGATAGATCCTGGTCCCACCACCAAGGGTCCCCCAAACAGACCAGGCTACCAAAATGATGCCCACATGCAGATCTTGGTCCCAGGCAGGCTCCCCAGCTGTTGTTATAGTGGCCATGTACTCCCACAAGTTCAGGTCATCTGTCTCTGTGGGGTTTTCCATCACGATCTTGGTCACCCTTGCTCCTATAATCTCTATTCCCTCTCTTCAACTGGACTTCTGTAGTTAGGCCTGGTGCTTGGATGTGAGTCACTACATCTGCTCCCATCAGTTACTGGATAAAAGTTCTATGATGACAGTTAGGGTCCTCACCAGTCTGATTACAGGGGAAGGCAAGTTCAAGTACTCTCTCCACTATTGCTTGGGGTCTTATGTGGGGTCATCCTTGTGAATTCCTGGGAATTTCCCTAGCATCAGGTTTATCCCTAGTTCCATAATGCTGCTCTCTATCTAGATATCTCTTTCATTGTTCTCCCACTCCATCCCTCCCCCAACTCAAGTGTCCCATTCCTTCAAGTTCTCATCCCCCATGCCCTCCCCTTTATCACCCCCCTACACTCCCAGTTTACCCAGAAGATCTCATCTCTTTCCCCTTCCCAGGGTGATCCATGCATCCCTATTAGGGTCCTCCTTGTTACCTGGAGCTATGGATTGTGGTCTGGTTATCCTTTGCTTTACATCTAGTATCCACTTATAAATGAATACATACTGTGTTTGCCTTTCTGGGTCTGAGTTACCTCACTCAGGATGATTTTTTCTAGTTCTATACATTTACCTGCAAATTTCATGATGTCCTTGTTTTTTACAGCTGAGTAATACACAATTGTGTAAATGTACCACATTTTCTCTATCTATTCTTTGGTTGAGGGGCATCTAGGTTGTTTCCAGGTTCTGGCTATTATGAATAATGTTGCTATGAATGTAGTTGAGCAAGTGTCCTTGTGGTATGATTGAGCATGCTTTGGGTATATGCCCAAGATTGGTATAGCTGGGTCTTGTGGTAGATTGATTCCCAATTTTTGGAGAAACCACCGTTCTGATTTCCAGAGTGGCTGTACAGATTGTAACTCCCACTAGAAGTGGAGAAGTATTCCCCTTACTCCACACCATCTCCAACATAGGCTGTCAGTGTTTTTGATCTTAGTCATTCTGACAGGTGTAAGATGGTATCTAAGAGTTGTTTTGATTTGCATTTCCCTGGTGACTAAGGATATTGAACAATTTCTTAAATGTCTTTCAGCCATTTGAGATTCTTCTGTTGATAATTCTCTGTTTAGATCTGTACCCCAATTTTTAATTGGATTATTTTGTATTTTGATGTCTAGTTTCTTGAGTTCTTTATAAATTTTGAGATCAGTCCTCTGTCAGATGTGGGTTTGGTGAAGATCTTTTCCAATTTTGTGGGTTGTCCTATAAGCCAACCTAAGCCAAGACAATGGGGTGACTGAGATAGGCCAATGGTTAGTTTGATGCCAGTCCAGTTTATATAATGAGTCCAAGACCACTCTGAACAATATGCTAAGACCATGTCTTAAGAAATCAAGTCATAGAACTATAGCTCAGTGGTAAAACATTTACCCAGCATGTACAAGACCCTGAGTTGAAGCCTCATCATTATAAATGGAGGGTGAGGAAAAGAAAGACAAGAAGGTGGATATGGAAAAAAAGATACTGTTAAATTATAGAGAAATGATGAATTAATATGTAGATGTAGTGAAGTTGCATAGAGAAGCAACTGGAATAAGAGTCGGGGATGAGGGAAGGTTAGGTTTCAAGTTGGTTAGAGAAGAAATTGCAAAAGTTTTGTCTTAGTCACATTCCCATTGCTGTGATACATGACCAAAGCAGCTTGAAAAAGGGTATATTGGGCTTACATACCTTAGGTCACAGTCGTTTGAGGGAAGCCAAGCAGGAACTCAAGGTAGAAACCTGGGGGTAGGAGCCTAACCAAATCAAACAAAAATAAAAACACCCTACTTGATGATGGTGTATGATATTTTTATGTGTTCTTGGATTCAGTTTGCCAGTATTTTATTGAGTATTTTTGCATCAATCTTCATGATTTTTTGCAAAGAAGCCAAAATTGTACAATTAGAAAAAAAGAAAGCATCTTTAACAAATGGTGCTCACATAACTGGGTGTCAACATGTAGAAAATTGAAAATAGATCCATACATATTACCATGCACAAAACTCAAGCCCAAGTGGATCAAAGACTTCAACATAAATCCAGGTACACTGAACATGATAGAAGAGAAAGTGGGAGATAGCCTTCAACACATTGGCACTGGAGACCACTTCCTATATATAACACCAGCAGCACAGACATTGAAAGCAGCAGTCAATTAATGGGACCTTCAGAAACTGAAAAGCTTCTGCAAGGCAAAGAACACTGTAAATAAGACAAGATTTAAAAAAATTACAGTAAGGATTGTAAATACTTTATTCTGTAGTATTTATTATAATTTCAGTGAAATTATTATGCTCAAATCTGTTTTTAAACATCCTCTCATTAATAAGAACTTTGCAAAAATGATGTTCTGTGTGTCCAGAAGTTAAATCCTAACTAATATGCATATCACTAAATGTTCTGGTTGTTAATACACATGCCCTTTTACATTCCATTGTGGGTTTATATTGTCAGTTTTCAGTGATGTTAAATATATATTTCAATTAGGAACCATCTGTGTGATAATGTATTCCTATTTTAAAATTTTTTAAAATTTAAAAACTATTTCAAAAATAATTTTGAAATTATTTATTTTCATATCAACAATACTTGCATTTACATTTTTTAAATGACTACCTTTTTCTATTTAAGTATATGTATGACTGTGTCTCAGGTCTGTATGTGTATGTGCATTTCTGTGCAGGAACCCAGAGAGGCCTGAGGAGTCAGCAAACTGAAGATGGAGTTATAGATGGTTATGAGCCACCTGAGGTGGATGCTGGGACCCAAACACAGGCTCTCTGCAAGAGCAGGCTACCTGCTTAACAACTGGGCCATCTCTCTAGCCCTAGAATACCTTCTTTTAAAATAAAAAAAACATAGCTTAAATATTCAAAAGCAATTGAAAATTGATAGATCTATGTTAACATTTGTTTTATCAGGATACCTCTACCGGTATTCAACCAATATATATTCCTCCGTTATCATTAGGATTAACTCCAACACCCACAAATATTCTAAATAGAGGAAAAGGTAAGAATTATGTCATCAGTATGCCATTTTAAAGAATTATTAAAATCAGGGCCAGCATGTATTTTATCAGCCATATGTAGTCTATAAAAATAAGTATGCAGTAAGAAATAAGAAGCATTAGATTGTAATAAGTTATAAGTATCATGAAGCTTCAGTAGTATTTTAAATTGGGCATGTCAAGAATTGAATTATAGAGTTTGACTCAGTGCTTAAGAGCACATACTATTTTTCCAAAGGACTTGAGTTCAGTTCCCAGCACTCAAATCACGAGGAAAATAACCACCCATAACTCAGCTCCAGAAGGATCCAACTTCTCTGCTTCTGTACACACCTGTGCTCAGTAACAAACATACCCCACAAGGACTTGCAGAAATACATGCAATTTAGAGTAACTTAATTTTTACAAATAGGTGACAATTATAAATATATTTTGATATTGTTTATCTGAGGAATTTCAAGCAATAAGAATTTGTAAAGAAGATAGGAAATGTTAAATAGAATGAGTGTAGAGGAAGGGATTTGGGGTAATGTATATTGTGAAGGGTATAAAAAGAATGTCTTTAGGAAATGAAATGAGTTGTACTTATGGGGAAACATGTTGTGAACTAGTGGTATGGAAATATAACTGAGAGGAAAAAGAAAAGGGTGCTGTACCTTGTGTCTTCATCACTTGTGGAAAGGTGTAAAAGACTGGAACTGGGCCATAATGGAAGTTCTTTTAATCTACAGTAGATAATCATAAACATCTGTGTCACCCATAACATATATGGAATGTCTGTGGATTCCTGGGAACTCTAGCATCTGGTGTCTCCCTGTCCCTATGATGTCTCCTATCTTGGTATCTCTTTCATTGCTCTCCCACTCAGTTCCTGTTCTAGCTTGACCATCCTGTTCCCTCACGTTCTCATCCCCCATCCCCTACCTGATATTGCCCCCCTCAACTAGGCCTTCTGCATAAGCAGAGAGTTGTGTCCCTTGTTATGCTTAAGGGGCCCTTTACCAGTAGGATCCATGCCTGGTGCATGAGCCAGCTTTCTAGAGCCCACTACCTATGGCTAGAAACCATGCACATCCTTGAGGCAGTGGGGAGGGGCTTGGATCTGCCTTGGCTGAATGTATCAGGCTCTGCTGACTCCCCATTGGAGGCCTGGCCTTGTTAGAGGAGAGAATGGGAGGTGGGTTGGGGGGAAAATTGGGGGGCAGGAGGAGAGGGTGATCTGTGGTTGGTATGTAAAATAAATTTAAAAAATTCTTATAAAAATATACGGAATGTTCAATGCAGGTTTTTCTACTTCTCTGATTCTATGACACAGCCAAAATATCAATGACAGGCAGATGCAATACATGATTCGGAAAAGATCAGCAGATGATCAGTCTATGTGGTGATCATTGCCTCAGGCTCCTTAGGCAGTGTGTATTAGAACACCGAAAGAACCCTATGAGTTTGACACCACAATGTAAATTCTGTATAACAAAATGTGGATTGAGACTGTAATTGAACTAAGGCTTCTCAAATATTTATGGACCATCTATGGAGGACCATTGTTAAAATTTAATCTCTGATTCAACAGCCATGGACCTCTACATGTATAAGTCATGTTCAGGTGATGCAGATTTGTCTGGTTTTTAAGCAAATTAAATGCTACTTAGCGTTCAGTTGTAGAATAACGGAAGCATGCTTTCATTAGATGTGGCCCTGTGCCCCAAGGTAGGAGAGGATGCTTTATAATTTTTAGTACTTGTAAAAACTCGGGCTATTGTGATTTTATTTCCGTTATAAATGAAATTTATTTTGTATTTAGGTTTCCTTGATTCTAAAGATTTCTTAATACAAAATTCACCTGTAATCTAGAAAGTAACAAGGAATGCATTACTCACAGATTTAAGCATGTTTGTTTACAAAGTAATATTTTTATACCTTATTATTCTATGAGTCGATATCTTTGCTGATCAGTTCAATCCACATTTTTTTTTTTTTTGGAGAAGTGACTTATTCCCTTCACTGTATTTTGTCAGTGCCTCATGTTTGCGGAATTACAATTCAATATGGAAACTTTGAGAGTATATTGGTGTGAATGTCCCTGGAGTGTTTATATGAGATAGCACTCTACTTTAGTATGTATGGTTGGAATTCCACTATGGGTAGCTGATTTCAACCTGCACTCACTCTGAGATAGGTTCTCTTACTTTAATTGCAGAGTTCATAGTGGTGTGTATGACTTTTGTATTTAGTTTAGTTATTTTTATTTGGATTATGTTCATGCTTTGGAATTTTTCATTCAATTAAATATTAGACCTTTTTGTTTTACCAACTAGTATCCTATATTTGAGATCTAGAAGGACTAAGCACAACATGCAAAAAGAAAATCTATCAAAATGCTTTCCAAATATCCTTACCCATTCCCCAAATCAGTTATAATGATTTTTCATTCCAGATCTGTAGGAAATCCATATTTTTGATGTTTTCATAGTATATGCGTGTGGAAAAACAGGCTTCCAAATGGACAATATGAGCCTCTAGATACATGAAAATTAAAATTTATTTAAGCATATTTACATATAATTGACTATCATTTTAGGTTTTCAAAAGAAATTTCCTGAATGGAAGGCAATAATTTCACATTATTTCCTGAATTATTAGATTCATAAGCTATAGCATATAGAAGACTCACTAAATATATATTTGAAAACCCATTCAGCCTCCCAAGGAAATGAAAGATTGTGACCCCCCCCCCAAGATTTCAGCAGTGATGCATGAACAAGGATTCCCAGGAGGTAAACTCTACAAACTACATGTCTTTAGCAATGTCATGTCAGGTTTCTTTTAACTATGTAAGTATTGATTTCTTTTAATAGATGCAGACTTAAAGTTGGAAACAGAGAGCCAGGACTATATTGATATCAGTAAAATACTTTATATATATAGTCTCTATTTTCAAACATGAAATTCTCATAATCTTCTAATCTCCAAACATCTGTTTCCAATTGTTTAGGGAAAGATTTGATGTGAATGATCAAAATAGTATTCTAACATCATCATTTCAAAACAAGTTATTGAATTGTGAGTCAGGTATTTTCACTTTCATGTATCTAGAGGCTCATATTGCCCATTTGGAAGTCTGTGTCTTATGACATGACAAAAAATGGAAAGCAAAAAACTTCCTTTTTTAATTTTTTCCCTCGTGATTTTCTTTTTTGATGGGATGGACATTGATTCAGAGGTCAGAGGTGAAGGACTAACCTTCACACACACACACACACACATACACACACACACACACACACACACACACACACATTTATATCGATATTTATATACATTCAGGAAAACATAACTTTTGCCCAAAGCAAATTTCTCAAACTGAAAACATCAAGAAAATTGGTTTTTAATTTTTTTTTTGTTTTTATTTTCATCCCCACCCCCATGCTATACAAAATTCTCCCCTTTCAGCCCCCAGATACTATTTACAGTTTAACCTTTTTTTTATTTATTATAATAATATTTCTTTTATAAAGTTTTCTTAAATAGAGTATGGGCCGGAAATACCTTTGTGCAGTGATTATCATTTTTTCGTGTTTTTTTTTTTTTTTTTTTTTTTCTAAATCAGTGTTTCTGCAGGTAGGTTTTTTTGAATAGTAAAAGTCTTTCTTCCCCCGCGACTCATGATGTGGAAAAAAAAAAACTCCCTCTGAGCGTTGCTCTGTGTCCAGGGTCTACTCCTCACCCAGCACAGGGGGAACTTGCCGATTATAATTCTTTTCTTTCTTGGTGCATCGTAATTAAAATAAAAATTCAAAAATATTTCCACACTGGTCAACATTGCCCACTGAGATCATCACGCTGGGCTCCGTGGAGTAGTCGCGCTTGGTTTCCATTAGACCTTGGCGTCCTCGTGACTCACCTTTCCGGCTGTCACGCGTGTTTCCCGTTCCGCTTCCGGCTGTTTCTGGTGCCCCGGGTGCAGTGTCCTGTGCAGACTAGCCGTGGCTCTCGGTGCCTGGGAAGGACCTCATGTCCGGGGACAGCACCCGCGTGGTCGTGGACAGGTACTGGAAGATGTCATGCAGGCTGTGCAGGATCTGAGGTCCTCACTGCCGATGTCATCCTAGTGATGGAGGGTCACATGTGGCTTCCTTGTGTGGCTTCCGTGACAGGCCCTGCCCTCTGACATGGAGAAAGCCGCCAAGGAGGTTCCCTGAAGTAGAGCAGTGCTGAACAAGCATGACATGGCCTCCTGGGCATCTCCCTGAGGATCCATGCCTGCCGCTGAGGGCTCTGGGGTGCCCCTGTGTGATGTCATCCTGCAGTGACCAGGACTGACAGTTGAGTGCCCGGGGACGTGGAGGCGGTGCCCGACCTATGATCATTTGTGTGACTTTCCCTTTTCTCCCCCCAACCCCATTCCTGCTATGACGCGAGAATTTCATTGAAACGGTGAAATATTGTATTTTAGAAACATACATATAATTTCCTTTCTGGGGGAAGGGCTCGAGACAGGGCATCTAGGTGTAGTTTTGGTGCCTGTCCTGGATCTCGCCAGGCTGGTGTCAAGATCCACCTGGCTCTGTCTCCCTAGGGCAGGGGTTAATGGCTTGTGCCTCTGCTGCCCTGCGAAATTACTATTTTTAAGTAAAGCATACCAATTACTTTATGGAAAAATGGGTAATATTACATGGACAGAGAATAAAATATTCATATATTTAAGAGTGTATATTAAAAGTTAAAGAAAAAAAGGAAAGGAATTTGAGATAGAGCAAAGTGGAAAATACCGTGTATCATAGGAAGGAAAAAGAAGGGGAAAGTTTTGTAATTATTTTGGCTTTTTTGATAAGCAGACTTCTCTGCAAAAGAAATCATTCCTGAAGGGTCAGAAGATCACCTATGCCTGTAAGATCGGGCACCACAGCTGGAAAGACAATGAAATATGTCAAAGAATGATGGTTTTGACATTAGTCTTTCCCTGAACAAGTAACTTGATTAATTTCACTTCAGGGTTTTCACTCTACTTCAGAAATTTGTATGTTTCCCATCATATCAAAATGGGTTCTCAGAGATTGTTGTCATATTTATCTGATTTTCGAAGTTGCCTGTTTTTTAAAAATAATTCCATAGTTTCATCATACATAGTGATTTATGACACACAGCATTTTTGTACATATGTGGTAGTTTGAATGTAATTAATCCCCATAAGCTCAAAGGGAGTGACACTATTAGGAGGTATGGCTTTGTTGGAGTAGGTATGGCCTTCTTGGAGGAAGTGTGCCACTGTAGAGGCAGGCTTTGAAGTTTCATATATGCTCAAGCCATGCCAAGTGTCTCAGTTCACTTCCTGTTCCCTGTGGATCAAAGATGTATACTTCTCAGCTCCTTCTTCAATATCATGTCTGCCTGTTTGTTGCCATGTCCCAACATGATGATAATGGACTCAACCTATGAACTGTAAGCCACCCAATTAAATGTTTTTCTTTATAAGAGTTGCCATGGTCATGCTGTCTCTTCACAGCAATAGAAACCTAAGACAACATATCCATAGTGTAAGTTGAACATATTTGTGCTATAACCTCTTCCCTCCCTCATTCCCTCTCATCTTTCCTAACTCTCCTTGTTCCCCTAGACAGTTGGTATCACTTCTACTTTTGTGTCATGCATACATAAGTGATCTTAAATGTTTATATAAAACTCAGGAATCACATATGAGAGAAAACATTTCATAAAGACTGGTTTAATTCAGTAAATATGATTACATGTAGATATGTCCACTTTCCTACAAATGTTAAAACTTTGCTCTCCTTTTTGACTGAAAACATTTTCATTATGAATGTAAACCACATTTTCTTTATCTATTTATCTGTGGTTGGACACCTAGGTTGATCTATTAACAAAGCCACTGTAAATAGGGATGCAATAAACATTATACTTAAATAACTCTTTTAAAAGTTGGCTTAGAACTTGAGGGTAAATAATCAGGACTGGCATAGTTGGCTTATATGATAGATCTCTTACGAGTTTTATTTGTTTATTTAGAAATTTCCATGGGGCATAGTTGACATTTCCATAAACAGTGTGTAAGTGTTCACAATACAACCTAGCACTTTTTGTTCTTAATGACTGCCATTATGGCTGGGGTGAAATGGAATCTCAGTGTATTTTTAATTTTTCTTTCTCTGATGGATAGTAAGGTCAAACATACCTTCACGTTGAAAAGACATTTGTACTTCATGTTTTGAGAACTTTATTCTTTTTATTAGTCCATGTATTCATTGTATTGTTTGATTTCTTTTTGTTTAGTTTTAAAATTCTCCATATACTCTACATATTAATCCCATCCTAGATACATAGCTAGTAAATATATATGCCTATTCTGTGGGCTCCTTCTTTACTTGTTTATTTGTTTTCTATTGTGCAATGTGTAATTTTGGTAAAAAAAAAATAAGCTAACTATAATGGCATTTGTAGGGAGTCTTTATTTGTCCTAAAAGAGAATTCTTTGTCTTAAACAGAGACTTCTTAACAGAGGAAACTCAAATGGCCTAGAAACATTTAAAGAAATGTTCAGCATTCTTAGACATCAGGGAAATGCAAATCAAAACTACTTCAAGATTTCATCTTACATTTGTCAGAATGGATAAGATTAAAAACACAAGTGACAGCTCATACTGGAGTGATTGTGGAGCAAGGGAAACTATCTTCCATTTCTGATGGGAGTGAAAACATATACAGCCACTTTGGAAGTCAGTGTGGTGGTTTCTCAAAAACTGGGAATCAATCTACCACAAGACCCAGTTATATCACTCTTGGAAATATACCCAAAGCATAGTCAATCATACCACAAAGAACTTGCTCAACTATGTTCATAACAACTTTATTTGTAATAGCCAGAACCTGGAAACAACATAGATGTCCCTCAACTGAGGAATGGATAAAGAAAATGTGGTATGTTTACCCAATGTAGTATTACTCAGCTGTTAAAAACATTGACATCATGAAATTTGAAGACAAATGGAACTAGAGAAAAATCATCCTGAGTGAAGTTAACCTAGACTGTCTTAGTTAGGGTTTCTGTTACTGTGAAGAGACATCATTAGCAAGGCAATTCTCATAAGGATAACATTTAATTAGCTTGCTTACAGTTTTAGAGGTTCAGTCCGTTATCATCATGGTGGGGAGCATGTTGGTATGTAGGCAGACATGGTGCTGGCTACGTCTTGATCAGAAGACAACAGGAGAGTGGACTGCTACAATATTAGGCATGGCTTGACCACATACAAGACATTAAAGCCAACTCCCCCAGTGACATACTTCATCGAACAAGCCATATCTACTCCAGGTAAACCACAACTTTTTTTTTTTTGGTTTTTTGAGACAGGGTTTCTTTGTGTAGCATTGGAGTCTGTCCTGGAGCTCCGTTGGGTGGCCTTGAACTAACAGAAATCCACCTGTCTCTTCCTCCAGAGTGCTAGGATTAAAGGTCTCTGCCACCACCGCCCAGCAAAGCCACACCTCATAATAGTGCCATTCCCTATGTGCTTATGGGAGCAAATTAGATTCAAACTACCACATTCCATTCCATGGCCCTTGTAAGCTTTTAACAATATCATAATGCAAAATACATTTAGTCCAACTTCAAAAGTCCCCATAGTCTGTCACAGTCTCAATATTTTTAAAAGTCCAAAGTGCAAAGTATTGTCTGAGGTACATGCAATCTCTTAACTGTAAACCCCTCTAAAATCATAATACAAAAACAGATCATATACTTCCAATATATAATGGCTCAGTATATACATTAACATTCCAAAACTTAGGGAAGGGAGCATAGTGAGGAAGTACTGGACCAAAGCAAGACCAAAACCCAGCTGGGCATACTACAAACTGTTTCTCCATGTCTAATATCAAAACACTCTTCTGATTTTAAACTCTTTTCAACTTTATTGACTGCAACACACTTCTTTCTCTTAGGCTAGTTCCACTCCTCCTTAGCAGCTTTCTTTGGCAGGTATCTCATGGCTCTGGCATCCTCAACATCTTGGGGTCTTCAAGGCATTTAGGCTTCAACGTCATAGCCTCATGAAATGGTCTTTCTGAGCCTCCATACAGGGATATCACTGACACATTCCTAGCCTCAATAGCTTTCCTTAGTCATCAAGGTAAATTCCATAACCCATTACTTCTAAACTTACCTCTAAAGTCAGAACTCCATGGCTGAAGCTGCCAAGTTCTGGTGTTTTTTTGGTGCTGGAACATGGCTTCTCATTCAGTTACATCTTTACCAGCCTTCTGTCTTTCACTGCCTAAGCTTGGCTGTCCAGAAACTTGCTCAATCTCAGAGATCTGCCAGCCTCTTTGCCTTCCCAGTGCTGGGATTAAAGGCATGTACCACAACACCTAGCTCTAATTTTTCTTTAATTCCTTTTCCCAAGTTGGAAATTTAGCTGGGTGGGATCTTGCCCCAAGGTCATCACTCCCTTTATTCCATTCTTTTTATTTTACAATACCATTCAGTTCTACATATCAGCCATGGGTTCCCCTATTCTCCCCCCTCCCACACCCTCTCCTTACCCCCAGCCTATACCCCATTCCCACCTCCTCCAGGGCAAATCCTCCCCCGAGAACTACAATCAACCTGGTAGACTCAGTCCAGGCAGGTCCAGTCCCTTCCTCCCAGACTGAGCCAAGTGTCCCTGCATAAGCTCCAGGTTTCAAACAGCCAACTCATGCAATGAGCACAGGACTTGGTCCACTGCCTAGTTGCCTCTCAAACTGATCAAGCCATTCAACTGTCTCACCTATTCAGAGGGCCTGATCCATCTGGGAGCCCCTCAGCCTTTGGTTCATAGTTCAGGTGTTTCCATTCATTTGGCTATATTTTTTCAATAATTGAGTAGAACCTATATTTATTATAAGCCACAGTCGTCTTTGGGACCTCCATACTATATATATAGCCTCTATGGTTCTATGGGCTGTGGTATGGTTGTTCTTTATTTTATATCTAGAATCCACTTATGAGTGAGTACATACCATGACTGTCTTTCTGGGTTTGGGTTACCTCACTCAGAATGATTTTTTCTAGTTCCATCCATTTGCCTGCAAATTTCATGCTTTCATTGTTTTTCTCTGCTGAGTAGTACTCCATTGTGTATATGTACCACATTTTTTCCATCCATTCTTCTGTTGATGGGCATCTAGGTTGTTTCCAGGTTCTGGCTATTACAAATAGTGCTGCTATGAACATAGCTGAGCATGTATCTTTATGGTATTAATCAGCATTTCTTGGGTATATGCCCAAGAGTGGGATGGCTGGGTCTTGAGGTAGTTCAATTCCTAATTTTCTGAGAAACCGCTATACTAATTTCCACAGTGGTTGTACAAGTTTACATTCCCACCAACAGTGGAGGAGTGTTCCCTTTGCTCCATATCCTCTCCAACATTGGCTGTCATTGGTGTTTTTGATCGTAGCCATTCTAACAGGTGTAAGGTGGTATCTCAGAGTCGTTTTGATTTGCATTTCTCTGATTATTAAGGATGTTGAGCATTTCTTTAAATGTCTTTCAGCCATTTGTAGTTCTTGTTTTGTGAATTCTCTGTTTAGCTCTTTTGCCCATTTTTTCATTGGACTGGTCAGTATTTTGATGTCTAGTTTCTTGAGTTATTTATATACTGTGGAGATCAATCCTCTGTTAGATGTGGGGTTGGTGAAGATCTTTTCCCATTCTGTTGGCTGTCTTTTTGTCTTATTGACTGTGTCTTTTGCCCTGCAAAAGATTCTCAATTTCGAGAAGTGCCATTTATTAATTGTTGTGCTCAGGGTCTGTGCTGTTGGTGTTTAATTTAGGAAAAGGTCTCCGGTGCCAATGCGTTCAAGAGTGCTTCCTACTTTCTTTTCTATTAAGTTTAGTGTAACTGGATTTATGTTCAGGTCTTTGATCCACTTGGACTTGAGTTTTGTGCATGGTGACAGATATGGATCTATTTGTAATCTTTTACATATTGACATCCAGTTATGCCAGCACCATTTGTTGAAGATACTTTCTTTTTTCCATTGTATAGTTTTGGTTCCTTTGTCAAAAACCAGGTGTTCATATGTGCATGGATTAGTGTCAGGGTCTTCAATTTGATTCCATTGGTCTGTACGTCGATTTTTTATACCAGTACCAAGCTGTTTTTATTACTATAGCTCTTTAGTAGAGTTTGAGGTCAGGGATGGTGATGTCTCCAAAGGTTGCTTTATCATATAGGATTCTTTTAGCTATCCTGGGTCTTTTGTTTTTCCATATGAAGTTGAGTATTTTTCTTTCCAAGTCTGTGAAGAATTGTGTTGGGATTTTGATGGGGATTTCATTGAATCTGTAGATTGCTTTTAGTAAGATTGCCATTTTTACTACGTTAATCCTACCTATCCATGAGCACGGTAGATCCTTCCATTTTCTGATATCTTCTTCAATTTCTTTCTTTAGAGATTTAAAGTTCTTATCAAAAAGGTCCTTCACTTGTTTAGTTAGTGTTATCCCAAGGTATTTTATATTATTTGTGGCTATTGTAAAGGGTGATGTTTCTCTGACTTCTTTCTCAGCCCTTTTATCATTTGTGTATAGGAGGGCTACTGATTTTTTTGAGTTGATCTTGTATCCTGCCACTTTACTGAAGGAGTTTATCAGCTGTAGGAGTTCCCTGGTAGAGTTTTTGGGGTCACTTATGTATACTATCATATCATCTGCAAATAGTGAAAGTTTGACTTCTTCCTTGCCAATTTGTATCCATTTGATCTTCTTTTGTTGTCTTATTGCTCTAGCTAGAACTTCTAGTACTATATTGAATAAATATGGGGAGAGTAGACAGCCTTGTCTTGTTCCTGAATTTAGTGGTATCGCTTTGAGTTTCTCTCCATTTAATTTGATGTTTGCTGTTGGCTTGCTATAAATTGCTTTTATTATGTTTAGAAATGTTCCTTGTATTCCTGATCTTTCTAAGACCTTTATCATGAAGGGGTGTTGGATTTTGTCAAAGGCTTTTTCAGCATCTAAGGAGATGATCATGTGGTTTTTTTCTTTCAGTTTGTTTATATGGTGTATTACATTGACTGATTTTCGTATGTTGAACCATCCTTGCATCCCTGGGATGAATCCTACTTGGTCGTGATGGATGATTGTTTTGATGTATTCTTGGATTCGGTTTGCCAATATTTTGTTGAGTATTTTTGCATCAATATTCTTGAGGGAGATTGGTCTGTAGTTCTCTTTCTTTGTTGCATCTTTGTGTGGTTTGGGTATCAGGGTGATTGTAGCCTCATAAAAAGAGTTTGGTAGTGTTCCTTCTGTTTCTATTGTGTGGAACACTTTGATGAGTATTGGTATAAGTTCTTCTTTGAAAGTCTGGAAGAATTCTGCACTGAAACCATCTGGTCCTGGGCTTTTTTTGGTTGGGAGACTTTTGATGACTGTTTCTATTTCTTTAGGGGTTATTGGTCTATGTAAATGGTTTATCTGGTCTTGATTTAATTTTGGTATGTGGTATTTATCCAGAAAATTGTCCATTTCTTCCTGGTTTTCCATTTTTGTGGAGTACAGGTTTTTGAAGTATGATCTGATGATTTTCTGGATTTCCTCGTTGTCTGTTGTTATGTCTCCCTTTTCATTTCTGATTTTGTGAATTTGGGTGCTCTCTCTTTGCCTTTTGGTTAATTTGGCTAGGGGTTTGTCTATCTTGTTGATTTTTTCAAAGAACCAACTCTTTGTTTCATTTATTTTTTGTATTGTTCTCTTGTTTTCTATTTCGTTGATTTCAGCCCTCAATTTGATTATTTCCTGGTGTCTATTTCTCCTGGGCGAGTTTGTTTCTTTTTGTTCTGGAGCTTTCAGTTGTGCTGTTAATTCATTGGTATGAGATTGCTCCATCTTCTTTGTGTGTGCATTTAGAGCTATGAATTTTCCTCTTAGCACTGCTTTCATAGTGTCCCATTAGTTTGGGTATGTTGTACTTTCATTTTCATTGAATTATAGGAACTTTTATAGATATCTACAGAACATTCCATCCTAACAAAAAAGAATATACCTTCTTCTCAGCACCCCATGGAACCTTCTCAAAAATTGACCACATGCTTGGCCACAAAACAAATCTCAACAGATACAAAAAAATTGGAATGACCTCCTGTATCTTATCAGACCACCATGCCTTAAAGTTAGACCTCAACAACAACAACAAAAATTATAGAAAACCCACAAACTCATGGAAACTGAATAATGCCCACCTAAAACATCAATGGGTCAAGGAATAAATAAAGAAAGAAATTAAAGAGTTCCTAGAATTCAATGAAAATGAAAGTACAACATACCCAAACTTATGGGACACTATGAAAGCAGTGCTAAGAGGAATATTCCATTCTTAATCTATCTCCTTGAGCACAGGATTTAGTTCTATTCCATTTCCAGGGTGTTGTTGGTTGTTTTTTTTTTTTTTTTGCTCTTTGGGGCACCACCACCCAGCTCCCAAATAAATCATACACAGAGTCTCTTTTTTAGTTATGAATGCCTAGCCTTGGTTTGGCTTGTTTCTTGCCAGCTTTCCTTAACTTAAATTATTCCATCTACCTTTTGCCTCTGGGCTTTTCCCATTCTCTCATTCTGTAAATCTTAAACTTACTCCAAGGCTTGCTATGTAGCTGAGTGGCTGGCCCCTGATATCCTCCACCTTCTCTTGCTCCTTCTTCCTATCTGTTCCCAGATTCTCTTTCTATATATTCTCTGCCTGTCAGCCCCACCTATCCTTTCCCTGCCTTGCTATTGGCCATTCAGTTCTTTATTAGACCATCAGATGTTTTAGACAGATGGAATAACACAGCATCACAAAGATAAACAAATGTACAAGATAGTCTACCATACACCTGAAGATATCTATGCCCGGTATGAAATAGGGGTCCCCCGCATAAAAAGAGAGCCAGTCTCGCTAACCCTGGCCCTGATACTAGGTGGATTAACTATGGGAGGAGTCGCCGCCGGAATAGGCACAAGTACCACTGCCCTCATGGAAACCAACCAGTTCAGACAACTCCAGGTTGCCATGCATACCGATATCCAGGCACTGGAGGAATCCGTGAGTGCCTTGGAAAAGTCACTCACCTCCCTGTCTGAGGTAGTTCTGCAGAACCGGAGGGGATTAGACCTCCTCTTCCTGCAGGAAGGGGGGTTATGTGCCGCCCTTAAAGAAGAATGTTGCTTCTATGCGGATCATACTGGGGTGGTGAGAGATAGCATGGCTAAATTAAGAAAGAGATTAGAACAAAGACAAAAACTCTTTGAAGAACAGCAGGGATGGTTTGAAGGATGGTTCGGAAGGTCCCCCTGGCTCACCACCCTCATCTCCACCCTTATGGGACCCCTTCTGATTTTATTGCTCCTTCTGACGCTCGGGCCCTGTATCCTAAACAGACTTGTCCAATTTATCAGGGAACGCGTTTCTACTGTTCAGACCTTGGTATTGACCCAACAATACCGACGACTCAACCAGGTGGAAATGGAGCCACATCCCTATTCTTCCCCATGAATGGAGGATTCCATTCCCTGAGATAAGAAAATGGGGGAATGAAAGCCCCCAGCATACTTGCTTAGCCTAACACCATTTTGAGCAAGGCCTGAAAAGTACGGGGAAAGTTAGAGGACATGGGCATAGGAACAAACAGGGTACTAAAGGTCAGAAAAACAACTTGGAGCCAAGTCAGCAGGCGTGTCGAGCTCGGGGAAAAACCACGAGCTGTCCTGAGTTTGAATCCTGGCCTCATATGAATCGTCCAATCAGAACCCTGTAAACCATGCTTCTCGCTTCTGTACCCGCCCTTCTGCTGCCCGACCCTATAAAAACCCTCCACCCCAGCCCGTCGGCGTGCCAGTCTCTTGAGCCTCTTGAGGGACTGTGTTGCCCCGGGTACCCGTGTTCCTGAATAAAGCCTCTTGCTGTTTGCATCTGACTTGTGGTCTTGGTGTGATCTCTGGGTGAGGGTCTCTCCAGAGGGAAGACTGCCTTCGGGGGTCTTTCAGACTGACAGTTGAGTGCCCGGGGACATGGAGGCGGTGCCCGACCTATGATCATTTGTGTGATTTTCCCTTTTCTCCCCCCAACCCCATTCCTGCTATGACGCGAGAATTTCATTGAAACGGTGAAATATTGTATTTTAGAAACATACATATAATTTCCTTTCTGGGGGAAGGGCTCGAGACAGGGCATCTAGGTGTAGTTTTGGTGCCTGTCCTGGATCTCGCCAGGCTGGTGTCAAGATCCACCTGGCTCTGCCTCCCTAGGGCAGGGGTTAATGGCTTGTGCCTCTGCTGCCCTGCGAAATTACTATTTTTAAGTAAAGCATACCAATTACTTTATGGAAAAATGGGTAATATTACATGGACAGAGAAGAAAATATTCATATATTTAAGAGTGTATATTAAAAGTTAAAGAAAAAAAGGAAAGGAATTTGAGATAGAGCAAAGTGGAAAATACCGTGTATCATAGGAAGGAAAAAGAAGGGGAAAGTTTTGTAATTATTTTGGCTTTTTTGATAAGCAGACTTCTCTGCAAAAGAAACCATTCCTGAAGGGTCAGAAGATCACCTATGCCTGTAAGATTGGGCACCACAGCTGGAAAGACAATGAAATATGTCAAAGAATGATGGTTTTGACATTAGTCTTTCCCTGAACAAGTAACTTGATTAATTTCACTTCAGGGTTTTCACTCTACTTCAGAAATTTGTATGTTTCCCATCATATCAAAATTGGTTCTCAGAGATTGTTGTCATATTTATCTGATTTTTGAAGTTGCCTGTTTTTTAGAAATAATTCCATAGTTTCATCATACATAGTGATTTATGACACACAACATTCTTGTACATATGTGGTAGTTTGAATGTAATTAATCCCCATAAGCTCAAAGGGAGTGACACTATTAGGAGGTATGGCTTTTTTGGAGTAGCTATGGCCTTCTTGGAGGAAGTGTGCTACTGTAGAGGCAGGCTTTGAGGTCTCATATATGCTCAAGCCATGCCAAGTATCTCAGTTCACTTCCTGTTGCCTGTGGATCAAAGATGTATACTTCTCAGCTCCTTCTTCAATATCATGTCTGCCTGTTTTTTGCCATGTCCCAACATGATAATAATGGACTCAACCTATGAACTGTAAGCCACCCAATTAAATGTTTTTCTTTATAAGAGTTTCCATGGTCATGGTGTCCCTTCACAGCAATAGAAACCCCAAGACAACATATCCATAGTGTAAGTTGAACATATTTGCACCATAACCTCTTCCCTCCCTCATTCCCTCTCATCTTTTCTAACTCTCCTTGTTCCCCTAGACAGTTGGTATCACTTCTACTTTTGTATCATACATACATAAGTGATCTTACATGTTTATATAAAACTCAGGAATCACATATGAGAGAAAACATTTCATAAAGACTGGTTTAATTCAGTAAATATGATTACATGTAGATATGTCCACTTTCCTACAAATGATAAAACTTTGCTCTCCTTTTTGACTGAAAACATTTTCATTATGTATGTAAACCACATTTTCTTATCTATTGATGTGTGGTTGGACACCTAGGTTGATCTATTAACACAGCCACTGTAAATAGGGATGCAATAAACATTATACATAAGTATCTCTTTTAAAAGTTGGCTTAGAACTTGTGGGTAAATAATCAGGAGTGGCATAGTTGGCTTATATGATAGATCTCTTACAAGTTTTATTTGTTTATTTAGAAATTTCCATGGGGGATAGTTGACATTTCCATTAACAGTGTGTAAGGGTTCATCAGACAACCTAGCACTTTTTGTTCTTAGTGACTGCCATTATGGCTGGGGTGAAATGGAATCTCAGTGTATTTTTAATTTTTCTTTCTCTGATGGATAGTAAGGTCAAACATACCTTCATGTTGAAAAGACATTTGTACTTCATGTTTTGAGAACTTTATTCTTTTTATTAGCCCATGTATTCATTGTATTGTTTGATTTCTTTTTGTTTAGTTTTAAAATTCTCCATATACTCTACATATTAATCCCATCCTAGATACATAGCTAGTAAATATATATGCCTATTCTATGGGCTCTTTCTTTACTTGTTTATTTGTTTTCTATTGTGCAATGTGTAATTTTGGTTAAAAAAAATAATAAGCTAACTATAATGGCTTTTGTAGGGAGTCTTTATTTGTCCTAAAAGAGAATTCTTTGTCTTAAACAGGGAATTCTTAACAGAGGAAACTCAAATGGTCTAGAAACATTTAAAGAAATGTTCACCATTCTTAGACATCAGGGAAACGCAAATCAAAACTACTTCAAGATTTCATCTTACATCTGTCAGAATGGCTAAGATCAAAAACACAAGTGAAACCTCATACTGGAGAGATTGTGGAGCAAGGGAAACTATCTTCCATTTCTGGTGGGAGTGAAAACTTATACAGCCACTTTGGAAGTCAGTGTGGTAGTTTCTCAGAAAACTGGGAATCAATCTACCACAAGACCCAGTTATATCACTCTTAGAAATATACTCATAGGATAGTCAATCATACCACAAAAAACTTGCTCAACTATGTTCATAACAACTTTATTTGTAATAGCCAGAACCTGGAAACAACATAGATGTCCCTCAACTGAGGAATGGATAAAGAAAATGTGGTACATTTACCCAATGTAGTATTACTCAGCTGTTAAAAACAATGACATCATGAAATTTGAAGACAAATGGAACTAGCAAAATATCATCCTGAGTGAAGTTAACCTAGACTGCCTTAGTTAGGGTTTCTATTACTGTGAAGAGACATCATTAGCAAGGCAATTCTCATAAGGATAACATTTAATTGTCTTGCTTACAGTTTTAGAGGTTCAGTCCATTATCATCATGGTGGGGAGCATGGTGGCATGCAGGCAGACATGGTGATGGCTACGTCTTGATCAGAAGACATCAGGAGAGTGGACTGCTACAAGATTGGGCATGGCTTGACCACATACAAGACATTAAAGCCAACTCCCCCAGTGACATACTTTATCCAACAAGCCATATCTACTCCAGGAAAGCCACACATTTTTTTTTTTTGGTTTTTTGAGACAGGGTTTCTTTGTGTAGCATTGGAGTCTGTCCTAGAGCTCCCTCTATAGACCAGGGTGGCCTTGAACTAACAGAAATCCACCTGTCTCTTCCTCCAGAGTGCTAGGATTAAAGGTCTCTGCAACCACCGCCCGGCAAAGCCAGACCTCATAATAGTGCCACTCCCTATGTGCTTATGGGAGCAAATTAGATTCAAACTACCACATTCCATTCCATGGCCTTTGTAAGCTTTTAACAATATCATAATGCAAAATACATTTAGTCCAACTTCAAAAGTCCCCATAGTCTGTCACAGTCTCAATATTTTTAAAAGTCCAAAGTGCAAAGTATTGTCTGAGGTACATGCAATCTTTTAA
This sequence comes from Peromyscus maniculatus bairdii, assembly GCF_049852395.1. Lineage (NCBI taxonomy): Eukaryota > Metazoa > Chordata > Mammalia > Rodentia > Cricetidae > Peromyscus > Peromyscus maniculatus. The sequence continues at coordinate 87,515,132 of NC_134855.1, read as the reverse complement.
CTGTAACCCCCTATAAAATCATAATACAAAAAGAGATCATATACTTCCAATATATAATGGCTCAGTATATATATTATCATTCCAAAACTTAGGGAAGGGAGCATAGTGAGGAAGTACTGGACCAAAGCAAGACCAAAACCCAGCTGGGCATACTACAAACTGTTTCTCCATGTCTAATATCAAAACACTCTTCTGATTTCAAACTCTTTTCAGCTTTATTGACTGCAACACACTTCTTTCTCTTAGGCTAGTTCCACTCCCCCTTAGCAGCTTTCCTTGGCAGGTATCTCATGGCTTTGGCATCTCCAACATCTTGGGGTCTCCAAGGCAATTCAGGCTTCAACGTCATAGCCTCATGAAATGGTCTCACTGAGCCTCCATACAGGGATATCACTGACACATTCCTAGCCTCAACAGCTTTCCTTAGTCATCAAGGTAAATTCCATAACCCATTACTTCTAAACTTACCTCTAATGTCAGAACTCCATGGCTGAAGCTGCCAAGTTCTGGTGTTTTTGGTGCTGGAACATGGCTTCTCATTCAGTTACATCTTTACCAGCCTTTTGTCTTTCACTGCCTAAGCTTGGCTATCTAGAAACTTGCTCAAACTCAGAGATCTGCCAGCCTCTTTGCCTTCCCAGTGCTGGGATTAAAGGCATGCACCACAACACCTGGCTCTAATTTTTCTTTAATTCCTTTTCTCAAGTTGGAAATTTAGCTGGGTGGGATCTTGCCCCAAGGTCATCACTCCCTTTATTCCATTTCTTAATCTATCTCCTTGAGCACAGGATTTAGTTCTATTCCATTTCCAGGGTGTTGTTGGTTGTTTTTATTTTTTGTTCTTTGGGGCCCCACCACCCAGCTCCCAAATAAATCATACACAGAGTCTTATTTTTAGTTATGAATGCCTAGCCTTGGTTTGGCTTGTTTCTTGCCAGCTTTCCTTAACTTAAATTATTCCATCTACCTTTTGCCTCTGGGCTTTTCCCATTCTCTCATTCTGTAAATCTTAAACTTACTCCAAGGCTTGCTATGTAGCTGAGTGGCTGGTCCCTGATGTCCTCCTCCTTCTCTTGCCCCTTCTTCCTATCTCTTCCCAGATTCTCCTTCTATATATTCTCTGCCTGTCGGCCCCACCTATCCTTTCCCTGCCTTGCTATTGGCCATTCAGTTCTTTATTAGACCATCAGATATTTTAGACAGATGGAGTAACACAGCATCACAAAGTTAAACAAATGTACAAAAGTAACACACCTTGAAATAATATTCCTTAACACCTGGTGCCCCTTTTCTCATTCTGTACATTTTATCTTTTCATTTTCTCAACTTGATCTGATGGAGATAAATCTTCATCAGAGTTAACACTAATAACTACATGACAGAGTTTATACTAGGCTGTTTTGAGAATTCCTCTGCTAACAAAATTAATCCAAAAGTCTTCACTTTAGCCTTAGGCAGACTCTTTGGACAAGGACAAAAAAGCAGCCACATTCTTCACCAAAATATCACAAGAACCATAGGTTGCTTATTAATATTTGTCTCCTCTATAACCTCTTAAGCTAGCACCCCAGAGTTCAAATAACTCTTTGCATCATTGTCTTCCATGCTTCTACTAGTATGGCCAATTAAGTAGTGCTTAAATCATCCCACTGCTTTCCTATCCTAAACTTCAAAGTCCATATTACTCTAAACAAAAACATAGCCTGGTCTATCTCAGCAACATCCCAGTCCCTGGTACCAACTTCTGTCTTAGGATTTCTATTGCTGTGAAGAGACACCATGACCACTGCAACTCTTATAAAGAAAACATTTAACTGTGGTGTCTTGCTTACAGTTTCAGAGGTTCAGTCCATTATCATCATGGCAGAGAGTATGGTGGCATGCATGCAGACATGGTGCTGGCTACATCTTGATCAGAAGGCAACAGGAAAGTGAACTAAGACACTGAGCATGGCTTGAACATATGTGAGACCTCAAAGCCCACCCCACAGTACCACATTTCCTCTAACAAAGCCACACCTAGTCCAACAAATCCATACCTCCTAATAGTGCCACCCACTATGAACTTACAGGGGCAAATTGCATTCAAACTATCACACAGACCCAGAAAGATAAACATGGTATGTAATCATTAATAAGTGGATATTTGCTGTAAAGTAAAGGATAACTATACTGCAATCCACAGACCCATAGAAACTAGGTGACAAGAAGGATTCAAAGAGAGGAATGCTGGATCTCCCCAGGATGGGGGAATAGAAGAGAGTTTGTGAGTGGATTTTGCATGAGTGGGCATGGTAACATGAGATATCAGATTGGGAAGGGGGAGATGGGGAGAGTACTGAAAGAGACTACTGGGAAGGGGGGCATTTCAGGTCAGGTAAAAACCTGGTACAAGGGAATCTCACAGTAATCTACAAGGATAACCCCAGCTGAAAATTTTAGCAAAAGACTACTATACTGAACTGGACACCTGTGATCATCCAAGTCTTCAAGTAGAGGGAGTGGAAAACCAAACCAGCCACATAACCTTGACCTAGAGTCTGTCCTGCCTACGATATATGCTTGGGTAAGGGTGGTCTAGAGATTGAGGGAGTGACCAAGAAATGGTTGATCTAGTGTAAAACCATGCCAAGAAAGTAAACCCATCACTGACACTGCCTAGAAGACAAGGAACCACAGGCTGGATGACCCAGAAACCTAGGATAGAACCAAATACAATTGGATGAAAAAATGTCAATGTAATGGTGCCTAACAATATTCTGCTATACACATAGATTGGTGCCTAGTCCAATAGTAATCAGAGAGGCTTCATCAGGAACTAATGGAAACAGATGTAGACATACAGCCAAACATTAGGCAGAACTTGGGAAATCTTGCACAAGAAGGGGAGAAAAGATTGTAGGAGCCAGAGGGATCAAGGAAATCATAAGAAAACCCACAGAATCAACTAACCTGGCCTCACAGGGCCTCACAAAGACTTAACTGACAAACAGGGAGCCTACATAGGACTGACCAAGGCATTCTGCATGTATGTTACATTTGTGTAGGTTGGTCCTCTTGTGGGACTCCTAACAGTTGGAGCAAGAACTGTCTCTTGGGACCCTACTCCTTATATTGGGTCACCTTGCCCAGCCATAGTGCATGGGAGGTGCTTAGTCTTACCGCAACTCAATATGCCATATTTTGTAGATATCCATAGGAGACCTGCACTTTTCTGAAAAGAAAAAGAAGAGGAGTGGATTGGGGATGAGGAAAAGAGGGAGATTTGGGGGAGGGGCCCAGAGGAGAGGAGGGAGTGGAAACTGTGGCCAGGATGTAAAATAAATACAAAAAAGAATTACAGGCAAATAAAGAATGCTGAATATTGGATAAACAGTGTTCCCCACAAAAGAGCACATCAATTGGTTATCCAACACCAAATGGCCATCCCTGAAAACATACGTAGAAGTAATACATACACTGAGCAGATTACATTTAGGAATGTGTGTGTGTGTGTGTGTGTGTGTGTGTGTGTGTGTGTGTGTGTGTGTGTACTGCAGGTAACAAAAATCAATGAAAAAGTATAAATTTGAAAGAAAGGAAGGAAAGTTTTATGGGAGGCTTTGGAGGGAATAGAAGGAGAGGCAAATGATGTCATTATAATCTCAAAAATAAAAGAAAAAAACAAATTTTCTGGTGGAGTCTTTAGAGTGTCTTATATGTACATTATAGCTGTAAATAAGGATATTTTAATTTTTTCTCTTCCCATTGATTTTCTTCTCATGTCTTTAAGATTTAATAAAGATGTCAAGCAATATATTAAACCAGACTGAAATAAGAAGACATCTTTGTCTGATTACTGATTTTGGCATACATTGTAAGTGTCACTAGTTCCTTGTGCTCAAAGATAAGCATGGAGGAAACCAGGAATGTTAAACATGAAGGGCTGTTCCTTCAAATGAAGAGATGAACAATCTGGTATTTACCCAGTAGGCAGAGAGCAGCCATAGTTAATAACTCAGTTACCTTTGTACTACCTGTGTGAACAAGACCGCACTAGGTCCTCCTCCAGACCCCTATCATGACCTTATTTTTCTCAGTCAGTCTATAAACCCAATATTTATGGAAGATGTTAAATGTACTTTGCAGAGTTTAGATATACTCATACATGATCATTATTCAGTTTATTTGTTCATCAAAGAGATTTATATATGCTTTATTGTATACATGGGACTGAAGAAATTATTACCAGAATAGTTTTCATCAAATTCTGCTGTTCTTAAATTTGCCTAAAAGAAACTCCTTGGGGCCAGACTCCCCAAGTTTAAACCAGTACCTACTACTTAGTCTTGCTAAGTTGAACTGCCTTCGTGCCTCCTGTGGATTGTTACTTTGCTGCCTGTGATGGTTTATGACTGATTCTACCAACCCCCACTCATTTAATGTTATACTGTCTGCAGACTAGCCATATGTAGTTTTTATTATGTTGAGAAATGATCTTTCTTTCCCTAGTTTCTTCAATGCATTTTTAAAGTTGTAGGAAAAAGGTCTGCTTTTTACTAATGTTATTTTTTTTCATAAAATATCTTCTGAAAAACGGTTTCTACTCTCAAACCCTCCCAGATCCACACCACTTCCCTTCCCCACCCACTCATATCCACACACTTTCTGTCTCTCTATATATAGAATAGAAAATAGGCATTTTCCCACATGAAGAAGTTGGAGAAATCTCACACTAGTGACTTAACAGCACACCTGAAAGCTCTAGAACAAGAAGAAGCAAAGTCTCCCAGGAAGAATAGACGCCAGGAAATTATCAAAGTGAGAGGTGAAATTAATAAAATAGAAACTAAGAGAACAATACAAAAAATTAATGAAACAAAGAGTTGGTTCTTTGAGAAAATCAACAAGATAGACAAGCCCTTTTCCAAAATAACCAAAAGACAGAGAGAGAGAATCCAAATCAACAAAATCAGAAATGAAAAGGGGGACATAACAACAGACATTGAGGAAATCCAGAGAATTATCAGGTCATATTTCAAAAACCTCTACTCCACAAAACTGGAAAAACTAAAAGAAATGGACAATTTTCTGGATAGCTACCACATACCTAAGTTAAATCAAGACCAGATAAACTATTTAAATAGTCCAATAACTCCTAAGGAATTAGAAACAGACATTAAAAGTCTCCCAACCAAACAAAGCCCAGGACCAGATAGTTTCAGTACAGAATTCTACAAGATCTTCAAAGAAGAGCTAATACCAATACTCTCTAAATTGTTCCACATAATAGAAACAGAAGGAACATTACCAGACTCCTTCTATGAGGCTACAATTACCCTGATTCCTAAACCAAACAATGATACAACAAAGAAAGAGAACTACAGACTGACCTCCCTCATGAACATTGATGAAAAATACTCAATAAAATACTGGCAAACAGACTCCTAGAACACATCAGAACAATTATCCACCATGTTCAAGTAGGCTTCATCCCAGGGATGCAAGGGTGGTTCAACATACGAAAGTCTGTCAATGTAATACACCATATAAACAAACTCAAAGAAAAAAAAAAAAAAACACGATCATCTCACTAGATGCAGAAAAGTTATTTGACAAAATCCAACACCCCTTCAAGATAAAAGTCTTGGAGCGATTAGGAATACAGGGAACATACCTAAACATAAGAAAGGCAATTTACAGCAAGCCAACAGCCAACATCAAATTAAATGGAGAGAAACTCAAAACAATTCCACTAAAATCAGGAACGAGGCAAGGCTGTCCACTCTCCCCATACTTATTCAATATAGTACTTGAAGTTCTAGCCAGAGCAATAAGACAACATAAGGAGATTAAGGGGATACAAATTGGAAAGGAAGAAGTCAAGCTTTCCCTATTTGCAGATGACATGATAGTATACTTGAGTGACCCCAAAGATTCCACCCAGGAACTGACACAGCTTATAAACACCTTCAGCAACATAGCAGGATATAAGATCAACTCAAAAAAATCAGTAGCCCTCCTATATACAATGGACAAAGAAGCTGAGAAGGAAATCAGAGATACATCACCCTTTACAATAGCCACAAATGACATAAAATATCCTGGGGTAACACTAACCAAGCAAGTGAAGTACCTACATGATAAGAACTTTAAGTCCCTGAAAAAAGAAATTGAAGATGTCAGAAAATGGAAAGACCTCCCATGCTCATGGATAGGAAGGACCAACATAGTAAAAATGGCAATTTTGCCAATAGCAATCTACAGATTCAATGCAATCCCCATCAAAATTCCAATACAATTCTTCACAGACCTGGAAAGAATAATACTCAACTTCATATGGAAAAACAAAAAACCCAGGATAGCCAAAAGAATCATGTACAATAAAATAACCTCTGGAGGCATCATAATCCCTGACTTCAAGCTCTACTATAGAGCTACAGTAATAAAAATAGCTTGGTATTGGCATAGAAACTGACATGTGGACCAATGGAATCAAATTGAAGACCCTGACATTAACCCACACACCTATGAACATATAATTTTTGACAACGAAGCCAAAAGTGTACAATGGAAAAAAGAAAGCATCTTCAACAATTGGTGCTGGCATAACTGGATATCAAAGTGTAGAAGGCTGCAAATAGATCCATATCTGTCACCATGCACAAAACTTAAGTCCAAGTGGATTAAAGACCTCAACATAAATCCAGCTACTCTGAACCTGCTAGAAGAGAAAGTAGGAAGTAGTCTTGAATGCATTAGCATAGGAGATCACTTCCTAAATATAACACCAGGAGCACAGACACTGAGAGAAACAATCAATCAATGGGACATCATGAAACTGAGAATCTTTTGTAGAGCAAAAGATATGGTCAACAAGGCAAAGCAACAGCCTACAGAATGGGAAAAGATCTTCACCAACCTCACATCTGACAGAGGACTGATATCCAGAATATATAAGGAACTCAAGAAATTAGACATCAAAACGACCAACAGTCCATTTAAGAAATGGGCTACAGAACTAAACAGAAAATACTCAACAGAGGAAACTCAAATGGCTGAAAGACATTTAAGAAATTGCTCAACATCCCTAATCATCAGGGAAATGCAAATCAAAACAACTCTGAGATACCACCTTATGCCTGTCAGAATGGCTAAGATCAAAAACACTGAAGACACCTTATGCTGGAGAGGATGTGGAACTAGGGGAACTCTCCTCCACTGCTGGTGGGAATGCAAGCTTGTACAACCACTTTGGAAATCAATATGGCACTTTCTTAGAAAATTGAGAATCAATCTCCCCCAAGATCCAGCTATCCCACTCTTGGCCATATACCCAAGAAATGCTCAAGCATACCACAAGAGCACTTGCTCAGGTATGTTCATACCAGCATTGTTTGTAATAGCCAAAACCTGGAAACAACCTAGATGCCCTTCAACTGAAGAATGGATAAATAAATTGTGGCACATATACACAATGGAATACTACTCAGCAGAGAAAAACAATGACATCATGAGGTTTGCAGGCAAGTGGATGGATCTAGAAAAAAAATCATCCTGAGTGAGGTAACCCAGACTCAGAAAGACAAATATGGTATGTACTCACTCATAGGAGGATACTAGATGTGGAACAAGGATGACTGAACTGCTACTCACATCCCCAGTGAGGTTACCTGGAAAACAGCACCCCTAGAAAGACACGAGGATAGCCCAATGATGAAGAAATGGCTGAGATCTATATGTACAACCTGGACATGAGTGGGAGCAATGAAGGGCAAGGGTCGAGGGAAAGAGAGCAGGAGATCCCAACTGGATCAAGAACAGAGAGGGAGAACAAGGAATAGGAGACTATGGTAAATGAAGACCACACGAGAAAAGGAAGAAACAAAGTGCTAAAGAGGCCCACAGAAATCTACAAAGATACCCCCACAAAAGACTGCTGGCAATGGTTGAGAGACAGCTGGGACTGACATACTCTGGTGATGGGATGGCCAAACACCCTAATAGTTGTGCCAGAAACCCCATCCCAGGACTGAGGAATCTGGATGCAGACATCCATGGCTAGGCCCCGGGTGGAGCTCCGGGAGTCTAATTAGCGAGAAAGAGGAGGGTTTATATGAGTGAGAATTGTTGAAACCAAGGTTGGATAAAGCACAGGGACAAATAGCCAAACGAATAGAAACACATGAACTATGAACCAAAGGCTGAGGCGCCCCCAACTGGATCAGGCCCTCTGAATAGGTGAGACAGTTGATTGGCTTGATCTGTTTGGGAGGCATCTAGGCAGTGGTACCAGATCCTAGGCTCATTGCATGAGTTAGCTGTTTGAAACCTGGGACTTATGCAGGGTCGCTTTGCTCAATCTGGGAGGAGTGGACTGGACCTGCCTGGACTGGGTCTACCAGGTCGATCTCAGTCCTCTGGGGAGGCTTTGCCCTGGAGGATGTGGGAATGGGAGGTGGGCTGGAGGGAAGGGGAGGGGGGCAGGAAGGGGGAGAACAAGGGAATCTGTGGCTGTTATGTAGAACTGAATGGTATTGTAAAATAAAATAAAATTAAATTAAAAAAAGAAAATAGGCATTTTGATAATAATAATAATTATTATTATTAATACTAATATAAACAAAGAAGGACAAAACAAACAGAAGAAGAAGCACAAGAAATGCACACATATGCAGAGACATGCATAGCTATGTATTTGTTTCCCCTTCTAGGAGGATTCAAGCCCAGTCCCTTTTTCTATTCCTAAGCTCTGCAGTTACATGGATTATAGCCTGCTTATCGAAGACTTAACAGCTGATATCCACATATAATTAATATGTGCTTCAGTGCTTTTTTTTTTTCCTTTTAGGCAGGCCTGTATGGCATTTTCTTTTTTTTTTTCCATCACAGGCAATTTATTTTGTTCTATTCATTCACAGTTAATACAGAAAATACTTGGAAACATTTCCATATAATGTTTGACACAGAAATCATCAAATAGAAGTATACAATGTTGACAGGAGGTAGTACATTTATAATTTATAACCCCAAATGTATTTATAAATTAGAAATTGAAAGATCTACTAATGAAATTATGAAGGTTCACCAAAGTCATTTAATCTGTCAGTTTCTCATTCATTTTTATGTCTTAAAAATATTCTATTGTATGAATAAGCCACATTTTATTTCTCTCCAGTATTTGATAGCTATTTGAGTTGTTTTAACTTTTTTACTATTAGCAACACATTGCTGTAAACTTTCATGTACATGTTTCATAGGTGCACATTTTCAGTAGTTTGAGGATATATTCCTAAGGGTAGAATTGTTGAGTAACAGAGTAACAATGTTTTGCATTTTGACCAACCACCAAACTGTTTTGCCAAAGTGGCACACCATTTTACAGTCTCACCAAATCCTTGTTTTTAAGACTCTGATTTTTGTACAAAAGCATTCAATCATTCTGTCAGACCAAACCAGGAAAAGTAAGCTATAGTTCAGAGCTGTTCTATTCCATTTACTATGCAAAGCCATTCTTGGCGTTTGCAACTCTCAGCCCTTTTGAGTATTCTTGCAGTGTTTACCTTTTCCTCCACCACTTTTTTTTCTTCTTTTTTTCTGGTTTATTTCTATCTATTACAAATGTATAAAAAATCCTCCATCAACGCTGCTGTCAGCAGCAGAACCTTGAGAAATATACCTTTGGTTTGCCTCAGAAAAGGAACACATATTGCACTGTAAAGTTTATAAAATTGGCACAAAACATTGTGATAATGTTACAATACCAGTTTTAAGAGTTCAGTGACTAATGGGGAGCCAATGGGATACATGCACAACTGTGAAAGCGATCTCACTTAGCCAGTTGTACACGTAGACTGTAAATCTACATTCAGATCATTTCTGAACTAAGACTATCATCTCAGTTTGTCTGTTGAGGTCAACCAGGAAACCCTAGAATATACCTTGATTTTTGCAAAAAGCAAAATAGGGGGAGGGGTTTCTTCAGCATTTCAGTTCACGAGTAACTGTATCCTAACAGGCAAAGTGTTCTCTCACTGTCAACATAGAATGAACTGCTGCTGGAGGTCAACTTGGGTTTTAATTTGCATTAGCACTTACATGCATAGTAGTCCAAGTTGTTGACCTCATGAGTTTAAAAAGTAACTCTAAAAAAGTAAAATGGCCCTTCTTGGAAGACTAAAGAAAGACATCCAGCCACAGTTGTAAAAAATCTCATCAAAACAATATACCCTTTTATGAATTACTCCTCAAATAAAAAAAAAAAAAGTAGCCCCAAATAAGAAGCAGCTCTGAAAAAGAAAATATAACTTAAGATATTTGAAAAAAAACAAGGTGAATACAGGTTCAAAAATAATTAAGATTCATTTTCTTAAGGCTACCTAGAATTAGGCTTTAAAGAATTCTACCATTTCAAGTTTACCACTAGTTACTAGATACCTATTTACAAACAAGATGTTCACTTTTTTTGTTCCTTTATCAAGAGAAAAATCTACCTTCAGGGTATGAGGGTGGTGATGGGGAGGGACCAGAAAACAAGATTCAAACAATCCCATGCAAATATCACATTTTTCAAATGGAAGAACTCCAAACTGCACTAGAAGTTCCAATCACCAAGACACTTTCCATTGAAATGATTCAAGTACAACTACATGGCACCATGGCCTAGGCCTAACATAGGCCTGACAACCAAGTCCTTGTTTTCTGGAAGAAAGGACTCAAAAGTCATAACAATACTTCAAAGATCAATCAGGTTTTCCTTTCCTTAATATTTTTGTTTTTGACTTCTAATCTTAAAGACTAGATTAAAACTCAACTCATTTCCCAGAAGGCATTGCTTCCCTTTGCTCCACGAAAGAGTCCACCAAGACCTCTTCCTCAAAACCATCCAGCCCCCAGCCTCCAGTCTGTGCCCGTGATGCATCTTTCTCAACATCCTGAAAAGGCAATGTAGGTAAATTATGCTCACAAACACCAAAACTAGCTGTCAGAAAGACGTAACGAGCTTTATAATTTAAGTTCCAAAACACAAATACTTGCAGCTTAATCTGCACTGACAATGATTGTCAAAGCCCAGGATTCAACATTCATAAATTCTCATTCACACACACACAACACACCATTATCACACAACCTGTGTCTTGAGAGAATCTTCCTGGGTTGTCCCCAGACAGAGTGCCCAGACTCGCCCTGGTTCCAAGATAGCCTCTTCCCCAGGTGTTGGGGCTAGGGTGTCCCTGTTCCAGGCTGCGTCCGCCCCTCTCCATCCCCGGGCCCGTCCACCCCTGTGGCCCGCCACCACAGGCCCACCTGCGTCCACTTGTCTCTGCCGCAGGGCCTATATGTCCCTGTCAGCTGCCGCTGGGTCTGTCTGCCTCAGCGGGCCGCCAATGGGCCTGTATGTCTCTGCCGGCTGCCTCAGTGGGCCCACCCACCTCAGCTTGTCACTGCAGCCGGGCCCGTCCACCTCCGTCTGCTTAATTCTGCTGCAGGGCCTGTCCACCTCTGTGGGTCGCCGCTGGGCCTGAATGTCCCTGTCGGCCGCTGCCGCCTGGCCTGTCTACCTCCGCGGGCCGCTGCCACAGGCCTACCTGCGTCTGCTTGTCTCCGCCATCTTGATTCGTGCTTCAGTGCTTTTATCATGAATATATTATGATAATACAGATAAGTCAGAATTGTCTTTCTGTATTTATTGAGATCTTTTCTATCATTAAATACATTTATGTGATGTATTGCATATATTGGCTTGTATATGATGAATCATCCTTGCGTTTCCAAAATGAGGCCAACTTTATACTGATAAATTAAATTTTGTGTCTTTCTTTGTGGTCCTTTGTTTGATTATAGTGGTTCATTGGGAATTTCATACAAGATATTTGGTCATATCCTGTTCCTCTGACTCCTCTAAGCTTCACTCTCCTCCTCTTCCCACCCAGCTTTGTTTATTATTCATTTTTTAGCCTATCAGATACTGTTTCTGCAGTTCCTTCCTTATTTCTGCTTCAAGACTAGTTTTGGATCTCTGTGTTAATCTCCATCTACTGCCAATAGATTCCTCTTAGAAAAAGATTGAGGGATACACGAATATATAGGTATAATAAAAAGTTTAAATCTGTGACCCTATACTGGAATATATATTAATAGATTTTTCCCCAGGACCTATGACCTGTTTGGTCATAGGTAGCCACTGGTCATTTTAGAGGATAGCCACACATTCAAGAATTTTTGTGCAACACAAATAGATTTGATAAAATTAAAGAAAAAAAAAAGAACACAAAGGTGAGTGTGTAAAGAAAAGGGATGTATCTGGGAAGAGTTGATGGGATCAATATCATCAAATATATTGTGCAACATTATCAAAGATCATGTAAAAATAAAGAGTTGGGAAGTTTAATGAATAAAAACTTCACACACACACACACACACACACACACACACACACACACATACAGCCATATAAATGTAAGTTTAAGCAAATATCCTTTTGGCAACTGCCTATTCCCAGCCCTTGGAAAGACTATATTTTATTTGCTCTTTAAAAATCTCTATGCTCTATAGTATGAACACATGTCATCTGACTTTTTTTGATGGAGCAGGAAGACAGGAAGACTGGGGAGCTAAGTGGAGTCTGGAGCCAGAGCCCAATGAAACTGAGGTACTAACTCACAATATCCAAGTTATAGAACTACCCAAGTGGCTGGTGCTTTTCAGATGAATGAAAATGGAGACACATATATGCACTTAATTGAATAATACTGAGTCATAAAAGACTATAAGTAACATTAAGATGAATGCAAATAAGTTACCTCATAAATTAAGAAAAATATATCAGAAACAGAAAGTGCCACACATTTTCTTTCATATACAAAACTCTATAACAGCAATAAAAAGATCAGAAAACAGATAAAGGATTTTAATTCAACAACTAAAATATTTAAACCTAAATTAAAAATAAAACTAGGAGATTATAATTTAAAAACTAAAATTTTGATCTTTCATACAAATAGAGCAATTCATAGAAGAGAAATAAATTATCAAAAATCATATGAAAGGGAAATAAATGATAAGATTTATTAGTATCTAATAGCAAAACTTAATCAGAAATTACTAATTTTCTTAAAACATGCAATTGATTTTATTAAACATTATGGAAGAATGGATATCAATTGTTGAAAATTTCTTTCACAAAAGGAGGTACAAGTTGAGACTCTTGACCATTTCAAATGGAGAAATAATAACTATAGACATTACAAAAATTTGAAACAAATTTTGTCTATTGGCAAAAAATATTTAATAAAGTAATAGCTTAGTAAATTCAGTAAGTATGCAAACTGTAGCCATGGCCAACTGCTAGATTTATTCTAACCATGCAAGGCTGAATTAGTGTTTTTCAATGAATTAATGCAGTTCTTTATATCAATATTGTTGCATCAATTGATTCATCAAATGATTATGTACATTTTGTTTGTGGTGAAGTTCAACCTCTCATGATAAAAAAAAAATGTCGTAGCAAGTTAAAAACAGGGCAAATATAGCACAATGTGTTTCAAGAACTAAGCTCTGATATGTAGTATCATTCACTCTTGTTATAAGTGCCATGACTGTTCAAGGTATTCTCTAACTAAAGGTGCTGTGTGAACTGGATAATTGCATACAAAGGCAATTACATGAATAAACTTACTAGTAGTTTAAAATAATGATTAGTTAATCATTTTAATATCCATCTCTTTTCATCAATGATATCTACTATTTAAGTAAACAATGAAATGTCATTAATTGAAATTCCTGAATATTTTGCTGTTATGCTACTAGATGGAATTATCTTTGTTTTTCACTCGATTGTTGTTCAACATTTACCCTTTGAGTCAACAGGGCTATAATAGTGGAATTCCCATGATAAAAGTCTTAGGGACTCAGCTCACCAGCCTTCAAGTGGCCAAAAACTCCACACAGTACCAAAGAGAGGACACTTCTTAAGAGATTCAATAATACTAGAAATAAGGATTTCTATTGCCTTTATTCTCATTAATCAGGTAAGTTGAGATGCTGCAATTAGTCAATAGCCTACTAAAGTTAGCAGTTATTTTTCTGGTGTAAGTAATGGATAAGTCTCAGGTCACAACAATAAAACTTTTTATTCTTTATTGTTATTTTTATTTAAAAAAGCATTTATTGAACCTTTACTTAAACTGGACTTCCACAGAGAAGTCAAAATTTTGACTCCTTACTCTTATCCTGTTTCTATCTTGCTTTGCTCAGTACCGATTGTATTTCTGCAAAGATTAGCTAAGGTTTTGGAAACTTGCTTTTACTTGATATTCTTCAGTTCTGCCATAGGAATATAATAATCTCTAGAGTAGCAATTGATAATTCTTCTGGAATCAGTTTTGAGTAGCTTTAAGATGGAAGGCACATCTTCATTATCAATAAAATGGTATCATCAATTATCCTTATATTTATATTATTGTCTATCTCAAACTTAATTTACCATGGATCAGGATTTATTAATAAGATACACTCCCTGCTTTTGAGATGCTCATGGACTTGGTATAGCTCCAAGAGAATATTCATTGTAAATTATGCTATGGAATATGAAATATAACATATTTACAAGCATGATGTAAGGGCATGGAGGACGGCTATCTAGTCCATAATTAAGTAAAAAGGCATTCTTGATGAATTGACATAGGAGAGAGTTTTTGCAATAAGACATAACCTGCTAAATAAAAACATTAAGTGATCTTTTAAATAAAACAAGGAAACATTTACAGCCATAAAGGAGCAAAAGGTGTTTGAGACAGATGAGGCAGAGGCTGGGGAGATAGAAGGATTACAAGAACTTTTCTGGCACACAAAAAGTGAGAGCAGTGAGTGGAGCAGAGAAGCATCAAGAAATTTTCCACTGGTGTGCTTGTCAACTGCATCTCCTTTAGTGTTTATGGAATTCCCTCTGCTTGTTTCTATTTTCTCCTGTTTCTTTCTGCTTGCTTTTCATGTCCCATCTCCTCTCTTCTCTATTTGCTTTTCATCTACTTCCTTATTAGTATCAGCTGGCTAAGAATAGGTATATTTTAGGGAAAACTAACAATGGATTGCTCACAAACTTGAACTTAATATTAGTGATAAAACTCTTGCTGAGAATTCTCTTTGTTAATGGAATTGTGATATTTTATGAGAAAACCAGTGTTTTAATATTGGTAATCTTTGTCATAATTTCTAAAGTTTGTTTGAATGACTCTGACATTACTATATTGAATTTGTAGAGCTGTTTATCTTGATTCTATTCTGTTGTAAAATAATCCACTTTTAACTTGACAGCATATAACTTCGTTTTAGCCATCTGAATAACACATAAGTATAAATGTGGGGAGGTAAAAGCAAATGGGAGCTTACATTTCCAGATTATTGAATGATGGTACTTAATATACATTCTAGAATATTATTTCTCTTTCAAATAAAAATTTTCCTATTACTAATTTTACTTAATACCCTCCAATCTTCAAATTGGAAATATTTCCAGATTTACATATGTAAAATGACTTAGTCTAATAACTTCAATCTATTCCATTGCATATATGCACAATTATGTAGGTAATAGGTTTGTACTATTCAACATTAATAATATTCATGATATAGGATGTATAATAAACATTACTTACTTATGCACAAAACTTGTGTTGTCATTTGTTTTCTAGAAGTCAACCTGGTGTCTCATCTTAATTAATGTTTTCAACTTATAAATCAAGAGTGTAAGAAAATTTTTGTTCTGAAACATTGATAATACTGAGAATTATTTCTCATCTATATTTTATCACTCTTTGTTGATCTTTTTCTTGACTATTTTGATTGTTAAACTAAAAGCTACCAAACTACTAATGACTTATAAGGTTGATTGTTAATAAGCCTACTGGCCTTTGCATGCCTGTTTTGTGAGTTCTCTGCACATACTTTCTTTCTCCTTAAAATTAGATCTACTCCTTCCAGCATGATTACTTTGATTCTTCATTAATAATAGTAGTAAAATTGTGATAGTTTTCCAAGCCATAGTCAAAAAGTAGCAAAGAACAGTTTGACATAAAAAGAAAGTCAGAGTAAACTAGTCAGTTGCCCAATCATTTAGAAACAAACAATAAACCTAGTAGTATTGCTTTCTGTTAGTGTTTGTGCATATAGTGGGCGTGTTTGTTCATGTGTGTGTCCACGTCTGTGAGCATGCAAGAGAACAATGATGGTTGTTGTTCCTCAAATGGCACATACCTTGATTTTGTTTGAGTATGTATGAGAGAGACAAGGTTTCTCACTGGCCTGAGGCTCACAAATTTGGTTAGACTGGGTTAGTCAGTAAGGTTTAGGGATGTGCTTGTGTGCATACTGGAATTACAAACTCACATCACTATGCTTGAATTTTTAACCTGGGTTCCTGGGTGAAATTAGAACCTCATGCTTACACAATAAGCACTTTACTAGCTGAACCATCTCTGCAGCCCTGACTTTTGGTCTTGGTGCTTTTCTATGCCTATTCTTTGGAAATACAGTATGTATAACTTTGCACTTCTAAATGTGCATGCCTTGGTTTCCTCACAATGAATGATTACAAGTTTTAGGCCTAACTAAAGCTCCCTTGATGGGAAAAATATATTGTCATTCAATTCTGTGATTATGCCTTTACTCCTTGCTTAGATTCTGTGAATTTGAATTATAAAGATTTACCTGTTACACAAAAATGTATATACCATGAATGATTTGACAAAAAGTATATATAATTTCATATTGTATATTATTCAAATTAGGGTTAACCTATATATATGCTCACATATTTGTCATAACTTTGTTGGAAAAATGCTATTTTTCTCTTCTGGGTCAGTATCAAATTGATCACTGATTTCAGCTCTAATGTTCCCTGGTGACTATCTGTTTAATAATCACTAAGTGGTCTTTTTTTTTTTAACCTCTGCAGTGTTTTGTTTTGCTTTAATATCTATTCCTACATTCTGACCATCATGATGCCTCTTCTTGTATGGTTTTGCTGCACAGAACTCTATTTCTGACTCCAGTGAGTTCCTGGTGTTTGCATCAATATATTCTATTTTGTGAGTATGCAGTATAAGGATTTATTCTTGTGAATACCAGCTTATTAAAAAATTACACATAGGAGAGGAAGTGGCATAAAAATTGAAAATGAGTCATTGTCAGTGCTGAGTCTAGAAGGAGCAAGGTAGTTGAATTACAAGGGGGAAACAATGGCAGTCAGTCATGTGTAAGTTAAACATAAATTGTTTGATTGAGTTGCCTAAAAATTAAGTAGTTAATAAGACAGAAAAAGTAAATTAATATATTATGTAATATATATTTTGGAAGATGCAGATATGTCAATTTTGTATGGTTTAAACTATTAAATGCATCTAGGGTAGCATAGAAATAAGCAACTAACAGGTAAGCATGAGAGAATCATCCTCTGTTTTTCTTAGACATGTAGCTCTTAAATACAAGCTTCTTAGGTATTTTGTCTAGTGACAATTTTCATTAAAAATACATTATTCACCACTTTATATAATATTGATTTTCATTCCTTGTAGTTGCTTTAACATTCTTTTGAAGGTGTCTGTTAAAGAAATTATATCAAGTTACATTCCAATTGACAGCGTATGAAACTGTCTTTCCCCCTCACTGCCGTATTTATAGAACTTCATCAGATTATGAAGAATTTGATAACAAGTGAAAATTAATAAAATTTACTCTTTTGTTTATGTTTTCTCAGATAGTACAAAAGTCGATTTACCATTTGTATGGTGACTAAGAGACTGTTCTTAGGATAAAACAGCAAAGTTCTTTAACACAAATGCTTGCTTTACTCTGATGTACTTCCCTTGTTTCAAGGTCATTGCAGAGGACATTTCAAACCCTTTACACTCTAATTCCTCTTCAGTCAGATGGCACTGATATAAACCAACCATTCTCCTATGCTTTTTCTTCATCTTAGTCATCAAGGTTTTGTGTTTAAAGTTGTTCACGCTTAAAGTATTCAATGTGTCTGCAATTCTGCCAGAAACAGGATCACCGTCTTACCAAAGGACACAACATAGTATTTGGGATACAGTATATATTCATAATGGATATTGGAAGAATAGAGACATTAATTCTTCAAAATATGTTCTGTCATGAAGAAATGTTTTTATTAATACATATTTTGAAACAATTTATGTTTATTTCTTTCAATAGATATTTATTTTAAATTATACTTTTTAATATAAAATCATTTTATTGTAATGAGTTCACAAATAAAATATTTCACTGCTAGGTTATTATTTTATTATTTCTGGTAACTGCTTTGCTTGTTTTGTTTTGAGTATTGTAGATAACTCAAGAAAGATCCAATGAATGAAGCAAATTACTCTGAAGTATCTGAGTTTATATTCCTGGGATTATCAATCTACAGACCAACACAATGTTTCCTCTTTGTGTTTTCTACAATATCATATGCAACCATTTTTCTGGGGAATTTCTCAGTTGTGCTTACAGTTGTCCTTGACCCTCATTTACATTCACCCATGTACCTCCTTTTAGCTAATCTTTCATTTGTTGACTTATGTTTTTCTACCTCAACTGTTCCTAAGTTGATTTCTGATCTGTACTCCAGTCATAATACCATTTCATTCCAGGGCTGTATCTTCCAGATGTTTGTCCTTCATGTCCTGGGGGGATGTGAGATGGTGTTGCTGGTAGCCATGGCCTGGGACAGATATGTGGCCATATGCAAGCCCCTTCACTACCTGACCATCATGAGCCCACGAATGTGCCTTTTGCTTGTGATTGGTGCATGGGTTATTGGTCTCATTCACTCAGTGGCTCAGTTAGCTTTTGTTGTCCATTTGCCTTTTTGTGGTTCGAATGAGATAGATAGTTTTTACTGTGACCTTCCTAGGTTCATCAAACTGGCCTGCATAGACACCTACAGAATGGAGTTCTTGGTTACTGCTGACAGTGGATTAATTTCTGTCACTACCTTTTTCTTATTGATTGTCTCCTACATCTTCATACTGTTCACTGTACGGAAACAGTCCTTGGGCAGTTTGTCTAAGGCCCTCTCTACACTTTCTGCTCACATCTCTGTGGTGGTTTTGTTCTTTGGACCATGCATCTTCGTGTACATATGGCCATTTCCTAATGTCCCAGTGGATAAGTTTCTTGCCATTCTGGACTTCATGATTACGCCCATCCTGAACCCTGTCATTTATACACTGAGAAACAAAGACATGAAGGTGGCAATGAAGAGACTGAGTAAACAACTCCTGAGTATGAAAAGGGTCTCCTAAGCTCCTCACAAGAATATACAACCTGAACTGAGTCTACCAGGTCAACCCTGGTACTCGGGGGAGACCTTGATCTGGAGGAGGTGGGAATGGGGGGTGGGCTGGGGGGAGGGGTGGGCGAGAGGGGGAGAACAGGGGAATCTGTGGCTATTATGTTGAACTGAATGGTGTTGTAAAATAATAATAATAATAAAAAAAGGGGGAAAAAAGAATATACAACCTGAATACTGTATTATAAACACAAATGTTAAATGATGTCCTCCACTTTGACACGATTTATTATTTCTTCTCTAACTGCTTGATAAACTTGAATAATTTATTTCAAATTGAAGATGAAATGATCATATCTATTGGTTATAAGCCATATATTATTACATATTTATTGCTTGGTTATTATTTATATATCACTTTTTTGTTATTCAGTGGTCACATATTTACTAGCTATTATGAAATACATATTTTAGACTATATAAAAAGCACTAATGGAAATGAAAGTTAAAAATTATCCATTGTTTTCACACCTGAACAGTTCATCACTGCCTTCCAGACATTTCTGGTACTTTTTCCTATTTGGAGCTAAGTTTAATCAAAGCTAGCAGCAAACTCAAAATTCTCCTGCATTAGCCTCCTGAGCACTAGGATTAAAATGTGCACCATCACGTCTTGTTTGCTTGCTTTTCACTGTGTGTATGTGTGGTGAATGAATGAATGGTGAGATTATATGGTGTGGGTGAAGGTCAGCAGGAAGAAGAGATAGGTGTATTCTGGAATCTTGTGGGAAACCTAGTGAAAGGGGTGTGGAGAGAAGGAAGTAAGGTAGAAAGAAAGATGGACTTTCCAGGGGTGCATTTGAATGATGAACTAATGTAAGAGCTGGGTTGGGCTGCTGCTCCTGGGGAGAAGAATGGGGTTGAGAAGGGGGTAGTGAAAAATGGAAGAGGAAGAAAAAGAACTTAAGGTTGTATGAATAATGGAGGGATAGAAGAGGGAGAGAGAAGAAGGGAAGAGGAAAGGAGAGCAAAGTGTAGAAGGGGAGTAAGGAGCTAGATCTCAGACTGAGAGATGGAAGCTGAGGAGGAATATTGTTTGCAGTGAGGGTAATATGGATATTTAATGGAACACAGACTTGTTTTCCTGAAGAAAGATGGCCAGAAGTGGCTTGTACATTCACAATGAACACCCTTAAACTCTAGGGATGTTAGCAGTGCAGGAGGCCCGCTCTTGCGCATGCACACCAATGTTTACCTGTGTTGCTTGGCAACCTGGAGTCCAGCAACTGTATCTAGGGGTGTCATAAGCTATTTCCCCCACCATACAGTTTTAGTGGGGGAGCTTGTGGGCGTATCTTGATTTTTCCATAATTCTGAGTTGGGGAATTAGTGGGCCAAAGGACAAATACTGAGCTAATTCTGAGTTGGGGAATTAGTGGGCTAAAGGACAAATACTAGGGAAAATCCGAAGGTCAGGGCCAGGCGGTGAGGCCAGTAAGTATCTTCAGTCATGAAGAACTTGGTTCATGGAATTAAGGAAAAGACACCTATGGGTTTCTGCGATGTCCCAGGAAAAAACTTGTTGGACTTTTTACGGGATATGAAAAGCATTTGTGCAAACGAAGCCAGATACAAACCTCGCAAAAAGATCCACCAGGCTGCAAGTGAAGGTGATATCAAGAAACTGCAGAGAATGATAAACCTTGGGAAACACAGCGTGCATGACAGAGACTTTAAGGAAAGGTAACAGCGCTTATGAGCTGGTTGGAGGGGCCTGTGTGGAGGATGTGATATGGCCTCTGATATATTCAAAGACCAGAATAGGGGACCCAGTAGGAGGGGACGGCCTCTCTGTGTTCTGTCTTCTCTGGATCCTCAGTACTGTCTCCAGACTTACACCCGGGCTAGAGGTCTCTAGTCCAGATTGTCCCATCCTGCCTACAAATTTATCCTGATAAATCATGAATTTACCATGTAATTTATTCACCATTGATAACATGAACATCTATTATGTAGCATTCCTATTGTACTATTCTTAAAACAATGCTGCTTTGCTCCTCTAAGCAAATTTAAATACAATTTAGAGTCCTTGAAATTAATAATACTTAAACATATCAGAAGAATTATTATCATATAATTTTAAGTACTTGAAATCTTGTTTGCTGAGCAGAAGGGATAGTGATTAAATTGAGATGTTGAGTGCAGGGAGCTATTCTAGACATTTTGCATTTCCCATTGATGCATCACAATGGTATTCTGTGAGATAACTACTGTTTTTGATACTTGCTTTACTGATGAGAGAATTGATTCATAGGAAGTCTAAGTTTGTAGCAAAGTTTAAGTTATAATTAAACCTATGGTGATTTAAACTCAATGCCATGCTTTTTCTCTAAACCTGCTCCTGGTTGGATGGTATTGAACACTGGCAGATTAATTTCTAAGCATGAAAGAGGCCATGTGCTCAGTTCATAGCACCACACAAAATACACCATCAAAAATGTTGTTTTTACCAGTATAGTGAGTAATACAAGCTAATAAATATTTCCATTTTTTTACAAGGACTTATTTGTTCAGAAGTTAGAAGAAACACATATCATCCAATGTTTATGAGTCATTTAATATTTTTTGATTACATGAGTAATTGTAAATTTTAAGATAGTGTTCTAGAAATTCTTTAAAACTTTCTCATTTCCATAGGACTGCTTTGCATTTTGCTTGCATCTATGGCAGGGAAGAAGTAGTAAATGTTCTACTGAGAAATAATTGTGATATTGATGCTGTTGACAGGAACTCCATCACACCTCTGATGAAGGTATGTATATCTGTCCAAATCTAGCATAACACAGACTTAATTTAAATGATTTTAGAACAAACTTGCCCCATGAACATGTCACTACTTGGTGAACTCTATGTGATGATCATATTGAATTCATTGAACAAGCAATCTCTTTCTTGGTATAATCCCTAGGCTGTACAAAACTGGTCATATGGGTGCATGTGTACATTGTTGAAGCACGGTGCTAATCCCAATCATATGGACAAAAATGGCAATACTTCTCTTCACTATGCTGTGTCTGAAGACAATCAGAAGCTGGTTGAATATTTGCTTAAATACAATGCAGACATGGAACAAAAGAACAAGGTATAATTCACAGCATTGTAGTCCCCAAAATAATCTGAAATACATGTGTGTTAATAGCAATACACATAGGATTAACTTACTTGAATGAAAATACTTTGAAATAGCTTAATTGTTTAAGCATATGACTTGAAATAGAGAATGTGACTTACTTTGAACGAAGTGTTAGAGTCTAGAACTTTCCTGCATAGAGGAGTAGTATTAGTGAAACACTATGTGAAAGGATAAATAAAAAGGAAGACAGTAGTGGGTATATTTTGGAGGGTCCTGCCAAGGTATGCCACTAAGCAAACAGGCCGTGCATTACAGACTTAGTGCAAGGTTTACTGGTGAAGGAAGAGAGTGGAGATTGGAAGGCCATGTCAGCATGGGGACTTGAAAGAGGCAGACAGACAAGAGGAAGAAGAAAAGCAAGGGAGAGAAGAAAAGGCAAAAGAGGAAAGAAGAAAAAAGAGTAGCAAGAAACGAGAGAGATGAGAGACAAGAAAAGTAAAGAGGCAAAAGAGAGCGAGCTGAGCCTGGAGGGCACTTTTAAGGGTGCACATGTCACTTAGCTGATGGGGGAAAGGCAGCTGGAGACAGGTGATGATGTAACTCCTTTTTGTGGCTGAGGCAGCCTGCTGCTGGTCCAGAAACTATGTTTGCTATATTTATTCAAGGTAAAGCTTCTCTTTTTATGATTTTTTTCCACTAAAATTTGTTTCTAACCTGTGCGAAGTAACAGAACTGTAGAGCAAAAGTTCCCTTGCTAAATAAACTATTTTAAATCTCAAGTGAAACAAAAGAATTTTGGCAAATTTTAAATCTTATTGCTGTTGACAAATAATATCAAATGATATATTTCTCTGTGTGAAGATTAAATCAAGAATACAGAACAAGAATCTGAACAGAAATATGAAGGCCCACTTGGAACTTGGGCAATTGGAGGCATACATGAAGAATTATTACTATTTTCAACTTATTATTTTAATGAACATTTTTCATTTATTTTGATCACATTCTTTACCATCACCCAACTCCTTCCATATCCCCACCAATCCCCCTTCTTAACTGTTCAGCTTCATGACCCCTTTCACAAAAAAGCAAAGCCACCACCACCAACCAAAAAAAAAAAAACAAAAATCAAAACTAAGAGAATTATTTTGGAATGAGTTTACAGGTTTTGCTACTGTGTTTTCTGTTTTAGGAGTGTTCATTCTTCATTTGTTGAAGTTACTGAGCTACAAACATGCCTGTAGTTCAATCTGAGGAGTAAGTAGTGAGTAGGTGGTGGATATGTGAAAAAAGACGAAAGATCACAGAATGCACTGGTGTATTTCCCTTTTTTTGAAGATATGACTACCTTTTAGGTCAAAAACTAACCTCTGTTTTCCAATCTAGGATGCCTGGATTGGGAGAAGGAGAAGATGGAACCGACATTTTTTCATATTGAAATGAAATGTAACCCTAGCAGCTTGTCCCCTGTCTGTTCCCATCAAAGGAAACTAAGAAGTTTTCAGTGACTGAGTCCTTTCTCTTTTCAGTGATAAGAACAAATGGTGAAGGGAATTAGACATGTGGGTTAGACATGAGACTGAAATTCTTAGTTCTGGATTGTGTGTCCCGATGACCTCAGGAGAAGTTTGAATATCTGTATTACAAGTAGAGTTTTCTATGCAGAGTTTGAATCTTTAAATCTAATTAGTCATGGACAAAGGCATTTACAAAATTTATTTCCTTGAAATTCTGAAAGAGTTCCTGAATAAACATTGAATGTGTGGATGCTAGATCTCAAAATCCTAAGGAACTCTGGAAGAGCCATGGTTTGACTCCTATAATCTTAGTCCTACTTTCTTCTTTTACTATTTTTATGTTTGGGAAAAAAAAATAGTAACAATGGTGAAGATTAGCTTATAACACTTCTTGCTTTAAGACAACAATAATTTGCCGGGCGGTGGTGGCGCATGCCTTAAATCCCAGCACTCGGGAGGCAGAGCCAGGCGGATCGCTGTGAGTTTGAGGCCAGCCTGGGCTACTACCAAGTGAGCTCCAGGAAAGGCACAAAACTACGCAGAGAAACCCTGTCTCGAAAAACCAAAAAAAAAAAAAAAAAAAAAAGACAACAATAATTCATTACTTTTAAAAGATATTGAAAATAATAAGAAGCTAGACTTTTAAGAATTCTATGTATTATTAGTATTCAGGTAAACAGATCCCAGACTAGTAATTGCAAGTTTTCTTTCCTATATTGAAAGAGTAGCGAATCACAACCTTGACATTTGAGCCATTACTGTGTGGCTTGGTAAGTTTATAAAGCCTGGGTGTCATATCCTAACAATTGTAAACACTGCAAAAACAGTGAGTTAAAGACAGTGTTGAAAATCAACTGAATGATTTTGATTTAACACTAATGCTTCATTCCATCAACATTAGGGGAAAACAGAGTGCAAGTGAAGTATAAATTAACAAAAGTTTGAAAATTTCTGGGTCGATGTTGAGTTATATGTCCTTTGGGCTAAATATCATTTTTATAAAATGTGTTAGATGATTTCACAAGTAAAAAATGGTTTATACAAACGCATTGGAGGAAACACTCACTGGAAAGGTAAAAACCTCAGAAGCTATGGACTCAGTATGGTCCACAGATAACAGTAGTTTCCTCTAACAACTAAGCACACTGCTGAGCCTCAAGATATTCATGCAGAAACCTGCTTATCAAATTGCTCTTAAAGAGGTGAAGAGAGCAATTACATGACTCCATATATTAAATGCTAAGGTAGAAGGAAATGTTTGTAGAACAAACACAGTTTTAAAGTCATCTATGGAAGTGATGAGCAGGTTTCATGTGTCGCATGTAAATAGTTGTAGGGCATTTCAAGGAGAAGGAATGTGCAGGGGCCTGCAAGGAAGAAGCTGCTTATTCACTTTAGCAAGGCTTTGTATTCAAAGGACTGTTTAAGGCTCCATTAAGTTGAAGATTACAATGATTTTGGATTACAGATTCTTTTGTTTTGTTTTGCAGGATGGCTTTACACCACTTTTACTGGCTCTCAAGGAAAACAAAATGGAGATGGCGAAATTTTTAGTAAAGAAGGGGGCAAATATACATGTATTTGATAAGATGAAAAGGTACAGTTGTTTGAATTTTTTCAATAAAAATGTGCGACATACTGAAATAACAATCTTACGACCAAGAAATATCAACTTGATGGAAAGAAGACTAACTTACAGGGATTCAGGGATCAGGTATCAATTAGTCATCAGTCTAATTAGTTGGGTAAGCAAAGCAATAAATTGAGGTGAGCAACACAAATCATTTATAAGTTTCATATCCCCTTATTATAATTATTGATGCTTCTTATTTGATATTTTGTTTGATTGGACAACTGATATTATGGTAGATTAATGGGTTTTCAGTTTGGTTTTACTAATTTTTTAAGAAGTCTAAACTTTTTGATTAACTTTGATTCATAACAAAACTCAATCATTTTGTACTGTTGTTCCTTGCTCTTATATGCTTATCCTATAAAATGCCCTATTATTCATAAAAAGAGTTGACAATCACAGTCTATTAGATGACTCTTGCCTTTCAATTCCCTTTGTTTGAGAAATAATGAGGTTAGAATATCCTATGATGACTAAGAATTGTTATTTCAGGATGCTGCTCAACTCTACCCCCTTTTGTCCTGTACAACTGGTATTGATGTGTTTATATTTACATAGAGTTGGGAAAGCAAAGTAAATTCACTTTATTAGTAGAAACATTATGAAGCTAAGTAATAGGTGGGTAGATGCAGATTCATAGATGACTTGGTTTAAATATCAGCTACCTAGCTGCTAGGTGTCTGAACTGCTAGTGTTACATATCATCAAATATGAAAAGAAGGATAATACCTTGTAAAGGTTTACATGAGATCATTTATGTAAAATTTAGGGCAGTGCATAGGACAGGTTATCCTCATTACTAACTGTAACTATAATGAATTTATTATTAACAGAGTATTTTATAATGTTGTTATAGTTTAAATAATGAAAATACCTTTCAATTATCTGATGGTTATCTGATTAGTAATTATATGTTACAGCAAACTAAAGAAAATGGAAACATCTTTGTTTAGGTCCTTATCTACTTAAGAAGAATAACTTTTATACACTTATATTCTATCAAAGTCGATGAATCTAAGAATTCTACTAAGAAGATACAAAACACTGCCAGAGGCTTCCTATCCATTTTCTTATTTTATCTTTGCACACCAAATATAAAGTTGGATTTTTGTAACAAATAATATTTATGTGTATAAAAAGGACAATTCCAAACAGACAAGCAAGATATTAAATTTGTAAAATATACCCAAGTATTAACAGTTTTAATTAAGTTATCTAATAATGAAGCTATTCTGTGTTATTTCAGAAACACACTCTTATATGCCATAAGATGGGATTCAACAGATATGGTCAGTCTATTTCTGGATGAAGGCATTGACTTTTTCGTTAAAGATGTGTTTGGATGGACTGCGTTACGCTATGCTATTGAAGGCACAAGTAAAGGGTAGGTGTTTGCACTATAATGCTAGCAAACACTAACTTGCAGTTCAAATTAATCCCAAAGTCTTCATCTTCCTCTCATAATGTATTATTGTTGACTCTAGGTTGTTTTGGAATAACAGTGAATATCCAGTATGCAAAATGCATACCATTAGAATTAGAAATGAAGAAGTGTTTCTTTATCTCATGATTTGGTTTTGTATTGCTGAAGACTGAACCAAGTGCCTCATTTGTGCTGGGCAGTTCTGTAAATGAACTAAATCTCTGTGTAGAACTTTCTGGAACTTAGAAATTATGGACCCTAACATTTTCCATTTCATCCAATTATAAACCCTATACTTTATATATTCAGATGTTTCATATTCTAATTAGCTGTTTTAGTCTTCAATTACAGTGTTGCAGAAAATTGTGTTTCTTCCTCTGGGGGGCTTTCTTCTATATATTATTTTTGAATCTTGAAAAATGTACAGGTTTCCGGATTCCTTAATTCCCAGGAGGAATACTCTCTTTCACAAGACAGGTGGAGCAAGAAGAGGACATCTAGTCCTTCTTTTGTTTTTATGATTCTGTTGCTGCACTGTTGCTAGTCACACTTGTCCTGGAGATCAGTAGAGCCTGACCTCTATGACGAGGCTGCCTTTGTTGAATCAGTTCTCTAACGATTTATGGCAGTTCACATTTACACTGAAAAGTTACAATATATTAATTGAGCTGTTAGTCCCAAAGTGACAGTGCTTTCCTTTGGCTGCTGGGCGTTTCAGCTTGTGCCACACACATTGCTACCTATTTGACCATTCTCAGTTATTCAGAACCTTCCATGGATCCACATGTCATTTTAACCCTAGACCTTTTTTGTTTATTAACTGTGAAGAGTTTGTTCATCTCTTTTGGTAGAAAATGTGACTAGGGATCATTGTAAGCTGTCATGAATGTTTAAATCATGTTTCAGGGAATATCACAAATCTTTATTCAGTACTACTAGAACCAGACCCCTTTGCATTTTGTGCAGCATCCTTTCCTAGGTGCTATGAGAGCCAATATTATCATTCTCTGAGTGAGTATTTGTCAGCCTTAGTCTGTATTTAAGAGACCTCATTCACATTATGTTCCAATGGAATCCATGGGTAGGATAGGATTTTATCTTGGAAGGAATTTGGACACAAACAGACCAATCAATCTTTCTAACAAGGATCTGCAGGTTCAGAGCTTGATTCGGTACAGGAAGACTGGAAGTAATTAAGTGAAATTTTGTAAAGTGTTAGTTTTAAGTTTTTGGTCATTGTGTGTTTGATAATAGCAAACAATCATTTTATTTAGTGGAAAGAAATCCCATGATAAAAAGCTTATATTTTCAAGTTGTTAAATAGCTCATTTTTCCCCAAATGATAAGACAAAATTACATTGATAGCTGTAATTTAGAGGGCTTATGATGTTAAATTCTAATTATCAAGTCATGAAGCTTAAAGTCTCCTGGAGGAAGGGTGTCAAGGAGTGATCATTTAGATCAGATTGACCTGTAAGATGGTCAGTGGGGAACTTTCTTGATTGTTGATAGATGTGGGAAGACCCAGCCTAGGAGTAGCATCATTTCCTAGGCAGGAGTCTGTTGTGGAATATTAATTTAAGGTGTGTTACCTTTGTTTATGCTGTGAAACATTTGTTTTAATGATGCAAAGTTGTGTTGCATTCTTTTATGTTGCATTTGTTTAACTCTGTGAACCTGTGTTACTTTGCCTGTCTAAAACACCTGATGGTCTAATAAAGAGCTGATTGTCCAATAGTTAGGCAGGAGAAAGGACAGGTGGGGCTGGCAGGCAGGGAGAACAAATGGGAGGAGAAATCTGGGAAAGAAAAGATAAGGGAAAGACAGAGAAGGAGAAAGATGCTAGGAACCAGCCACCCAGCCGCAGAGCCAGCCATGGAATAAGAGTGAAAGTAAGAATAACAGAAGTTAGAAAAGGGAAAAGCCCAGAGGCAAAAGGTAGATGGAATAATTTAAGAAAAGCTGGATAGAAACAAGCCAAGCTAGGGCCAGGCATTTGTAAGAAAGAAGAAGCTTCTGTGTGTGATTTATTTGGGAGCTTGGTGGCAGGCTCCCTAAAGAGCTAAGAGCAAAAGAGTAAAGGAAACCACCAACAATAATATTCCTGAATTGTATAAGAATAGTGTATGTGAGGAACGTGCATTGCATTCCCTTGTTTATGCTCTTGATTGTGGATATGATGCAACTACCTACTTTAAGTTCCTGCTGTCTCAACCTTGCTGTAATAATGATTACCATTGTGAGTCAAAGTAAGTCCTTCTTCCCCTAATTTTCTTTTGCCAGGCTGTTTTATCACAGCAACAGAACTGAAATTAGAAAAAGATTTCATGTTTTCTAGATAGCTATAATAACTGAATATAAGCTGTGAAAAGAAATAATACATTGGGCTTTACTCAAGTATGGTAATGCCTTTGATATTGTCTGCAGTATTCTGGAAAATTCAACATAGCATAAAGATGTTTTTCATATCAATACTAAAATAGAATTTTTTTTTCACTCGGCAGTAGTCGAAAGATTCTTATGGACTATGAAATAAAGTTACATATTAAAAATAAAGATGGCAATCCAGGTAAGTCATATGACAATGAGAAGTGAATATTAAACTCATGATTATCGCACAACCAATATAAACCAACACTGTTATTACATGTTTTCTAAGCATATACAATTGAAACTTCTTCCCTTATTTTCAGTATTTTAATTTAGGCAACAGCACTCACATTTGTTGCTCTAATTTTAAGTTATCTCCCATTAAAGGTTGTCTTTTTGATATGTAGTTATAGTAACCTCACTGAACATATTTATTTTTTTGTCTATGTTGAGACATTATTTCAGTTATCCTGTCATGGCTTCTATCTTACCGTGTAGTTGAGGTTGGTTTTAAACTCCTGATTCAAACTGTCTTAACTTCTCAGTTGAGGTTAGAGGCATGCAGTGCACACTCAGCAGCTTTCTTTAATAAATTATTAAATTGATATTACAAACAGATGAGCAGTTTCTTTCCTGAGTTAAATTCCAGCTAAAGTGTCTTCATTCCTAATGGCACATGATTTATGTTTTCCTGTATCTGTTAGTATTGCAAAGCTTCAAGTTTCAATTCTTAATTAGGCTCTCTATTTGTCTTCATTGTCTCTGTCATGGTAGAGAATAGGATGTATAAACAACCCCATCATATATATATATATATATATATATATATATATATATATATATGTGTGTGTGTGTGTGTGTGTGTGTGTGTGTGTGTGTATGTAGAGAGAATATCATTCAGAATGTGAAATTTGTTATCCAAAAATCAAATTGCTGGCTTGTTTTTATTTAAACAAATAAAATCAGCAAATATTATAAACATATAACTCCTGACTTTATTGGCATAAGACTATATCAGAACTATGCATAACATAGAATGTATATGTAAATGTACATTCCTATATGAGCTTCTAATTTGTAGAAAACTTTTAAAGACCCATGCTACTGGAATTGCAACTGAAACTTGAAGCCTTCCTGAAGAAACTTTAATATTATTATATAATATTATTGGATATAATAATATTCATTATTAAGTAGATGCTGTTCTGGAAAACAATGAACATGGCAGATGAAGACATATACTAGAGTGTAAGAAAAAAACAAGTAACATGTTTCATAAGAAGAGAGTTTATATTTGTAGTGGAGTAGTAGTCAGGTGGGAAATTTGTACTGAAATAAATCCTTGTGAATATGGACAAGAATGTGAACATGAAGCTGCCAACTAAAGGAGAGAGATAGAGATACGCATAGAATTCTATCAGGATGACAAATGGGAAAAAAATGTACAGTGATAACATGTTTTCCATTGGAGGCTTAGCAACAAGGAGTTGCCAGAAAGCTGGAAGAAACAGAGATGTCAATACAGTCATTGTTTCCCCACTTCATATGTAAAGTAAAATCCGCAAGCAAAAATCTGTTGTAGTATACACATTTAATTAGAGATATCTGCAAAATTCCATCCTTATTAGTCCCTGCTATGAGTGTTTAAAGTTCTCTCTGAATTGATAACAACCTACCTGTCTGTGTTGTTTAATGTTAGAATAGCTTTATTTAAACATATCCCTAAAAAATCTATAAAAATCTATCAGTTTATACTACTAGGTTTCTTTACAATTCTTCTGATCTGTAGCAGCTGCTACAAAGTTTGCATTGAAAAATTTCATACATCTTGAAACCTCTTTTCATTTTTCTACTTTGGACAATAAGTATATCTGTCATTGCA
The DNA here is from genome assembly GCF_049852395.1 of Peromyscus maniculatus bairdii. Lineage (NCBI taxonomy): Eukaryota > Metazoa > Chordata > Mammalia > Rodentia > Cricetidae > Peromyscus > Peromyscus maniculatus. Next base: position 87,483,898 of record NC_134855.1, on the reverse strand, counting down.
TATTCTCTAAATAATTAATATTGTATTAAAGCTAATTAATTTATAAGTATTTTCTAAAATTAACATTTGTAAATTTTTTTGTTTTCTGTGGAATGAAAATAACATTTATGAATTTTGAAGTCTGTTCTTCATTTAATATGTACTTGGGCTAGTCTTTTATTTACAAATATATCTCATCTGTACTTCACTGTCTTTTTTTTTTTTTTTTTTTTTTTTTTTTTTTTTTTTTGGTTTTTTCGAGACAGGGTTTCTCTGTGTAGCTTTGCGCCTTTCCTGGAGCTCACTTGGTAGCCCAGGCTGGCCTCGAACTCACAGGGATCCGCCTGGCTCTGCCTCCCGAGTGCTGGGATTAAAGGCGTGCGCCACCACGCCCGGCATACTTCACTGTCTTATTTACATAGATAGAGACTCACTGAGGATTAAAGTTAGATATTAATGATGAAAGGTGTTTGATCATTTTTTTCAAATCTCTTGGTTTTGATTTCTTGTTTCTTTAATTTTCTATGTAATTAATATTAAAAAGGATTGTGAGGTTTTCTGGGAAATGGATTAGAACATTTTTATCTAGCTAGTCTTTGATATATATATATATTTTTTTAACAGCACATGCTTAAGCAGTCCCAGCCCAAGGGTATTTACTATAGTAAATTTGAAAAATATAGAAGAGCCAGAAACCAAGTAAACATGGAGAAGCAAGGTAAGAGCATTGCATTATACCGAGAGCTTCTTTGACAATGAAGGAGCCAAGTGTCCCTCTACACAAAAGAAAATCAGTTATGAAACATTTATGAATTTATAAATTTATATTAAGTGACAATTATTTGTATATCTCAAATCAAACCCAGGTTCAGTAGATGGCAAGAAATCATAAAAATCCAAGCAGAAATGAATGAAATATAAATAAAGGAAGAGTGGGGATATCAGGGTTTTATTCATTTTATGAGTGCTAAGACATAAGGAATAGTGAAGTCATGGAAATGATGATTAGGAAAGGTAGAGGGATGAGAATTACATGAAGGAAAATGAGGTAGGTATGTATAGGGGATACTGTAATACCCATTTATTTAGAAAAAGAAGTCTCAGAGTATTAAATATGTGGGGTAACTATAAATGAACCTGCTAGTACCGCTACGTGTTTCAGAGGCACAAGTAAATATCACTCTGCTTTTTTGTGATGTGCTCCTCAATTCTTAGGAAGACAAAAAGGATACAAGAACCAGGCCATACAGAGCTACTTTTTACATTACTTGAGCATAATTATGTATGATCTTCTCTACATAGTTTTGATACAGTGTCATACATTGTAACTACTTCTCAAAATATTACCACACAGGATAGAATACAGAAAAATACACATAGATTTAAGTTCATTAAGAGAATATCAATTTGAAAACATACAGACACTGCTTCAGAGAATGTTTTAAAAACAGAGGTGATGATCCAGAGGAATAGAAAAAGAGACAGACTACAACTTACATAAACTTGGAGTTAATGCTGAGGACATAGGAGAGAACTCATTTCAAAAACCCTATATTACCACTGTTGCATAGATGACCATTAATGAGATGGAATGAGGTAAATGTTAAAAGCCTCTGTCACTCACTCCCTGTCTACAAACGCGGTACAGCAACTATTGGGGTTATTAGAATCTTAAATCTCAAATATTCACAGGGGCAAAGCAAGCTCAGATACTCTGATCTTGAGTAAGACCTAGCTAGGGAGCCTCTGTGGGTCCCCACAGTGGTTATTAAATTGGCATGAATTTAAAATGTTAGATATAATTAAGCATTTATAATTTTATACCTGCATTTCCTCTTTGAAAGCTTAGTTATCTTTTTCGTGATTTTAGTTTGATAAACAAACAAAAACACACTCACCCATTTTATGAAGTTAAAATCTGTTTATTCTAGCTGGGTGGTGGTGCACAGACCTTTAATCCTAGCACTCAGGGGGGCAGAGCTCAGTGGATCTCTCTGAGTTCAAGGCCACCCTGGTCTACAGAGTGAGATCCATGACAGGCACCAAAACTACATAGAGAAACTCTGTCTCAAAAAAAAAAAAAAAAAAAAAAAAAAAAAAAAAAAAAACACAAAACCTATTCTACATATTGTTGGTGGTCTATGCCTGTATCTGAGACAAGCGATTCCTTTATCAAGGGTCTTGAGGGATCCTGTATAGGAAGAACTTGTGTATTTAGTTATATGTGTGCTTTAATTGCACTTGATAATCCATTCTGTGAGTTGTCTACTAGAAGTGATTTGAGTTCTAGTTTGTATTCTATCACAGTGCCTCTGGTCATTCACAGTATCTGGTATTTATATGCTGGGATTTATATGCTACAATTTGGTGAACTGCATCCTCTTGTCTTTTCCTAACCTGCAAATCTGTTTGACAAGCACACGCCTTTAATCCCAGCACTCGGAAGGCAGAGGCAGGCAGATCTTTGTGAGTTTGAGGCCAGCCTGGTCTACAGAGCGAAAGCCAGGAAAGGCACAAAGCTACACAGAGAAACCCTGTCTCGAAAAAACAAAAAAATTAACAAACAAAAATATCCAGTGACTTTCACAAACATTTATTACCTCCATCATGTTCATCGTTCCTTTTTGGTTCATTTGATTTTTATCATTTTAATTTGATATTTTCCCTTCCAATTAATAGTTAGTTATGGTTTTGGCACTTAGTTTGTGTACTTATTTAGCATCAGGAGTGGGAAATTGTCTCGAGGGCATTTCACATGCTATCCATATCCTTAACCATTGAACTAAAAACACTACTCATTATTTAGTTTCTCTGTGACCTGGTTACCCATAAGAAGCACATGTTCCTGAAAATGCAAATGAATTCCATCAACATAGGTGCAATGAAAAGAAAGGTCAATTTGAAAACATACAACTTACTCATTCTATGCAGTACAGTCATATCCTATTTGATAATATAATGACAGTGTGTTGTCACAAAGGGATCTCGTTTATATTGACACTCATCAATTGATGTTTTTTCTGTATTGTTTTCTAATCAAATTCCAGGAGATATTTTTAAAGCATTCTGTGAATTAAAGATTACATCATTGCTATAGATGTTTATTTACCTCAATATTATTTTTCTCCATTTTCATTCATGCCACTCACAGTCAGTGTTATCCTCACATTAGAGGGTCTGCTCAGCTGCACAGACCATCAGCCTCTATCATATATCATTGTCCATACTTTAGGTATTCATGAAAATGTCACTATACAAATTATTTTGACATATCATCAATGTTTTAGGTATAGATACATTTTTATTGATTGTTTTGGGCACAAAAAGTAGTGTCTAATATTATGACAGTTTCATGAATATCTAATATTATTGTTTTTATTCTCTGTGTTGTTTGGAAGCCTTGAAATTCCTCCATGATTTCTACATGTTTTATTTTTTATATTTTACTTTTGTTTTTTGCTATTTTCTATGACTTGACTGTTTGCTCTTAACTCTTTCTCATCTGTTGTATATTTCCAAATTGATTTGCTTCTCATTTAATATTTCTCTACCTACCTTACTACTACATTTTGACTTATATCTTTACTGTAATTCATAATTTATACTTTTGTCTATTTTTGTTTAATATTCTCTTTTCAATTTATTTTCAGTTATACTAAGTATTTTTCTTTTTTGTTGATACCTGACTGTGTAGATGAACATTTAGCATATGTTCATGTTTGAACATGGAACACTTTATGATATGGGTTGTGTATAGAAGTTCTTGTTATTGTGTGTATTTTTTACATCAGTAAATCTCCATTGGAAGTATAAGCTTAACTGAGCCTCAAAATAAGAAAACCAAAAATGTATTTCATAATAACTTATTTTATCTGTTGTTGCAAAGACTTCTAGTATAGAAATGTTATTTCTAGTTTATTTTAACTATATAAATATTGATTGATTTCAGCAGAAGCAGATATACATAAAAAATCTCAAAGGAAATGAGAGTACTCAGTTATATGTATGTATTGTTAAATTTGAATTTCCATTTATTATATATTTTTATAAACAATGTACACAGGCTAAATTATGTCTTCTTCTAGAATGCATCATCATGAATAGCATTAAGATTAAACTTTTATTTTAAAACATTTAACTAGTTAGGAATATTGAATTTTCTCAGCTATTATCTACACTAACTCAGAGCTAAAAATTTCTCAGATATTTGTTCCTAATATTTTTTTCTTATTATCCCTTGTATGTCCCTTCATTTTCCCCCTTTATATTCTAGAAATGGGGGAGGGGGCACGGGGGAAGGTGATGGCGCACGCCTTTAATCCCAGAAACAGAATATTCCTAAGCACGTGAACATATGAAAAATGTGGCTCTGATGTCCTGTTGTTCTGCTCCTGATAGGCATCCAGACTTTTTATTTCACTGAAAAAAAAAACAGTAGATCAAATCAAAATAATAATCACTGGCATGAACTCAGTTTAGAGTATAGTAGATGTGATTCTAGTTAAAATACACTATGTAGGCATCTGACACTGAACTTGTAATTTGCAGAAAACTGTTAGAAGGACCTATTGTGGGGATAGAGTGATCTGAGCTTGAGTCTCAACAAAGCCATTCAATTCCTTTGAGATTGAATAGTCTTTCAGAAGTTCTTGCCATCAAAGCAGACATAGAAGTCACAGCCAAGTTCTGCTCATTTCCTTACCCTTGACTCATTTTCCATATATGGAATATCTAGGCACTATCAGAAAGTAAGGCAATGAGTATTACAGACGTGTTTATGCTTTTCTTTGATAAAAATAAGTAATCAGAAAACACATCTTAAGTGATTAAAACAAATAATTCTGAAGCTATAGCATTATTGAAAACTACTGAAAATTATTCAACTTTTCTATTACAGTGAAAATCAGAAAAAGTGCAGATTTATATTCAGGATAAAAACCTTTCCTTCTGAAGAAAGACTTTGAAAGAACAGTGTCATAATGGGTAAAGTAAAGAGAAATAATATCTGTTTATCATATAAGTCTTTATAATCCTAGATGGATGAGGGAACATGCATTTAGAGAACCAAGACTATTAGCAACATACTCGAAAACAGACTTCACCAGGAAAGTAATGTGATTTCTTAATTTTAAACAGGTATGCTTTTTAATTTTTTTATTATGAAGAAATTTTTTATTCATTTTACATAGCAACCAAAGATCCCTCTCTCTTCCCTCCACTGCCCCCCAGCATTATCTCCCCAATCCATCCCCTATTCTCTCCTCTGACAAGATAAGGCCTGCCATGGGGAGTGAGCAGAGCCTGGTACATTCAGTTGAGGCAGGTCCAAGACCCTCCCCCTGCATCTAACTAATGGAAGCAGATACAGAGATCTACAGCTAAGCACCAGGCTGAGCTCCAGGAGTCGAATTGAAGAGAGAGAAGAGAGATTCTATCAGCAAGGGGCATAAAGATCAACCAAACAAAGCTAGTGGGAACTGTAGCTGGAGAGTTTTCTTTCTGGGTCCCGCCAAGCCCTGGCAGTCCCTTAACCCACTTATAAAATAAACATACAGAGGCTTATATTATTTAAACTGCTTGGCCATTAGCTCAGGTCTATCATTGTCTAGCTCTTACTCTTATATTCAGCCCATTTATATTAATCTAAACTTTGCCACATGGCTTGTGGCTTACTGGTACCTTACATCTTCCTTGTCCTGCAGGCAGTCTCCTCCTTCCCTTCCTATTCCCTTAATTCTCCTCTCTGTTAGTCCTGCCTATACTTCCTGTCTGACTACTGCCCAATCAGTGTTTTATTTATTAACATATTTGCCATAAAGAACATCCCACACCAGGGAACTCATGAACTTTAGACCCACAGCTGTGGAGCCTTCATGGGACTGGACTAGGCACCCTGCATAAAATGATATGCTTTTATAGTAAGAAATAAATTTATTTTACTGCATCATGATTGTAAATCTTCATGGAACAAACCCACTGCTGATATCTGTTTTACTAGGATACCATGACAGATCTTCACTTACCAGCACAACTAACTTCAATCCCCAGGCATCTTCTAATTGAAGGACGAAAAGGTAAAGATTATGTCATCAGCAAGTCATTTCAAAGACTTTTTATTAAAATTGGGGGAGTAACATATTTTACAAGAACAAAAAGTTGCATATAAAATGTTTAGTTAGTAAGGAATATAACTTATTAGGTTGTAATACACTATTAATCTTGTGAGTTTCCATTAAATTTTAAGTTGAGAGTATCATGATGAAAGCTCAAATGTAACTACATGATGGAGTGTTTGTTATCCGAGGAATTCCAAAGAATAAGCTAGTGGTATGGAAACATGACTGAGAGGTAGGAAAAGGGTGTTATAATTTTTGCCTTATCAATTATAAAAAGACATGAAAGATTGGAGGACTGGGTCTTAGCATAGCTTCTTTCATTCATAACAGATTATAATAAATACCAATGTTAGCCAAATATACTCACAATTTAATATCACAAATAATGTTGCTCCTTTCATGATACTGATATATAAGCCAAAATGAGAACATCAGGTAGAAGCAAGGGATAATAAACAATGTCATCAGCATTTTAGTTTCCTGAGGTTCCATTTACTAAATGTTCTGGTAGAGCCTTAACTATTACAATCCTATTCAGAAAGCTCTCTCCTGTGTCAACGAGTTCAAGTATATTCCATACTTTCTCCTCTGTCAGATTCAGGGTATCACATCTTATATTGGGGTCTGTGATCCATTTGGAGTTGAGTTTTATGCAGGGTGAGACAAAAGAATCTCTTTTCATTCTTCAAAATAGAGCTATGAAATTTGACCAGCACCCCTTGTTGAAGATGCTGTCTCCTTTTCAATAGCTCTTTGTCAAAAACATATGCATGTAGAAACATGGGCTCATACCTTGTTCCTCAATTCTATTTTATTGACCAATGACTTTGTTTTTAAACCAGTACCACATTGTTTTCAGTGCTATAGGTCTATAGCATAATTTGCAATCTAGAATGCTGATACCTTTATACATTCATTTATTGTTCAGAATTGTTATGGCTATCCAGGATGTCTTGTGTTTTTGTATAGAAATTATGATTAATTTTCTCAACCACTGTGAAAAATTGCATAGGAATTCTGATAAGGATTGCATTAAATATATAAAATACTCCCTTAGTAGCATGGCCATTTTCATAATATGAATCTTATCAAATCTTGAGCATGGGAGGAATTTTCATCTTCTGAAATCCTCTTCAGTTTCCTTTTTCACTGTCTTGGAGTTTTTATTGTGCCAGTTTTTCACTTCAGTATATTATAAGACATTTTATTTTCTTTGAGGTAGCTGTGAATGGAATTGTTTTGCTTACTTCTTTCTTGGTATGCTTGTCATTGTGTAGAAAGGCTACTGATTTTTTATGTTAATTTTGTATTTTGATAATGTAATGAATTTATTTATATGTTGTAGGAGATTTCTAGTGGAGTCTTTTGGGTTTTATGTATAGAATTGTATCATCTGTAAATAAAGATATTTTGATATTGGCCTATATTTGGGGGGGCAGGTGTGTCTCTCCTACTAGTTTTGATATCTGGGTATAATAGGGACTTCATAAAAAGAATTTGAAAAGATTTTTTCATTTTCTATTTTGTGGAGTGATTTGAGGAGTATTGGGTATTATTTTCATTGAAGTTCTGATAGAATTATTTGCTGAGACCATATGGTTCTGGACTTCTTACTGAGAGATTTTAAATTAATGTTTATCTCATTTCATATTATTAGTCTATTTAAACTGTTAATTTCATCTTTATTTAGTTTTGTAGGCCACATATATTCATCTGTTTATTTTAGGTTTTTTCAGTTTGGTAGATTTTAAAGTATGTTGTGATTATCTGAATTTTCCAGATGTCTGATGTAATGTTTGCCCTTTTGTTTCTATTTTTATTAAATTTGAATCTTCTCTCTTTACTTTGTTTAACTTGGCTAAAAGTTTGTCAATCTGTTTTTTCTTTTCAAAAGAACCAACTAATTCTTTTGTATTTTATAATTTCTGTTGGTAAATTTCAAACCTTATTTTGATTATGTCTTTTCATTTTCCTTTTTGAGTGTTGCTTGATATCATTTTCCCTAGGCTTCTGGATACATCATTAATTTATTAAATTCAAATCCCTTGAATATCTGCATGTCCTCTTAGTATAGCCATTGTGCCTTATAGATTTTTTTATGATGTGTATTAATATTCATTCACTTCTAAGAATTTTAAACTTTATTCTTGAATTTAATTAACTATGTTTAGTGGGATCATAACCTTGGAATCATTTAGTCAAATACTTGGTCTTATTTTTACATGAATATTATGTATACTTATGACACAGCTTGGCTACAGCACAAGTAATATGATAATTGACTATATTTCCAAACTCCAGTAACTTTTCCCCCAGAGAAATCCTACATTAATTTACCAGTTTAGTTCTATATGGAATTCTGTCTTATTTAGGGATATTAGCACATAATTGAATTTATGTCTTTTAAGTTTTTGTAAGCAATACTCTAAATGGGAGGTAATGTGGAATGAACATCTGACATATCTTCATATTTTGAATATGGAACCTTTTGTGATCCAAGTCACTGATGTACTTGCTAACTATATTTTCTGTATATGTGCAGTTAAAGGTTAAGCTCAATTGAGCACTAAAGTTAGAAAGACAAACATTCTTTTCCATAAAAATAAATTTTAATCTTTATTTTTGGATATACAGACTTCTTTCCAATGCTATTCTTCATTTTGTTTTCTGTCTTTTTTTTTCAAATTCATAAACAATCAACAGAGGCTGAATTACAAAAGAAATCAGTGAAAAGTCAAAACAATCTTGAGAACAATAAAAATACTCAACTATCTGTAAGTCAATGTTAAATTTGAGTTGCTACTTAGATATTTTCTTTTGTGAAATAATTTATCATAGGCTCAATGAAGTTTTCTTATGTATATGCCTTTATATTGATTTGTCATAATTAAAATTAATTTTAAAAATATTTAATTTTTAGAAACTTAGAACTTTCTTAGATTCGTCTTTAAGTTTTTATCCTGTACACTTCCTTTCTTTGAAAATTTTTAATGAGAAGGACATGAATATATGAACAATGAAGTACTTATCATCAAGTTATTCTATAACTTTTTAAAATTTGTGTCTTGTAACATTTTGTATGCCTGTGTTTTTCTAAGTTTGGAAAACATGTTTCTTTTGGTTTCAATAATATTTCTTCAAAATAGGAAATCTTCTATGATAAACTCCTTGAAAAAAATTCATGGAATTCACTATTGATATTTACTTTGTCAGAATAACATCATGGATCTGCAACCAGGGCATAGTCCTCATTCATCAATGAGACTAATTCCAAGATTCACAGATCTTAATTCAGGAGAAGCTAAGACTCCTATGTCATCAGTAAGTCATTGAACACATTTTTTTTTTTAAATCAGGGAACACAATATATTTTACTAGCCCAAAAATTGCATATCAAATGTGTAGTGTGGGTTCAGATTTATTCAGTGATAAGGTATTATACAGCTTATGAAATTTCAGTAACATTTTAGGCTGTTATTGTCAAGATGAATGCTGCATAAGAATTATATGGTAAATTATTTTTATCTGGATAATTTCAAGAAGTAAGAATTTGGATAGAAAATGGGAAATTATTAAAATGATAGCTACAGCACAGGAACAGATGAAGACAGAGCCTCACGCATGGCACACACTAGAATTCCCTAAAAACAACATTGGAAGCCATGATACACAAACGAGACTTGTAGATTAAAAATAAGTAAGTTAAAAGTAAAAAGAAATGTCAGACAAATCGTTCAGAGACAACAACAGCAAAATGTGTTGGCCATCTACTGCTGGGAAGAGGTCCTTGCTTTAAAAAAAGGTTTGTCTGTCCAATGAGAATCCACTGGAGAAAACTATTTTCACTTGCGAGTGGTTGTCAATTGGAGATAGCCTCTGGGTTAGAAATGGTGGCTTACGTCCATTTCTCTCAGTGCTGGTACTCCATCTAGTGCAGACCTGTTCAGGCCCTATGCAAGCTGCCAGAGTCTCTGTGAGTTCACATGTGTATCAGTCCTTCTGTTTTTAGAAGGACTTGTTTCCTTGGTGTCCTCCATCCTCTCTGGCTCCTACATTCTTTCTACCTCCTATTCCACAGGGTTCCCTGAATTTTGAGGGGAGGGAGTTCATGGAGACCTCCATGGGTGTTCAGAGGTCTCTCATTCTCTGCATAATATCTAGCTATGGTCTCTATATTTGTTCCCATCTACTGCAGGAGGAAGTTTTTCTGATGATGGCTGAATAAGAACAGATCTATGAGTGTAGCAGAATACTGCTAGGAGTCACTTTGTCTACATCCCTTTTATATTTGGTTTTCCCTTAGGTTCTGTCTCCAGCCTATCTAACTTCAGGTTTTTGATGACCAGAGAGGTATCAGGGATAAGTTCCAGACCACAGAGTGGATCTTAAATCCAATCAGATATTGGGTGTTACTCCCACAAGCTTGGTGCCACTTTTGGACTAGCACATCTTCCATGCATGTCACCATTGTAGCCTAAGGGGTGGTGTTTTCCTTTCTCCTTCAGTAGTATGCAGATTTGTGGTGATATATTGTTCACACCAATATATTGTGTACCTCATAGTATACCCTAATAAACTTATCTAGGAATTAGAGGACAGATTCAGCCACTAGATTAGACACAGAGGGTAGACAGTGGTACCACACACGCCTTTAATCCTATCACTTGGGAGACAGAGATCCATCTGGATCTCTGTGAGTTCAAGGCCACACTAGGAACAGAGCCAGGCATGGTGGCACATGCCTTTAATCCCAGCACTTGAAATCTCATATCTTTGCTTGTTGAAGGACACACAACTTTAATCTCAGGAAGTGATGGCAGGAAGCAGAAAGGTGTATAAGGTGTGTGGATCAGAAACTAGAGGCTTTGGAGCAGCTCAGCTGAGATCTATTCAGGTGAGGACTCAGAGGCTTTCAGTCTGAGGAAACAGGATCAGTTGAGGAGTTGGTGAGGTGAGGCTGGCTGTGGCTTGTTCTGTCTCTCTGATCTTTCAGCATTCACCTGAATATCTGGCTCCAGGTTTTCTATTAATAAGATCATTTAGCAATTTGTGTTTCACAGATTATTTTCTAGTACAATGAACACTAGTCTAATAACTAGCTACATCCAGCATTTGGTTTGATTTTTGACCCAATTTATTCAGTGTTTTTAAGAGATCATGGAATGAAGTCTGTGACAACAAATCACATTACATAATATATACATTATATAAAAATATATATCAGTTTTCATATTGACAGTGTATGTAACTCATCATTATAAACTGTCTTCTGGATTAGAACCTGAAAGTCACATGTAATAAATTATTCATTCACTAAAGTGATTTAATTACAACTTTTTTCTCACCTTTCCTGTTTCCCTCTTGCATGGATTAATAGTCCTTTCTTGGGTTTTCAAGTTATAACTCACTTAATATTCTTTTTCTGTTGCTGCTCATGTTTCACACTATTCCATCTGCCTAAGTCACTCTACAAATCTCAGCTCTATCTTTCCCTCTTGGAATATCATGCCTGAAAACTTTCACCAATAGCTTTTAATAATCTTAAGCACCTTGCATTTTCGAGGACCTCAGTATTTACTGAGAAAAATAAATAGTGACTATTTAAACTAAGATGATTGCAAAAGTTTAACGTACCTAACCAGGAGTAAAAGGAATAATTTTGAAAAGCAAATAAAGTTTTGCTGGTAAAGCCAAAGTAGAAAAAAATCATGTAAAGCATTAATTTAATTCAAAAGAGAGGCCTAGCATTCAGGGGGAAAAAGAGTGAAGGAAAACTTCTCAAAGTCAACTGAACCTTAAAAGGAGCAAGGAAAGTTAGCACCACAGTGACCAAATGAATGAAAAGTTATATCAGGAAAATGACTGTAGTGTTTAGCAGGCTGTTTAAATTTTCTGTTTTGAAGTAATGAATGGTATACATGGTGAATTCATATGTGTGTGTGTGTGTGTGTGTGTGCGTGTGTGTTGTTTTTTTACATTTAACTTTAGTTTTAAATTTTTAAAAAATATTGGCCATAGATAGATAGATAGATATGGTGGATACAATTTTGACTAAATCTCCCAATTCTGTTGCCTTAAAGCTAAGAAATATTTGGCATCTGTAAAGGGTTATATTGAAGTTTTAGATAATGGGAATTATCTCCTAAAGTAAAGTTTTCAGCTAAAGATAAATAAGCTGAATTGAAATTCTCAAATGGGCAAATAAAAAAAATAATATTTTTATTGCAGATCTTAGAAAAAATAGTACTTATTATTGCAGATTTAAAAAATTTTGGCTAATATTAAATCTGTGTTGTTTTCTTTAATGTTTGTGGTATAACTAAATACATTTATTTATTACGAACAGTGGCATTCAAGATGATCAAATTATGTGTGATGGAAGCAAAATAACCAGCCATTGGTATGTAAATATTACATTTAAAAGACTAACGTTACAATGTTTTTGTTTTTGTTTTTGTTTTAAATACTGTAGCATAGAGCAAATAGCACTAATGTTTTTTAAACTTCTCCATGGGATAGAAAGGTAATAATTTCATACTTTATTTTAAATATCCTTAAATGATAAATGTTCCTTCTAGAAGAGCTATAGTTACTGTTAGGCTAGAAACAATAAACTTTAAGGTAGGTAACAGGTTATTGTTATCAAATAGAATTAATTCACCTTCTTTGCTTTGTATCCGCATATGTTAATAAGTAGAAGACTGAGTTGTGAGGTATATTGAATCAAAGACAGTAAAAAATATACAGAGGCATTCTTTCTTTGAATTAATTAACTTTACATCCTGGCTGTGGTTTCCCTTCCCTCCTCCCAGCCCCTCTCCCCAACTCTCCCTCTGTTCCTACCCCCAATGCACTCCTCCTCCATTTCTGTTCAGGATAGGGCAGGTCTCCCATTGATATCAACAAAACGTGGCATATCAAGTCGCAGCAAGACAAAGCACCTCCCCATGTGTTAAGGCTAGGCAAGGTGATCCGGTGTGAGGAAAGGAGTCCTAAAAGCCAGTACCAGAGTCAGAGACAGCCCCTGCTATTAGGGGTTCCAAAAGATCATCAAACTATATAATTGTAGCATAAACAGTGCCTACATGAGTCCTGTGCGGGCTCCCTGGTGGTTGAGTCAGTCTCTGTGAGCCCCTATGAGCTCAGGTGACTTGATACTGTGGGTCCTATGGTGTCCTTGACCCTTCTGGCTGCTACAGTCCTTTCTCCCCCTCTTCTGCAGGATTCCCTGAGCTCTGCCTAATGTTTGGCTGTGGGTTCCAGAGGCAGTCTTAAAAGTAAAACTATGTTAAGGCTCCCATCTTCCTCAAAGACATCAAACCACTTTGTCAGCTATACTGTTTAATTAAAGTAGATACTTTGCTGAATTTTATAATTGGATTTTGACTCTATCATGGTGATAAAAATTTCTCGCATTTGTCAAATTTTATGGTGGATCAATGTGAAATTTGGAAATTATCTTACATTTTCCAGTTATTTCAAATTATTATACTTAGAACTCTGAAGTTCCACTCTCTCCCTTGCTTTGAGCAAACCTGGCTTCATTTTTGTGGGCTCCTTCAGATTTTGGTTACCCCAAATCCCAGTGAAAAAGGAGGGAACATAAAAGACTATATGAGAAAATACCTTAGTGCAGATAGAGGAGACACTCCCCCCCCCCCCAACACCTTTGTTTTGGAAGAACTAAAAGTTACAGTTCTAAAGATGGCTTTTAATGTTACATATCACTAACAGAGCGTTTCTTTTATAACAGTTGTATAGGAGTTAGAAGTATGAGTTAGCAAAGCATACATGGAAGAAAAAGCTCAAAATGAGGAATGCCCCATTTAAAATTTTAAAAAATAAAAGAAGGCATATCGTTTTTACTTAGAAATAAATGAAACATTTCCCCCTAAACTTTCCATGACCTCTTATAACAAACTAAGCACATAAAGATTTTATGAAATAAGTTCTTCAGTATTTTCAACAGTCAACTCATAAAGACTATTGGGAAAAATAGATCTTTATTATGAAAACAGTTATCTTTAATGTTCAACTCTCATTAAAGGTTGCAGCAAACAGGAAGAAACGTGCAAGCAATGAACCGGAAGAAGCAACACACTCCTACGGTTGTGCAGCATCGTCTGCCGCTCCTGGTCCTCCGAGGCTTCTGTTGTCGCTGCTATCGTTGCTGCAACTACTCCCGCTGCTGCAGCCCCTGCTGCCTCTACTGCTGTTGCTCCTGGTGCTGCACTGGACAGTTCTGCTGTTCCTGTTGTTGTTGGTGCTGCTGCTGCTCTAGACACTGCCATTGCTGTTCCTCCAGGTACTCCTGCGTTTACTACTACTGCTGCTGTTGCTGGTGCAGCCCTGGATCCTCCTGATGCTTCCTTTGCTGCACCCGCTGCTGCTGCTGCTGCTGCTGCTGCTGCTGCTGCTGCTGCTGCTGCTGCTACAAAAAGTGGATTGATTTGTAGCTTGATTTTTTCGCCTTGCCCACAATCAGGACAAATCTTTGTCACCCGCCAGTCCCACAGCCGCTCAGACCCAACCAAGTAAACACAGAGACTTATTTTGCTTACAAACTGCATGGCCGTGGCAGGCTTCCTGCTAACTGTCCTTATCTTGCTAACTGTGCTTTTATCTTAAATTAGTCCATTTCCATACATCTATACCTTGCCATGTGGCTGGTGGCTTACTGGTGTCTTCACATGCTGCTGGTCATGGCGGCGGCTGCAGCCTCTCTGGTCATGGCGGCGGCTGCAGCCTCTCTGGTCATGGCGGCCGCTGCAGCGTCTCCTTCTGCCTTTCTGTCCTTTTATTTCTCCTCTCTGTTAGTCCCGCCTATCTTTCCTGCCTAGCCAAGGCTGATCAGGTTTTATTTATTGACCAATTAGAACAACTTGACATACAGACCATCCCCCAGCACAGCCAAGTGCAGACCATCTCAAACACCTGCACTCAGGCCCATGGTCCTAATCATCCTCTATACGGACCTGCTGGGTAACGCCACAAGGAACCTGAGAATGGGCTCCCACAGGACATACAGAACATCCCACAGCATTGATTCTACAAGGAAAGCATGTGGAAGCAAGAAAGCAGCAACCCCACGTTGAGGAGGCAGAAGAACATGATGGGTAAACTAGGAAGATTTAAAACTAGGTATTGTTCCTGCCTGTTGAATGAATTCTACTTCTTGATAATTTCCATACCTAACTTGATTTTACTAGGGATAATCCTGAATGGGAAGACATCAAACAAACAAACAAACAAACAACAACAAATAACTAAAAAAATAAATAACAAAATTATGTACCATTGTGTCCCATTAATATTGATGCATTTTGTTTAAAAGATAATAACCAAGGTTGTCAAAAATGTGAGGCAAAACAAACTTGGGAACCAGTGTGTATAATATAGTAGCAATGATTCACACAATTCCAAAGTATCACTGTTTTTATCTAACAATTTCATTTTGAGGATGAGTTCTTTTAGATTAGGAAAATATTGCTTTTAAACACAACCACAGACATTCTGAAAAACAATATTGTCTATCATAGGCAAAATAGAAAAGATGCAAACATATGTGATACATATTAAACAAAGTTGAAGAATAATATACAGAATTTGAATGCATATGTAGATGTATGTTCAAGAAACAAGGGTATTTATTTAAGCATCATCAGATTATAGTGTTACACTTAAAATAACCATCAGTAAGGAATTAGATTACCTAATCCATATAAAATGTAGTATGTGAATATTTAAGAAAATGAGTTTCAATCTATACCGTACTCACAATTTTGCCAGTAAAATATTCCAGAGACATGGATTTTGATAGCACATCTGAAGCAAATTTTGTTCTAAAACTACATCTGGAGAGTTGCAAAAGGAAGCTGCTTGCTAGAATGGAATTCTACTTCCTAATTAACAAAACTATTAGTTGTTAATCTGTCTGTTTCTTCTCAGTGCTCCTGTGTTGATAATTGAAACCACAAATTAGCCTTGCTGTTGCTGTGAGGATTATACCCAAGGAAAATGTCAATAAATGTTTCTGTTATCTATTATCTGTTGATATGCAATGGCCTAATTTTAGTTTGAAGTTTACTATCAGCTATCAGAGTAGTTATGCCTACTTTCTTTGTTTCTAATCACTTGGTAGGTTGATTTTCACCCTTTGTCCATGAGTTCCTTTACCAGTATTTCATGGAGACCTCAGATCATTGGATGCACTTTTGTTAATGCAATAAGCCAATCTAGATTTTATTTATTGATGTGTTTGGCTTACTTAAGTGTAAAGTTATTGTTGAAGATGTTTATTAATAACTGAACTTTTATTGCCTGATTTTCTGGTGTATTGCATTATTATTAGCTTCATCATTCTCCCCAGTTAGCCTCAGGGCCTGTGCTGATTTATTTTGTGGGACATGATGGATTCATTCCAACTCTTTGTTCAGATACTGCTCCTAAGGTATTTATTCTTTCCTGTGTCCCATAATTGGGACCCCTTCTCTTTCCTCTGTGTACAGTATTTATTAAGTGCAGGCTGTGAGGTCACGTTGAGAAATTAGCCCTCCATATTGAGATCATTCTTTTTGACTCTTTGCTATGCCCTAGATCCTCCACTTTTTCCTTTATCTAAGAAACAGCCTGTGTCTGAGCAACGGAATCACTTTTTCATCTTGGTTTCTAGCTACATTTTGTCACCTCTTTCAATAATATTATTTTTTCTCTCTCTCTATTTTAACACAATCTTCATTGAAATAAAAGTCCATCACTTTACGCCTCTTTTTCATTCCTCTCTCCCCTCCCAGCAACCCTACCTCAAACCCATCTGATCTCCTTTTAAGTTGATAGCATCTTCTTCACTGCTATTGTTACATACATATATTATTTTGTATGTATGTATGTGTTTATGCAAATTTATATTGGTCTCCCTTCACTCAAGTGAGCAAACAGCTACCACATTTCTTCTAAGAGCTTTGAATCTCCTTGGAATTCTATTGGAACTCATGCCATTCTAAAAGGAACTTTCAGAAATCCTTTTGAGATGAACTCATTATCTTGGCTTCCCATTTAGGCCAACTATGACAATGTTTTAGACCAGGACTCTAAGGTTCACCAGAAAATTTGTGACCTTGCCTTAGAATTTTCTGAATTCTTACATCCATGGTCCTTTTACGAGTGTGGATTCCCAGTGGCATCTGGGTTTGATCTCATTAGAAGTCATTCACACTGCCATTTTTTTTTTAACAATTTGTACATGGGTAGTGTAAAAACTAGAAACCAGAATTTGCACACAGTAAATGTTGGCTCTTCTGTGTTACATGGATTTTTAACTTGTGTATCAAGTAAATTTAATATTCAGCTGTTAGGTAGCTTCCTCTAAGCTTCATTACCTTTATAATTTCCAGTCAGTCTCTTTGTGGTCCATGAGCTCCCTCTAGCAATAACTTTGGATCTTTTGAGGCTCTTTCTTTTAAAGATACAGAACATATCACATTTAAAGGCTGAAGATGTGGCTCATGTGTTAGAGCATGTACCTAACAAATGGAAAGATCTGGTTTTGATGTCCAAGTGCCTCAGATGTAAACAATTTTGCAAGTCAAATTTTGTGCTGGCATAATACAATTGATACTGATGAAGACTTGAGATTCTAGTATCACTTAATTACTGTATATTTGTATTTTCTCTTACTCACTGACTTAAAACTACAGTCATCAAACACCTGCATTAGCTGAGTACAATTGTTTTTGACATTGTTTTGTTTTGCTTTTAATGTTTCAGGCACAAACAACAACTAAACCATACTCAGAATTCTTGAGAGTCACACAGCTTCAACAATAAATGTGATGGAAACCAAAATTAGAAGCCTTAAATCTACACTCTCTAAATAAAAAGTTAGCAGAGGAGCATTAAGTGCATTGGAACTGGAATGATCTAAGTACCTCCATCATGAAGAATTAAGCATTAGAAAATCACTTCAATATTACCTAAACAAGTAAGGAAAACACATATATGTAGAAAGCCCAATAAGTTTATTCATTTGTCTCTAAAATTAATTTTTAGCAAAGAACTATTTGTGAAATTCCTATAAGAATTGTTTAGACAAAGTGAATGTTAGTTATGTGATATAAATTTGGGAAATAATACTATTGCATAAACTTATTTTTAAATGATCACTCTTATAGATTAGGATATTTGATATTTTCTGCTTTTTATTACACTTGATAATTTCATATACTTAGTCAAATCAGGTATATATTCACCTGTGTATTTTTGAAACTTTCTAATTAAGACAGTGATATTTACATAAAACCTTTGTAAGCATTATCATAAAGATAAATATTGAATGTTGAACTACCTTTAAAATATTATAGCTTAAAAAAAGGGTACAAGTACCACCACCACTACTTCACCAGGCATACATATTCTGACAGTTGGTAGATAATTTTCTTTGCTGTGAACTTTGATTGTACCACTAGAGGGAGCCAGGAGACAAACTGTTCTTTCGAGTTTCTTTTTTTTTTTCTTTTATTTTACAATACTATTCAGTTCTACATAACAGCCACAGATTCCCTTGTTCTCCCCCTTCCTGCCCCCTTCCCCTTCCCCCCAGCCGCCCCCCCCCATTCCCACCACCACCAGATCAAGGCCACCCCTGAGGACTGAGATCGACCTGATAGACTCAGTCCAGGCAGAACCAGTCCCCTCCTCCCAGATTGAGCCAAGCGTCCCTGTATAAGTCCCAGGTTTCAAACAGCTATCTCATGCAGCGAGCCCGGGACCTGGTACCACTGCCTAGATGCCTCCCAAACAGATGAAGCCAATCAACTGTCTCGCCTATTCAGAGGGCCTGATCCAGTTGGGGGCCCCTCAGCCTTTGGTTCATAGTTCATGTGTTTCCATTTGTTTGGCTATTTGTCCCTGTGCTTTATCCAACCTTGATTTCAACAATTCTCGCTCATATAAACCCTCCTCTTTCTCGCTAATTAGACTCCCAGCACTCCACCCGGGGGCCTAGCCGTGGATGTCTGCATCCAGATTCCTCAGTCCTTGGATGGGGTTTCTGACACAACTATTAGGGTGTTTGGCCATCCCAAGTTTCTATACTCTTCACAAAGGCATTCTGTGGTATAGGGAAAGACTAATATGGGGGAACGGTGCAGAAGAAAGCCTAGATCAGAAGCAATGTTTAAAAATTGTTGAGTGTGAAGATATTGGAAGCTATATTGGCGATTTCCACTGTGCTGCCTTGGTGTTGAGGAAATGATGTCACAGTGTCTTAAGCTTCTTTGGTTCTTTTTCATTAACAGCCCCACATCACATTCTCGTAGGAGTTTGTTGTGAATTATTCCCCAGTGCCAAATGTTTAATTATACTCAGCTAATACATGAGGTGCACATAAGGGAAAGCAAATCTTTTCAAATCATGTCAAAAGGTGATATTTGTAAAATCTACTAACCGGTTTACAAATATCGTATGACCTCTTCTTGGAAGGCATGAGGACTGCAGTGATGACACACAGATGACCATTCTACTCATCCCAGCTTTGTGGGGCAGTGAGTGGAACTGGGGTAACTTACAGGAGCTTGAGTAAACTCTTACTCACAGTAACATGGGGAACTTACAGGGAGCTACAGCAACCACAAAAAAAGATTCTTTCTCTTTGTGCAATGATTAATTGTCTATACGTTCTCATGGAGAAGTAAGGACTCATGAGGCCCCAACTCCATATGAAAATAAGGGGCCCGGTGTGTCAACAATTCTGGTGCAGATAATTACATCTGCTAAGAGTTTAAGAGGGCAAAAGCCATATCTTGTTCAAAGGACAGAGTGGTATAATAGTGAAATCCACATATTCCTAGATGTTTCCTATTAGCTTGTCAAGTGAATATGTTTAAGCATGACATCATGATGTTATCACAAATTTTCATGTAATAAATCCCTTTAATAAAAAAAAGTGAACATCCAGGACCTTATGTTACTCTTTACATATTTTATTACATATTTCAATAACATCATGAAGAACATTATAAACATATTTAGTCTTGATAAAAGGAGTCTTATTGGTCAAGATGCACATCATTGATGGCTATACCCATCCCTCCTTCTTTAAAAATCTAGTTTCATATTTGGAATACCTCTAGAATCACATGAACTATCTTTGGGAAAATTTCATGCCCACAAATGCATACAGTTGGTACACTCAGCAGCACCTTCACTGTTAGCATGGCATTTCCATGAAAATTTAATTTAGTCTCATGGCAGTATTGTTAAAATGCAAGTAATGTAATAGACCTTCAGGAGAAATGGCAGCTTTAAATTTTACTCTTTCCAATCTTTGCAGGAGTAATGAGAATTTAGAGAAGAACAGGAAAAAGCTTCACATGAAAATGCAGCACAGCAGATCTACAGGAAATGCACAAAGCTTGAGGCCGTTCACAGAGTGCTCTTCTGCTGGTTATTTTGATAGCATCCCAGGACCCAGAATAAGTCTCCTCCGGGGAGAAAACCTGACAGCATCTTCCTCAGACTCTCCACGATCAACCAGGGACCTGGAAGACTGCCTAGGAATGGTTAGCTATGCTTCCCGTTGTACAGTTCTGTGCAGTTCTTGTTTTCAACTTGGTTAACTATTAGGCTTTGCAGTTGACCCCTCCTAAGTTAAGACAAGAGCAAATCATGATAAAGAAGAAAAGTAGAGGGATTAGAGAGAGGGCTCCACTGGGAAACTGTGCTAATGTGCCAGTGCAAGGGCATAAGTTCAGATTTCCAACACCCACCTAAAAGTTTGGCATAGTGCCTGTCACTGTAGTGATGGAGAATGGGTGGAGACAGGGGGATCCTGTGGTTCTAAGTCAGGCTAGTCTTGAATAAACTGTGAGCTCTAGGTTCAGTGTGGAACCTTGTTTAAAAAAAATAAAGTAGAAAAGTGAGAGAAAGATAGTGGAAGTAAGCTACCCCTACAGAAGTACATGCACTGATGAGTGCCACCCCATACATTATTAGTACACACGTATGTAGTGGGTAGCCATTCCAGCTTGGATCTGGAAGTTCCAACCCCCATTGAGACTCTGGCAACTGTCACAAATACGAGGCGGGGCGAGGAGAGGCGCCTGGAGACCCAAGAGCTGGATGGGCCAGCGCTCTCTCTGTGCACTCTCTCTGTGCCAGGATGCTGAATGGTGAAGATGGACTGTGCAGAGAGAGTGCACAGAGAGAGCGCTGGCCCATCCAGCTCTTGGGTCTCCAGGCGCCTCCCCTCGCCCCGCCTCGTATTTGTGACAGTTGCCAGAGTCTCAATGGGGGTTGGAACTTCCAGATCCAAGCTGGAATGGCTACCCACTACACACGTACACACACACACACACACACACACACACACACACACAAACATACACACACATACACTACATGGAAAAGAGAGAGAGAAAGAAAGAGAGAAAACAAAATTAGAATAACTTGGAGATGTCTTGGTGTTCTTATTTCTATGAGACATCATTTACAAACTTTATACACATGTAAGTGAATTTAAACATTTTTAAATGTATGTAAAATTGGAATGCAAATTGCTTTTAGGAAATGATTATTCCTAAACAGACGAATTGGCTCAGTGTGTAGAGGCCTGTGTTGTGATGTCTGATGACTGTTCAATTTTCAAAGCCCACATGTGAAAGGAGAGAACAAGTTGACCCATCAGTTGTCAACTGACCTAGACAAATGCTCCATGACATGTGTATGTGTACACCCAGATACAGATACACACAAAATGAACACATAGACACACAGATGCATAAATGAACAGACATGAATGAAAGGGATGATTCCTGCACATAAGTCTACGTATGCTTTGACATGCTGTGGCTTACTTTCTAAGCAACTTTTGCTTGGCCATGCAACATTTTGCTGAATCTTACTTTTAGGTTTCATGTTCCAGCTTAATTTCAAGATGATGTGTCCTATGCACTAGGAGCCATCATATACTTTTGTTTTGTCCCCACTAGATGTTATGACCTTGCAGTTACAAGTTATGTACCTAACATGAGGAGATATATCTTTAGGTTCTGTGTATAAAGAATCATTGTCTGATCACTGAAAAAAAATATATCGTGCTGAGAATTGAGGATATAATCTGTTGTTGTAAGCACACTCTTCTGCCACTGAACTAGAATTATTTAATTGATGTAAAGGTTATAAATGACATCTGACTTTTTTTCAAATGCAACATGAGTCCCAATTGAATCATAGAGAAGCAAATAAAGCAAGATATGTTGCCAAAATGTATGAATTTAGTTTAATAGATTTTTGAAATAAAATTTAAATAGTAACTGGCTTTCCCTTTATTTTGCTTTTTTTTTTTTTTTTTTTTTTTTTTTTTTTTTTTTGGTTTTTCGAGACAGGGTTTCTCTGTGTAGCTTTGTGCCTTTCCTGGAACTCACTTGGTAGCCCAGGCTGGCCTCGAACTCACAGAGATCCACCTGGCTCTGCCTCCCAAGTGCTGGGATTAAAGGCGTGCGCCACCGCTGCCCGGCTTATTTTGCTATATTAACTAGTCTTGTTACAGACACTGAATGAATATATAAGGTGTAAACATTCATAACGTTCTCATTATTAATCGTCTACAACTTTTAAAAGCATCTACATTTTGGAAAGAAAAACAAAGACATAATTGCTAAAACACAAGGTACTGAAGACACAAAACAACAACACTGAAAATAAACAACACAATTCTTGCCAGTAACATGCATAAATTTCAGTAGTAACTTTAACTATTAATGGCCTCAACTCTCCAATCAAAACATGTGGGCTGACTGAATGGATCAAGAAACAAAATCCATATATTTGTTATCTAAAAGAAATACATCTTATCTTGAATGATAGATACCTTAATGATAGTGTAAAGGTATGGAAAAAAAATACTCTGATCAAACAGGACCAGGAAGTAACCAGGCATCACTATCTATCCCAATATCTGACAACAGAGACTTTGATCTAAAACTAATTAGAAGAAATAAAAATATATACTTCATTCCATTTAATGGAACTGCCAACCATCCTAAATATACATGTACCAAACTCTGTTGCACCAAAATTCATTTAAAAAGTTGTATCACTAGATTTAAAGACACAGATAGCATTGACCCATGCATTGTATAGTATGCATACTATATCCAATAGATGGATCATCTGGACCAACAATAAAGAGAGAAGCATCAGAATTAAGTGAACCACACATCAAAAAGACGGAACAGTTAGCTGCAGAATATTCCACCCAAGCACCAAAGAATACACATTTTCATTTCTACCATCCCAATGAAACTGACACTTGCATTTTGAAACTATTCTTAACAAATAAAAGCCTTTTCAGATTAACTTTTTGAAATCCCAGACTCATTTAATAATTCTTGTTTTAAATTTTCAAACCTAGTGAAAGTATAACAAAGTTTCTGTGGTTGTGAGATACCATACATATGCATGTGTGTGTATGTATATATATATATATATATATATATATATGTGTGTGTGTGTGTGTGTGTGTGTGTATACATATATATATATATATGTGTGTGTGTGTGGGTATATATATATATATACTCATTCTATAGACTGTTTCTTAATAAACCTCATTTAAACTAATACAGTGTGAATAGACATGAGATGAATGAAAAGGTCCTCTTTCTTTGATGCTGAGTATGAGACAGTGCATGTGATTATAAAACAATGGTTTTCAATTTTATTTAAAGTGATTGTCATTATATTTTTCAGTCATTTGGGAAGTTTGGTGAGCCTCCTTCTCTGAAAGGCCTAACCTCATAAATTGTAAAGGAACTGATAGATGAGTTGACTATCAGCCTATCTGGCTCCATGTTACATTCTCCTTCCTCTTTCCTATATTTACCTTAGTACTAGCATCGAGATGCAGATCATATGAGGGCAATTCAGAAAGTCATATTTAGTAGTATTTTAACCCATGTATCAAATCAAATTCTGCTTAGAAGACCAACTATATCCCAATACTTAGCCATTACCTTGCTGCTACCATGAGATGTGGTAGAGGAGACTTCACTTACACGTCTTAGACCCAGAATCATAATATATGTAAGAGAAGAATATTCCATGAAAATAATTAGTATACCAAAAATGAATATCTGTTTTAGACCTTACATTTATTATAATTAACAACCATTTAAAGAGCTATTTTGAGAAGAGTATCCCTGACTGGCCTGGCATAACAGGATGGCCACAAACACTCAGAGGTCCACTTGCCTCTTCCTCCTGACTGCTCAGATTAAAAGTTTGCAACACCACACAAATCTTGAGGGTATTTTGATTCTTGTGGAGTTTTCTATTTGGTATCCCTTTCCAACAATCTCTCTTGTATTGTTCCTTGTGGCTGGTTCTAGTGCCTGTTTTTTTCTGTAATTTTTTGCGAATATTTCTATCTTTCCGGCTTTCCATTTGGTTCTTTCTGAACATTATTTATATTGACTATATATTTTCTGTTTTCATATGAAAGTAGCAAAACCGCAAAGAATTTCAGCATTCCATGGATTCTTAAAGACTAGTCAAAATGCTGCTCACTTCATGAACTTGTATATCCTGAGTAAAATAGTAGTTTTTATATAAAATGGTAAATTCAAAACTTTTAATGTGCCTCTGAGAACATAGTAAGCATACATGAGGTTTACACTAACATCCCTTAATATAGGAAGATTCCTCTGGGTGTTTTCATAAGAAATTGAAAGATTGATGTATGTATTACAATGAGAAAAGAATCAGAATGTGTTTAGCAAGTGAACCCAATTGTACAGGGTAAAAATGAATTATCAAGAGAAGGGGAGATTTAAAAGAACAACACTGGGTAGGATATAGATGTTTTTGGAAGGAGACTTGTAACTGGAATTGTAGAGAAGCT
Source organism: Peromyscus maniculatus bairdii (assembly GCF_049852395.1). Lineage (NCBI taxonomy): Eukaryota > Metazoa > Chordata > Mammalia > Rodentia > Cricetidae > Peromyscus > Peromyscus maniculatus. The sequence continues at coordinate 87,458,905 of NC_134855.1, read as the reverse complement.
GTGTATACACAATATATGAAATAAGGATTCAAGATATTGAAGCTTACCTGTAAATGAATTTTAAATTTGTGAGATTGAATGATTATAACAAATATTTTGCTTTCTTATCTTTGATTGTAGGAACTGACAACCAACAATATTTTTATTGACAGATATTAAACAATTGGAGGAGTTTCTATGGCAGATAAGAATATGGATTATCTACTTTTTAACAACCTCTCTCATGAGCATATGTGTGTGTGTCTGTGTGTGTCTGACTGTCTCTCTCTCTACCTATTTGTATCTATGACATCTATATATCTGTTTACAAAGGATATGTTATAGATCCTCTTATACAGGGATCTAAGTGTTGCTGAATTATATGTATGTGTGACTCAGCTCAGGTTAGATTTATCCTATACATCCTTGCCTCTCACTGACATTTTCATGACAGACATGTGTGGTAGACAATAGATAGGGCCCCTTGCACCACATTCATAGAGCTGTATCTACACAGATGTCAGCATTCATACAGAGACAATAGCTGGTTGAGTCTACATTTAATCTGATTTGAAAAAAAAATAGGGAAATTGAGAACACCTTAAGGACCACTATCCAGAAATTAGGTTTAATATTTAAATATCAGACATGTACACTGATCCCACTGAAGTGGGAGAGCAGGTAGTGAGTTGTCATAGGAAAGACATATTCTACAGACATACCAAACAGATAGTTTAGAAAAAATACCCCTTAATAACAATGTTGTTCTTTTCAGTGAATATTTTACTCATATTGAAATGTAAAGATTTTTTATATCAAATAATTCTCTAAAATCTATTTTATTTTCTACTTTATAATAATCATATTTCAGTACTGAAAGACTGTTATCTATCATATATTATATGTGATTCATAGAACTTCTTACATAAATGTATGAAGAAACTTCTATATTGGGTAAAGTAGAAGAAGCAAGAATTGTTGGCATGACAATATTCTGAAAATAATAAAATTGTTAAAGAATTTTTTTCCAAAACTGTGTATGTTCAGTATAGCACACTCAACTGTATATTAAATGTGTTATTAAATATTCCAGATTTAGCCATTCTGACAGGCGTAAGGTGGTATCTCAGAGTTGTTTTCATTTGCATTTCCCTGATGACTAGGGATGGTGAGCAATTTCTTAAATGTCTTTCAGCCTTTTGAGTTTCCTCTGTTGAGAATTCTCTGTTTAGTTCTATAGCCCATTTCTTAATTGGACTGTTGGTCATTTTGATGTCTAATTTCTTAAGTTCCTTATATATTCTGGATATCAGTCCTCTGTCAGATGTGGGGTTGGTGAAAACACTGAAGACACTTTATGCTGGAAAGGATGTGGAACTAGGGGAACTCTCCTCCACTGCTGGTGGAAATGCAAGCTTGTACAACCACTTTGGAAATCAATATGGTGCTTTCTTAGAAAATTGGGAATCAATCTCCTCCAAGATCCAGCTATACCACTCTTGGGCATATACCCAAGAAATGCTCAATCATACCACAAGAGCACTTGCTCAGCTATGTTCATATCAGCATTGTTTGTAATAGCCAAAACCTGGAAACAACATAGATGCCCTTCAACTGAAGAATGGATAAATAAACTTTGGCACATATACACAATGGAATACTACTCAGCAGAGAAAAACAATTACATCATGAGGTTTGCAGGCAAATGGATGGATCTAGAAAAAAATCATCCTGAGTGAGGTAACCCAGACTCAGAAAGACAAATATGGTATGTACTCACTCATAGGAGGATACTAGAGGTGGAACAAAAATGACTGGACTGCTACTCACATTACCAGGGAGGCTACCTGGAAAACAGGACCCGAAGAAAGACATGAGGATTGCCCAATGATGGAGAAATGGCTGAGATCTACATGAACAACCTGGACATAAGTGGGAGTAATGCAGGGCGAGGGTCGAGGGAAAGAGAGCCTGTGGGAGCGGGAGATCCCAGCTGGATCAAGAACAGAGAGGGAGAACAAGGAATAGGAAACCATGGTAAATGAAGACCACATGAGAAAAGGAAGAAACAAAGTGCTGGAGAGAGGCCCACAGAAATCCACAAAGATACCCCCACAATAGACTGCTGGCAATGGTTGAGAGACAGCTGGAACTGACCTACTCTGGTGATGGGATGGCCAAATACTCTAATAGTCGTGCTAGAAACCCCATCCAAGGACTGAGGAATCTGAATGCAGAGATCCACAGCTAGGCCCCAGGTGGATCCCCAGGAGTCTAATTAGCGAGAAAGAGGAGGGTTTATATGAGCGGGAATTTTTGAAACCAAGGTTGGATAAAGCACAGGGACAAATAGCCAAACGAATGGAAACACACGAACTATGAACCAAAGGCTGAGGGGTCCCCAACTGGATCAGGCCCTCTGAATAGGTGAGACAATTGATTGGCTTGATCTGTTTGGGAGGCGTCTAGTCAGTGGTACTGGGTCCTGTGCTCATTGCATGAGTTGGCTGTTTGAAACCTGGGGCTTATGCATGGTCGCTTGGCTCAGTCTGGGAGGAGGGGACTGGACCTGCCTGGACTGAGTCTACCAGGTCGATCTCAGTCCTCAGGGGAGGCTTTGCCCTGGAGGAGGTGGGAATAGGGGGTGGGCTGGGGGCAAGGGAGTGGGGCAGGAGGGGGGAGAACAAGGGAATCTGTGGCTGATATGTAGAACTGAATAGTATTGTAAAATAGAATAAAAAGAAAAAAAGGGATTCTAGAATTACTGACTGAACTCAGTTTTCTGTATTTGGTAAAAAAAAAAAATAAACTTCACATTTTACTGAAGTGTTGAAAGTTTGTACTCATGATTTCCTGATCTTTACAAAAACCTAATGTCTCAGATAATCATTTCAAAAACTATCAGAAGAATTCAGCTCTGTCCCAATACTTCATGAGTTTGCACTAACCATAGAAATAGTCAGACTGAATTGCTTCTATTCCTTTGTGGTTTTTTTAAGGGCTGAGAAAGGAACTTCCTTAAAATTTAGAGTTTTTACATTTTGACTTAAATTGTTCAGTACATATCGAGTAAAAGATACAATATTTAGATTACAATACAAGTACTATCTTCATTCAAAACCCTTCCAGACTACCACTGAAATGAAAGATTCCAAAGGAGAAATGACAGTGCCCCAACGAAACACATTGTTAAGGGGCTAGAACCCAAACCCAGCAAGAACATACAGTAGAGGGAGCCATAACACTAACAAGGAAACACATTGTTTAAGGGAATAGGACCCAAACCCAGCAAGAATATACAGTAGAGGGAGCCATAACACTAACAAGGAAACACATTGTTTAAGGGAATAGGACCCAAACCAAGCAAGAATATACAGTAGAGGGAGCCATAACACTAAAAAGGAAACACATTGTTTAAGAGAATAGAACCTAAACCAAGCAAGAACGTAGAGTAGAGGGAACCATAACACTAAGAAGGATAGTGTCAGGATAGTTGACGAGATAATATTTGCTGTAAAGAATCTGGACTCACAGGTAGGAGGATTTAAGGCAGCAAGAATTTGATAAAGAGTGTGCTTAGTGGCTTGATTTCCATTACAATTTTGCTATGAGAAAGACAGTAGTGTCAAGTAAGAATGTATTTACTTGTTCTAATGTTTCTGAGGGTTATTCATTTGCTTTAGATAGATCTTTGAAATGTTTCTGTGGCATGAACCTCATGCATTCTAGTTTTTGTCCAAGTGACAAACATGTTTGAGGTAATTAAAAGTATTTTAGAAAATATGAATATTGAATTAAATGATAATAGTGTTTCAGCTTAAGTGAAAGTTTTATTGGAGATTTTAAAATACAACTTTTATTATCAGTATTTTAAATATTTCCCATCAATGCTTATAGATAGTATGTTTTTCTAACAGTTATCATGTTGTTTGTAATAATATATATATATATATATATATATATATATGGATTTATCAGTAGAACTGAATGTTAGGGTGTTACCAGAGGAAGATAAAAAATGTTGTGCAGGCAGACATTGGTATATAAAAAAGCAAATTTCTCATTTAATATTGTCCTGTTGAATATTGTAGTAGAGACTCAATAAAATAACTCTTCATACTACAAAACTAACCAAATAATCATAATTTAATATTTGATTCTGAAATAGTTTTACTATTCACAAAATAAAAAACTCAATTATTTCTACATACAACCAAATCTATACATAAATCAATTTTAAATGTGGATCTGTGGAATAACAGTTTCAAATTATTGAATCCATTTTGGTTGTCTCTGTAGGTTTCCCTATCATAATCATGATGCCTCTTGCTCATAGAATCCCTCTCTTTGACTGGACAATTCTTAAAAGAAAATATCCATAAAATGATTGAAAATATAAGAATTTGGACCATATATGTAGGAGTTATTTTGGAAAGACAATCAATTTCATCAAGAAAAAGGAAAGATGTAGAAAAATTAACTAAGAATTGTTTTTTTAAAAAAATGGTAAGCAATGTTTAGAGACCGCATTGAACACAAAGATTGGTTTATTGTGTCCACGTAACTAGAAGTGAGGGGAAATAGTAGAATTGGTGCAAACAGTAGCCCATCATTGTTGCACATTAGTCTGTGGCTTGGAGACATAGTTCATGATCATCCAGGGAGTTGATGAAGTTAATATGAATACAGAATATAGAAGCACTTGTTAACTTCTAAAATACCACATTTAATTATTTGTTTGTTTTATAAAAGTTTTTGATGATGAACATTGTATATAAAAGCAATGAAATTTTAGAGCAAAGGTAAAATCATTTGTGAATGGCAGCTCATAATCACATGCAAAGGTTCCTGAAATATTTGAGTGTTCAGTACATATTTTCTTTTTATAGTCATGTCCCATTACTAAAATTATGTTTTACATTATTTTCCACATGTGATTTATCTAACTTCTCACATCACTGGATTAAAAATACTTAAACATTACTAAAATAGAAGGAAGAGAGATATGACAGTAGCTTGCATGGGTATCGCAAAATTAATATTTTACAAACATTGTTCTGTAAGTGTATTTCAAAGCTAGCACATCAGAATGTACAATACATTTTCTGTAATGGTACAAATGGTTTAGAGGGTTTCATTTGAACTAATGCTTTTTATTCCCCATGAATATATTCAGCAATCTTAATGCCTCCACAAGACCATGATTTTCTCTCCTGCTTAGAGACTATTTTCTGTCCCTCAGACAGCAAGTTCAACACTGATTTATGTTTATTTTCTGTTATTATTTTCATTAGAATGATCGTATCCTTTCAAAACCTTAACTTGATGCCTTTTACTTGATATGTCATGCTTGGTTGAAACCCTTAGGAGGCCTGCCCCTTTATTAACAGAAACAGAGAAGCAGTGGGTTCTGGGGGAGAGAGGAGGGGTGGAGAGAGGGTGAAATAAGAAGAGGGAGGGAAAACTGAGTCAGTATGTAAAATAAATGAGTAAATTTCATTAATAAAGATTCGTTTTCTTTTTTTTTCATTTTTCTTAAGAAATTTTCTACTCACTCTACGTATCACCCACAGATTCCACCTCCTACCTCCTCCCATCTCCCAGCCCTCCCTCCCAACCCCACAACCCCATATCCTTCAAATCAAAGTCTCCCATGGGGAGTCAGCAGAGCCCGGCGCATTGAGTCTAGGGAGGTCCAGGCCCCTTCCCATTGTACCAAGGCTGCCAAATTCCCAAATTCCCAGATTCGCAAAAGCCTGCCCATGCACTAGGGATGGATCCCGATCCCCCTGCCTTGGTGTTCCCCAAACAGTTCCAGCCAAACAACTGTCTTCCATATCCAGAGGGCCTAGTCCAGTCCCATGGGGGCTTCACAGCCACTACTCTACAGTTCATGGACCTCCAATAGTGAGGCCAGTAATCTTTGCATGTCTTCCTTTCATGATCTCGACATTCCTTGCCTGCAGAATCACTGTCTCTCTCAATTGGATTCCCAGAGCTCAGCCTGGTGCCTGGCCATGGATCTCTGCATCTGCCTCCATCTGTCACTGGACAAAGGCTCTATGATGATAGTTAGGGTATTTGTTAAACAGGTCCAGAGTAGACCAGTCCAGGCACCCTCTGGACCACTACCAACAGTCCAAGGTGGTGTCATCCTTATGGGTTCCTGAGAGCCTCCCTGGCACCCTGCCTCTTCCTTTTCCCATGATGTCCTCATCTATTATGGTATCTCCCTCCCTGCCCTCCCACTCTGTCCCCATTCCAGCTCAACCCTTCCATTTCCCTATGTTCTCATTCCCCACTCCTTGCCCTCTGCCACCCTCCCCACACACCCAGGCCACTCATGTAGATCTCATCCACTTCTCCTTCACTGGGTCATCTATGTGTCCCTCCTAGGGTCTTTCCCTGTTAGCTAGCGCCTCTGGAGTTGTGGGTTGCAGTCTGGCCATCCCTTCCCTCACATCTGGTATCCACTTATGAGTGAGTACATACTATGTTTGTCCTTCTGAGTCTGGGTTACCTCACTCAAGATGATATTTTCTAGTTCCATCCATTTGACTGCAAAATTCATGATATTGCTTTTTCTACTGAGTAATATTCCATTGTGTATATTGCCACATTTTCTTTATCCATTTTTCAGTTGAGGGGCATCTAGGTTGTTTCCAGGATCTTGCTATTATAAATAGTGCTAATATAAACATAGTTGAGCATGTGTCCTTGTGATAAAATTGAGGATTCCTTGGGTATATGCTCAAGAGTGGTATAGCTGGGTCTTGAGGAAGACTTATTCCCAAATTTCTGAGAAACTGCCATACTGATTTTCAGAGTGGCTGTACAACTTTGCATTTCCACCAACAGTAGAGGAGTGTTCCCCTTGTTCCACATCCTCTCCAAGAAAAGCTGTCTTCAGTGTTTTTGATCTTAGCCATTCTGACAGGTATGAGATGGTATTTCAGAGTTGTTTTGGTTTGCATTTCCCTGATGACTAGGGATGTTGAGCAATTCTTTAAATGTCTTTCAGCCATTTGAGCTTCTGCTGAGAATTCTCTGTTAAGCTCTATAGCCCATTTATAATTGGATTGTTCAATATTTTGAAGTCTAGCTTTTTGAGTTCTTTATATATTTTAGAAATCAGCCCTCTGTCAGATGTGGGGTTGGTGAAGATCTTTTCCCATTCTGTAGACTGCTGTTTTGTCTTATTGACCATGTCCTTTGCTCTACAAAAGCTTCTCAGTTTCAGGAGGTCCCATTTATTAATTGTTGCTCTCAGTGTCTGTGCTACTGGTGTTGTATTTAGGAAGTGTTCTGTGCCAATGCATTCAAGACTACTTCCTACTTTCTCTTCTATCAAGTTCAGTGTAAATGGACTTATGTTGAGGTCTTTGATCCACTTGCACTTGAGTTTTGTGCATGGCGATAGTTATGGATCTATTTGCAATCTTCTGCATGTTGACATCCAGTTATGCCAGCACCATTTGTTGAAGATGCTTTCTTTTTTCCATTATACAGTTTTGGCTTCTTTGTTGAAAATCGTATGTTCATAGGTGTGTGGATTAATGTCAGGGTCTTCAATTCCATTGGTCCACATGTCGGATTTTATGCCAGTACCAAGCTGTTTTTATTACTATAGCTCTATAGTAGAGTTTGAGGTCAGGGATCATGATGCCTCCAGAGGTTGTTTTATTATACAGGATTCTTTTAGCTATCCTAGGTTTTTTGTTTTTTCCATATAAAGTTAAGTATTGTTCTTTCCAGGTCTGTGAAGAATTGTGTTGGGATTTTGATGGGGATTGCATTGAATCTGTAGATTGCTTTTGGTAAGATTGCCATGTTTACTATGTTAATTCTACCTATCCATGAGCATGGGAGATCTTTCCATTTTCTGATATCTTCTTCAATTTCTTTCTTCAGAGACAAAGTTTTTATCATACAGGTCTTCCACTTGCTTAGTTATGGTTACCCCAAGGTATTTTATATTATTTGTGGCTATGATAAAGGTTGATGTTTCTCTGATTTCTTTCTCAGCCCATTTATCATTTGTATATAGGAGGGCTACTGATTTTTTTTAGTTAATCTTGTATTCTGCTACTTGACTGAAGTTTATCAGCTGTAGGAGTTCCCTGGTAAATTTTTGGTGTCACTAATGTATACTATCATACGTCTGCAAATAGTGAGTTTGACTTCTTCCTTTCCAATTTGTATCCCTTTGATCTCCTTTTGTTGTCTTATTGCTCTAGCTAGAACTTCTAGTACTATGTTGAATAAGTATGGGGAGAGTGGAAACCCTTGTCTTGTTCCTGATTTTAGTGGAATTGCTTTGAGTTTCTCTCCATTTAACTTGATGTTGACTGTTGGTTTGCTTTAAATTGCCTTTATTATGTTTAGGTATGTTCCCTGTATTTCTGATCTCTCTAGAACCTTTATCATGAAGGGGTTGGAATTTGTCAAAGGCTTTTTCAGCATCCAGTGAAATGACCATGTGTTTTTTTTTTCTTTCAGTTTGTTTATATGGTGTATTTCATTGACTGATTTTCATATGTTGAACCATCCTTGCATCCCTGGGATGAAGCCTATTTGGTCATGGTGGATAATTTTTTTTATGTGTTCCTGGATTCAATTGGCCAGCATTTTATTGAGTATTTTTGTGTCAATGTTCATGAGGGAGATTGGTCTGTAATTCTCTTTCTTTGTTCTATCTTTGTGTGGTTTGTGTATTAGGGTGATTGTAGCCTCATAAAAGGAATTTGGTAATGTTTCTTCTGTTTCTATTATATGGAACAATTTGAAGAGTATTAGTATTAGCTTTTCTTTGAAAGTCTGGTAGAATTTTGTGCTGAAACTATCTGGTCCTGGGCATTTTTTGGTTGGGAGACTTTTAAGGTCTGTTTCTATTTCCTTGGGGGTTATCGGTCTGTTTAAGCAGTTTATCTGGTCTTGATTTAACTTTGGTATGTGGTACCTATCCAGAAAATCATCCATTTCTTTCAGATTTTCCAATTTTGTGGAGTACAGGTTTTTGAAGTATGACCTGAGGATTCTCTAGATTTCCTCATTGTCTGTTCTTATGTCTCCCACTGAACCAAGAGTATCGATCAGACCGAGAGAGCCTCCCTCAGACACAGACATCACTTCCACCAAGTGGAGAAAGAGAAGGGTAGACAGTAATGCAAAAATACAGTGAACAACAAAAAACTCACCATGGCTCCATCATAATCTACATCAGTAAGACCTGAACATGCCAACACAGAAGAAACAAAAGAAATCAACCTTAAAAATGACCTTAAGAAGATAGAGATCTTTAAAGAGGGATTGAAATTTTTCCTTAATAAATTAGAGAAAAGTCAAACAAAAAATGGGAAGCAATCAGTAAATACCTTAAAAGCCAAGAGAAATCAATTAAACAAATGAGGGAAACAGCTTAATATTTGAAATCTGAAGTTGAGACAATAAAGAAGACACAAACTGAGTTAATGCTGGAAGTGGAACATCTGAGTAAATGAATAGGAACTAGAGATGCAAGCATAAGCAACACAATATAAGAAATGGAAGAGCTTATTAATTTACATTTAATATATATACTTCTAACTAATTTCTTTATTTGAACTTTTGTAGGTTTAATTATGCCCATGTCTACAGGATCTTCTGTTTCTGTAAAGTATCCAAAGGCATAAAATTCTTCAGAATTTTGAGGATTTTATTTCTATAATACAGGCACGTATAGTACACAAAATTTGAATAAGCTTTTGTATTGTTGGTCTTGTTGACCCATTTGAAATAAATTATTCCTCAAAAAAAAGGGATGGAAGTGCAGATCTCTGGTGTTGAAGATACAGTAGAAAAAAATCAATTCATCAGTCAAAGAAAACACTAAAGTCAACAAAATCATGCCCCAAAATGTCCAGGAAATTTGGGACACCATGAAAAGACCAAACCTAAGAATAACAGGGATAGAAGAAGGAGAAGAATACCAACTCAAAGGCACAGAAATTTATTCAACAAAATCATAGAAGAAAACTTTCCCAACCTAAAGAAGGAAATGACTATAAAGATACGAGAAGGTTACAACACCAAATAGACTGGATTAAAAAAAAATCTCCCCTCGCCACATAATAAACCATTAAACATACAGAATAAAGAAAATATATTAAGAGCTGCAAAGGAAAAAGGCCAAGTAACATATAAAGGCAGACCCATAAGAATAACACTTGACTTCTCAATTGAGACTCTAAAAGCCAGAAGGTCCTGGGCAGATGTTATGCAGACGCTAAGATTCATTTCCTTTAGTCTGTTTCTTTAATATCACACCTTAACGAGAATGCAGTAAGATAAGGAAATGAAAAACCACCCAAACCTGAAGTCTAAAGTAATCATTTCCAAAGCTAAGCATGGAGAGACTAGTCCATACTACTTCTGCTTAAAAGTATAATTCGCGTTTTAATACTCACATAAAATTGACTAAATGTGTTTAGTTTTCTAGAATCTGCACAGGAAGAGCCTCAGTTGATGGTAATAACTTTGAATCATTTATCTGAGATCATTATAACACCAATGGGTGGAATATACAACAGTAACCAAATGTCTTCTTTCATAATTCTTGTAGAATATCACTATCATAAAATAAGCCATTAACAATTAAGAAAAAGTCAAGATTCAAATCAGGTAAATTTTGCACAGAAAATAATTTGAAAAAAGTACTTAAAAGTACTTTAAATTCAGTCTTCACAACCCTACCTCTTTAATATTAAAATGTAATTTTGAGCATTGACCTAAATAGTTCAAATGTATCAAACTTCATTCCTTTTTCTCAAGTAATAAGTAAAGTCCATGTCTCTGTAAATTGTCATTTGTATTCATTCTATAAAGAGTTTCCTCCAGTAGGCACTAATAATTGTATGACTTAAAGATATCTAGGTACATTCCTTTAGTTATGACTTGTGCCATGCATAAGTTTTCCCTTTGCTTTTTCCTAAATCATCTCCCTGCAATTGAACCCATCTGAGTCAGCTCATTATTCTATAATGGAAAGGTTTATATGAAGTCCTATTTAAAATGCTAATGATATTTTAAGAGAAGTATAAACTAAAGAAATTAATGACCAAAAATAAAGATCTATATTACTGTTATGGAATAAGGAGGTGCTTTCTGGTGGTTCTGAGGTCTGTTCCACAAGAGGGAATTTCTTCTTGGTACTGAGGACATGATGTTTGAAGCCTGGCTAGGAAGTCAGAGACATTGGCTGGAATCTATTATGATATTTATTTTATTTATTCCCATAGAATAATGCTACTCTCATCCTTCATCATAGACAATTCTACTTCTTTTCTGCAGTTATGGTAATGACTGTTGAGGGACCAACTTCAAACCAGACATCTCTATCACCCTCCCCAGGACTTAGGAGACATTGTGGAAGAGAGGGGTGGAAAGCATGTACATATTAAAGGGTGAGAAGGGGAGTCATTAGTAAAAGTTTTATTATATTATTATATATTATGTTATTGTGTCACTATATATTATATATACATACATAATACATACACACACACGTGTGTGTGTGTGTGTGTGTGTGTGTGTGTGTGTATGAAATTTGGACTCTAAATATATATATATATACACACACATATATTTATATACATATATGTGTGTATATGTATATATAAATATATTTATATTTTTATATAAATATATATATATTTATATAAATTTTTCCCTGGAGCTCGCTCTGTAGTATAAGCTGGCCTTGAACTCACAGAGATGCACCTGGCTCTGCCTCCTGAGTGCTGGGATTAAAGGTGTGTGCAACCACCACACAATGATTATATTTTTAACATTATGTTTCCAACAGGCAGGAAGGTCATTGATAACAAAGCATTCTATTCTTTAATGACAACACAAGAGTAAGCGATATATGTTGAGAATTAAAATACTGTAGAGTTCTCACCATCCACTTAAACATGTCACTCTCCTACTAGCATTGTCAAAAAGCACTCAGCCATTCTGAAGAGTCTCTATCATCTTTGCTTGATTGATAGTAGAACCACTACTACTTCTGTAGAAGTTGACACATGATGTGGAGGCTAATCTTGATTGGCAACTTGGTTAGATTGAAAATTACTGAGCTATCAGGCACACCTCTTGGTAACCTTTGAAATTATCTCAGGAGAAATAAAGGCTTTCACCTATTCACTGAATTAATTACTTAATGGACTCTTGGTATGATAACATTACTGGGAGATGGGGACTCATAAGAAATATGACCCATGATATAGGTAATGGGATATTTCTTTTTCTACTATGGTATTCTAAAAAAAATCAATGTATTGCCTATTATCTGTCCCATATCTTCCATGGTTATTTTTAACCATGAGTTGAATGGCTAAACTCCATGGTACATAATGTTCTGTACCTAATCTATATTAAGTCTCTCTTTGTCCCACCAGCCAGCTTCCAAATAATGACATGGAGACTTATTAATTATGAAAGTTCAGACTATAACTTAGGCTTGTTCTCCACTGGCTCTTAAAATGTAAATTAATCCATTTCTATTAATCTACATTTTGCCACGTGGGTTTTTACCTTTCTTTCATTGTATGTCCAACTGCCTCCATGTATTTTTGGTATTTCCTCTGCAATTTGATTATCTCCTCCCACTTCCTCTCTCTAACAGGAATTTCTACCTATACCTTCTGCCTAGCTATTGGCCATTCAGCTTTTTCTTAAACCAATCACAACAATATCTTTTTTTATATACACAGTGTATAAATATCCCATAACACTAATCTAAAAGACAATCATTGTAGCCAAAACTCACAGATTGAAATATATAAAGGATTTGTGTAAAATGAATCCTTCCTGAAGTTTTTTTTTTTTTTTTTTTTTTTTTCCTGTTAGGGCTTTGGTCAAAATAATGTGAAAAAATCCAATTCTGAGTCTGTATTCCATTCTGCCTCCAAGAATTGCATGTTATTTTAGCATGAATCTTAAATGGTCTTATTAATAAAACAAACCCAGAGTCAGGTATTGGGGTGAATGCTGGAAGATCAGAGCAGCAGAACAAGCCATAGCCACCTCACCTCACCAATTCCTCAGTTGATCCTGTTTCCTCAGACTGGAAGCCTCGGTGTCCTCATCTCAATGGATCTCTGCTGAACTGCTGCTCTAAAGCCTAAAAGCTTAACCAGGCTCTAGTTTCTGGTTTTCATGCCTTATATGCCTTTCTGCTTCCTGCCATCACTTCCTGGAATTAAAGACTCTTGTTACCATGCCTGGCTGTTTCCAGTGTTGCTTTGAACTCACAGAGATCCAGATGGATCTCTGCCTCTGGAATGCTAGGATTAAAGGCGTGTGTGCCACCATTTTCTGGCCTCTATATCTAGTGGCTGCTCTTTTCTCTGACCCAAGATAAGTTTATTAGGGTGCACAATATTTTGGGGAACACAATTTCACCACATGTTATTAAAATTCATAGAAACCTGGACTATACAATTCAAAAGTTCTGAAATCATGACAATCCCTCTAATCCCTCATCATGCAGAAGTCTCATAAGTAGTCTTCAATATAAGTAGTGTTCTAATCTTTGGACTGTGGTAAAATAATACACAGAAGCGCCAACAAATGCTTCATTCATGGGTCCTTGGAAATTCTACAACCATACAATGGAGAAGGGTTTCCTTCAAAGATCCTTCTCTAGCAGTTTTTTTTTCAGTTCATAATACCTGGACTTTCATGTATACCCTTTAGACAGTTCCATAATCTCGTGCTTGCTGATACTGTCTGTAGTCAGTGGTAATGCCCAGGTAGATCACAGATTTATCAACCTAAAAATTCACCATTTTATGTGTTGGTATTTTTGCCAGAATGTATGTCTATACATGTGCTTTCCTGTTGCCTCAAAGAGAAGAGGGCATTGGAGTCTGTGGAATTGGAGCAACAGGTATTTGTAAACCACCATGTGGGTACTAGGGATCAAATCCATGCTCCCTAAAGAAACAGCCAGTGATAGTGTGTGTGTGTGTGTGTGTGTGTGTGTGTGTGTGTGTGTGTGTGTGTGTGTGTGTATGTGTGTGTGACTCTAAGACCTCATGGGATGGCTTCTTATGGGGAGTAGTGAATTAAGCAAGAATGCTTAAGCTTGAAGTTAGTCTATCTGAATTATATTCTTTTTTTTTTTTTTTTTTTGGTTTTTCGAGACAGGGTTTCTTTGTGTAGCTTTGCGCCTTTCCTGGAACTCACTTGGTAGACCAGGCTGGCCTTGAACTCACAGAGTTGATTTAATTTAATCCCGAGTGCTGGGATTAAAGGCGTGTGCCACCACCGCCCGGCTCTGAATTATAGTCTTAAAACAAGGAATATACACAATGGAGTACTACTCAGCAGAGAAAAACAATGACTCCATGAGGTGTGAAGGAAAATGGATGGATCTAGAAAACATCATCCTGAGTGAGGTAACCCAGACTCAGAAAGACAAACATGGTATGTACTCACTCATAGGAGGATACTAGATGTAAAACAAAGGATGACTAGACTTGCTACTCACAACTCCAGGGAGGCTACCTAGAAAACAGGATCCTAAGAAAGACACAGGGGTCGCCCAATAAAGAAATGGATGAGATCAACATGAACAACCTGTATGTGAGTGGGGGTAATGAATGGCAAGGGTAGAGGGAAAGAGAGCTTAGGGGAGCGGGAGATCCCAGCTGGATCAAAAACAGAGAGGGAGTACAAAGAATAAGAGACCATGATAAATGAAGACCACACGAGAGTAGGAAGAAGCAAAGTGTAGAGAGGTCCCCAGAAATCCACAAAGATACTTCCACAATAGACTACTGGCAATGGTCGAGAGAAAGCCCGAACTGACCTACTCTGGTATGGCCAAACACCCTAACTGTCATGCTAGAAATCTTATCCAATGACTGCAGGAACTGGATGCAGAGACCCATGACCAGGCCCCAGTGGAGCTCCAGGAGTCCAATTGGTGAGAAAGAGGAGGGATTGTATGAGTGAGAATTGTTGAGACCAAGGTTGGAAAAAGCACAGGGACAAATAGCCAAACTAATGGAAACACATGAACTATGAACCAATAGCTGAGGAGCCCCCATAGAACTGGATCAGGCCTCTGGATAAGTGAGACAGTTGATTAGCTTGAACTCTTTGGGAGGCACCCAGGCAGTGGGACTGGGACCTGTTCTTAGTGCATGAGCTGGCTGTTTGGAACCTGGGGTTTATGCAGGGACATTTCGCTCAGCTGGGAGGAGGGGACTGGACCTGCCTGGACTGAATCTACCAGGTTGAGCTGAATCCCCAGGGGAGTCTTTGCCCTGGAGGAGATGGGAATGGGGGGTGGGCTTGGAGGGAGGCGGGGGGAGGGAAGGAGAGGTGAGGACAGAGGAATCCATGGCTTATATGTATAATTAAGCTAAATTATAAAAAAAAAAAAAAAAAAAAAACAAGGAATGAGAAAATTTGAACCTGCAAACAATGGTCCAGATTTTAGTGTACAATCTGAGCTATTCACTGGTGATGCAGTTGGTCTTTGGGATTTTGTCAATGAGATATGCTTCTGTGACATACCACCTGGGTGAGTTTTAGCATTGATCTTCTTGGATAAATTTAGATGACAATACTGTTTAGAACTTGAGAATTTGGAGAAGCTGAACTAATACCCAAACGTCATTAGTGTGACACTGATTCTACTTGTTTCTTGTGGTCTAGTATGTGTTTCTAGTATCAAATTCTTTGTCTAGTGAAGTTATCCAATCAGTGAGTAATTGTGTATTAGTCATGTGAGACATATGATGGAGAAATTTCTCAATTTCTTGATACTTTACTATTTTACCATTCAGATTAAGATAAAAGAGCCTGAATTTATTTCAATGGTATTATATGAGATAGGGAATAAACATGGGAGGCAAAGAGTCATGCCGAAACCAGAATAGTGTTTATGATTGCATACAGTGTTTAAGATAGTAAAGTATCTTAGACAAAGGGAGTCTATTACTTTGCTTATATTTGTAAAACTGTGTGTAATGAGCTATAAATATATCAAGAATTGTGAAAAACAAGGATACTATTCTTGTTTTAAAATGTAGTTTCTGTCTCCTTAAAGTTTAAATTGGTTACAGTGTTTAACTATGTTAAAATGATATAAATAGTATAAAAATAGTCTTTTAAGCAGTGTAACAGATTGTCTAAATTTAGCATGCCATAGGAGAGTTTACAATTCAACTTAAGTTTACAAATGAAAGAAGAAAAAAAGCTCAGAATTTATGGGAACTACTAACAAGTGAATGATTACTGTAGTTACAGAGATAAACTGATCCACATTGAGAGAAACATAGCTGTTGCCTGGTTAACTAAACAGATTTCTGTGTGACATTCATCACCACATTCTGTTTGCACCATAAGAAGAAACACTTGAAGAGACTGTGGATACCAAGGAAAGGGCCTTTGTACATTTACAATGATGTTTCCTGAAGCCATTCTTAATAAAAGTGTTAGGTGCCATATCTTAGTTTCCTTTCCTGTTCCTGTGACCAAATACCCTGTAAAAAAACAAATTAATAGTGAAAGATTTTATTCAGCTCAAAACTACAGTCCAACATGATGAAAAGGTCATAAGATTCGGAGCTTGGAACAGCTAGTCTCCCTACAGCCACAAGAATGCAGAGACACAATT
This sequence comes from Peromyscus maniculatus bairdii, assembly GCF_049852395.1. Classification (NCBI taxonomy): domain Eukaryota; kingdom Metazoa; phylum Chordata; class Mammalia; order Rodentia; family Cricetidae; genus Peromyscus; species Peromyscus maniculatus. The sequence goes on along the minus strand of NC_134855.1, from coordinate 87,442,254 downwards.
GCAAGTTTGTGCTTAGCTAGTTCTCTCCATTTTATACAGTGGACCCTGCCCTGTGTATGGTTCCACCCACAGTTAAGATGGGTCTTTCCACATTGATATAATCCTTTTTGGGAATTCCCATAGGCAAATAACCCCTTATATGGCGGAGACTGAAAGATTGTCTTCCAGGTGTCCCCAGATCTTCGAAACTTGACAGGTAAATTAACCATTACATTATGTCATGGAAAATACCCAACAAAAGGTACAGGATCATTTGAACATGGATGGAAGGGTCTGAGCAGAGACCACGGAATAGTGAGATTCTGAGTATCTGGTTCTTGAATATCTAGTATAGAACTAGAAGTTCTTTGTTTCAAACACTCTAGAAGCTTCATAGGATGTTTGCTTCTAGGATATCAGTAGAAAAACTGTAATATTTTTTAGTGATTTTTCATCTATCTTATGCTTGCCAGTAAAATCTGATTCCTTATTGACCATAGAAAAATAATTTTCAATTTATGGATACATGTATTATATTATTATCATATAATGATTATATGTAAGTTGTAAATTCATATACACTAACAAAGGTCATGAAGTAAATGAGTAGCATGTGTCACACATACATGAACAAACTTTCTAAAGTATATAGATGTGATTTATAAAATTTAATACTTAATGGAAGGATTTATGGTTCAGATGGATGGACTTGAGTGTGTCACTGTGAAAGCTAGTTAATGGCAGAGCTAAATTTAAAAGAAATAGATTTATCCAAAGAGAGAAACACAGGAAGAGACTTGGAAGTGAAAAGAAAAAAGGAAATGCCAGAAAGACTAATGATGAAGCATGGCAGTCTGATCAGAGCCTCAGCCATGTTTCCTTTGATTAGAGGAGAGGCCTCAGAATCCACTCCCAAAAGGTATGTCAGAGGAAGGCCAGGCAGTGCCACCTTCAGGACAAGCCTACAGCTCTCATGAGACTGTAGCTATGGGTGTTGCTGAGACAGTGGTTCCTCCTGGGAGTACTCAGCAGCAGAAAGAATTTCTGTTTTATCACTCAGTGGGAGTTTGAAACAGAAGCCAGGGGCCATCTTGAGAATCTATTATGAACTACACTGAAAGGTGGGGTTGTGGAGCTGAGATCAGGAAACATCTACAGACTGGAGAAACTCACTTTGAACCACTAGAGCTTCCCGGTGAGAGAAGATGGGGACAATTAGTTGTGGAGGACTAGAGGGCTGCAAGCTGGTAGGCTAAAATGTGGAGTTGGGAGGGGAAAGGAAGGGGTGGTTTTGGTTGGAAAGAACACAGGGAAAGATACCTTTACTCTTGACATCTGAGAATAGGTCTCATCATCTGGAAATTAAAATGCCCTGGAATTTGTAAGCTCCGTGCCTATGTTGGCTAGTTTTATGTCAACATGATACAAACTAACATCATCTGAGAGTAAGGAACTTTAATTTTAAAAAGTGCTTCCATAAGATTAGACTACAGGCAAGCCTGTATATAGGGCATTTTCTTAATGACTGATGTTGAAGAGCCCTGCCCATTGTGGGTTGCACCATTCCTAGGCTCGTGGTCCTGGCTTTTATAAGAGAGCAAGCTGACCAAGTCAGGGGGACTAAGTCAGTGAGCAGCACTCCTTCATAGCCTCTGCATTAGTTCCTGCTTCCAGGTCCCTGCATTGTTTGAGTTCCTGTCCTAACTTCCTTTGGTGATGGACAGTGATATGGAAGCATCAGCCAAATGAACTCTTTTCTCCCCAAGCTGATATAAGACATGGTGTTTCATCACAACAATAATAACCCTGATTTAAGACCATGCCAGAGGCCTCAAAAAGATCAAATTATGAATCTATTTAATAAAAATAGATTCTATTGAGCTGAAGATAACTGAAAATCCAAACATGTACATAATACCCATAGTGTCAACCCTTCAGCAGGGTAATTAACACAAAGAAGGCCTTGGAAATATAAAGGCAGATCTTCCACCTATACCACTGTAAGTCCTGTGATTGCTACATATACTCCACATTTTAATGTAACATGAATATTAAATCATCTTATTAAATAAAAATCTCAGAGCCAGGTATTGGGCTGAATTCTGAAAGAACAGAGAATCAGAACAAGCCACAGCTAACCACACCTCGCCAACTCCTCATTGGATCCTGTTTCCACGGATCTTCAGACTGAAAGCTGCTGAGTCCTCACCTGAGTGGATTGCAGCTAAACTGCTAAAAGCCTCAAAGCTTAAAAAGCCTTTAGTTCTTGGTCCACACACCTTATATACCTTTCGGCTTCCTGCCATCACTTTCTGGGATTAAAGGTGTGTGTCACTATGCCTGGCTGTTTACAGTGTGGCCTTGAATTCACAGAGAACCGGATGGATCTCTGCTACCCAAGTGATAGTATTAAAGGTGTGTGTGCCATCATTTTCTGGCCTCTATGTCTATCTAGTGGCTGTTCTGTTCTCTGACCTCAGATAAGTTTATTAGGGTACACAATATATTGGGGTATATGATATCACAACATTTGGGAGTCACCCCTCACGTAAAGCAGTCATCTTAGGAGCATAACATTGGGGAATCTTGGGAGAGTGAGAAAATCTTTCCTAGCCATCCATCCATAAAGCAAAGTGATCAGAAAAGGTCACTTATATGCAAAGAAGATAATTGCCACTGTGTATAGATGCCTGATAGAGATAAGATTATTGCCCAATAGAGATTCAGCAACCACATAAAAGGGAAATTCACAATTACTAGTTTCTCAGGAATATCCCTAGTAGTCTCCAATTTCAAGAACCCATGAAGAGGCTGTACCCAAAATCTATTTTGTTTTTGTGATTCCTTTCCCCTCCCCACATGTTCAGTAAGGTTATTACTGTACTGTATTTTATTTTGAATTCCTTTTGTTAAACATAGATTCTTTTCTCATGCAATAGATCTAAATACAGTTCCCCCTCTACTCCCAGTTCTCCCCCACCTTCTTTTCCATCCAGAACCACTCCCTTTCTCTCTCATTTTAAAAGAATGGGCTTCTAAAAGATAATGAAATATAACAAAATAAAGTATAAGACAAAAAAACACCATTTTGAAGTTGGAAAGACAATTCAATAGAAAAAAAAGAGAGCCAAGAAAAGGCACAAGAATCAGAGACCACTCGTTCACATATTCAGTAGTTCCATAAAGGTACTAAACTGAACTCTATAGCATAGATGAATAGGACCTGGTGTAGACCTATATTGGCCCTGTGATGGCTGCTTCAGTTTCTGTGAGTTCATATGAGCTTTGCTCAGTTGATTTAGAGGGCCTTGTTCTCCTGGTGTCCTTGGTTCCCTCTGTCCCCTCTGTCTCTTTCTGCCTTCCCTTCTGTGAGGTTCCCTGAGCTCTCAGTGGAGGGATCTGATTGAAAAATCACACTTAGACCTGTGTGTTCCAAGGTCTTTCTGTCTGGCTGGCTGTAGACCATCTGCTGCAGTTAGAAGCCTCTCTGATGATGGCTGAATAAGGCACTGACCTATGAATATATCAAAATAGTATTAGGAGTCATTTTACTATTCCTTTTCCCCCCTTGTTTTAGGCCAGTAGCATTGGATTTTACCCCAGAGCTCTGGGCTAAATAGTCTCTACTTCTTGGCCATACAAACAGTGGCAGGATTTTATATCAGGGAATGGGTCTTAAGTTGGTTACTCCCACAAAGTTTGTGCCACCATTGCTCTAGGATATTTGCAGGTAGGACAGATTGTAGATCAAAGGGTTTGTGATTAGGTTGGTGTTTACATTTCTCTTTTGGTTGCCTGTGGAGTATCTTTCCATGTCAAAGACACTTGAACATGGGGTGAAGGGTCTATATAGGCACCAGCTCAACCTGTCCATGTTTCATGACTTGTGTGGGGGTTGTCTTCATCAATGAAGTCTTGCTGTCAGTTTGTGGAGAGAAAACTATTGCCTTGGCAACAGCCTGGGTTGATTGGGGATTTCTATGGGACCCTTTTGGCCTACAGCTCAATCAGATAAAACCCAGCCCCAGTACTGGAAGCTTCATTTGGTGATAAGAGATGACCAGTAGGGGTTCTGTCTCCCCCACTATTTGAAGACTTTGTTGGGCTTGCCTTCATATCTTGTAGGAAGTTTCCACTGCACTAGGTTTCCACACAGCCCCTCGACTGCCCTTCAATTCTATCTCTCCTCTCATTTCTCCTATCAGTCCCATTTCCCCTCTTCCTTCCTACCTGATGCCTCTGTTCTTGTCACTCCCCAGCCCCCAGCTCTAGTCCACCCATAAAATCTATCCTATTTCCTGCTCCAGGGAGATCGTGTGTCCTTCCTCATCTCTTCCTCTATGCCTAACCTCTCTGGGTCTAGAGATTGCAGCATGGTTATCTTTTAATGGCTAATATCCAGATATAAGCCAATACATATCATATTAATCTTTCTGGGTCTGGGCTACCTCACTCAGGGTTTTTTTCTAGTTCTATCTGTTTGCTTGCAAATTTCATGATGTCTGCTTTTTAACACATGAGTATTGCTCTATTGTTCAAATATACAACATTTTCTTTACCCATTTTTAGGTTGAGGGACATCTAAGTTTTCAATTTCTGGCTATTATGAATAGAGCATCAATGAAATCACTGAACAAGGTTGAACAAGTGTCCCTGTGTTGGGTGAAGTGTCCTTTAGGTATATGATCAATAGTAGTGTAGCTGGATCTTGAGGTAAATTTATTTCGATCTTACTGAGGAACAGACATACATATTTCCATAGTGGCTATAGAAGTTTGCATTTCCCCCAGCAATGGAGGAGTATTTCCTTTTGTTGGGATGATAGCAACCTTTGCTGTGCAGAAGCTTTTCAGTTTCATGAAGTCCCATTTATTAATTGTTGATTCTAGTGCCTCATGTTAATGGGGTTCTGTCCAGAAAGTCATTTCCTGTGCCAATTAGTTCAATACCATTCCCCACTTTCTTTTCTGCCATGTTCAGTGTATCTAGTTTTATGTTGAGGTTTTTGATCCATTTGAAGTTGAGTTTTGTGCAGGGTGATAGATAAGGATCTATTTGCATTCTTCCACATGCAGACATTCCGTTATACCAGCACTGTTTGTTAATGATGTTGTCTTTCTTTCCAGTGTGTGTTTTGGACTTCTTTATAAAAAAAAAATCAAGTGTCCATAGGTGTGTGGATTTAAAGCTGGATCTTCAGTTTGATTCCATTGATTGATGTATTGGTTTTTATGCCATTATTAAATTTTTTTATTTTTACAATTATTACATTATCTTTATTAATAGAACTATGTAATGTAACTTGAGATCAGGAATTTTTCAGGATTGTTTTAACTATCCTGGGATTTGTGTGTGTGTGTGTGTGTGTGTGTGTGTGTGTGTGTGTGTGTGTGTGTGTATGTGTGTGTGTTCTCATATGAAGTTGAAAATTTTCCTTTCAAGAACTGTGGATTGTGTTGGAATTTTGATTGGGATTGCATTGAATCTGTAGATTGCTTTTGATAAGATGCTCATTTTTACTATGTTAATCCTATTGATACATGAGCATGGGATATCTTTCCATCTTCTGATATCTTCTTCAATTTCTTTCTTTGAAGATGTGAAGTTTTTTTTTTAATCATACAAGTCTTTTACTTGCTCAGTTAGAGTTTTAAATATTGAATTTTATTTGTTACTATCCTTTATACATCCTCTAGCTTTATACATTTTTTTCTATTTGTGGTCATTTTATTTATATTTTAAACACATTTATTATATTTATCTAATAATGGTTTTTATCTATAAGCATTCCTTTTTGTTTTCATGTAATTTTTCAATCTCATGATTCTTGCTCCCTCTATAACTTTCCTCTCCACTGCAGTTTTTCTTCCACTTTTCATCTACTTCAGCCCCCTTCTCTTTTGTTCCTCTCTTCCTGCCCCCTCCTTTATCTCATTCAGTTACTATGCCCATTGTTACACTAAATCACTTTGACCTCCATAGCACAGTCTACAGTACTTTTATCATTTTTAGTTTTATGGCTACTTCATAAGTGTAATCTCTAGTGTAAATCTCTACCTCTTAGGGTCTGATGTTGCAGCTGCTGTAGCAATTTCTTCTGCAGTGAGCGACTCTGGAGAATGAATCTTCAACTGCAGGCTGTTCAATAAGTAAACCTTCCTTGAAAAAAATCCATAATATATATCAAAACCAATATATTTGCAAATAATCCAAAAATGCTTGAAACATAAAAGAGGAAGGCATCAGGGATGTCTCAAATTATCATGATTCCTCATGACTGAACTCTAAGTCAAAACTGGTAAAATTCCAAATGATGATTTCAAAAGTTAACTAGTAAAAATGAAAAAAAAAAAGTCTATGTAATGATACCCAATGATATTTTGCTATACTCATAGATTGGTGACTACTCCAATTGTTATCAGAGAGCCTTCATCCAGTAACTTATGGAAACAGATGCACATTAGCCCCAGCTTGGGAATCCTGCTGAAGAGAGGGCAGAAGGACTCTAGGAGGCAATGGACTCAATGACATCACAATAAAACCGACAGAAACAATTAACCTGGCTCATAGGAACTCATAGAGTCTGAACCAACACACAAGGGAGCTTGCATGTGACTGACCTAGGCTGTCTACATATATATTACAGCTGTATAGCTTGATCTACTTCTTGTGGGGCTCCTAACAATGGCAGCAAGGGCTGTCCCCAAATCTTTGACTGGCTCTTAGGAACCTATTCCTCATACCAGATTGCCTTGTCCAGCCTTAATTAAAAAGAAGGTGTTTACTCTTTCCTCAACTTGATATGTCATACCTTGTTGATACCCATGGGAGGCCTGCCCCTTTCTGAATAGAAACAGAGGAAGAGTAGATGCGGGGGGGGGGTGCGGGGGGGGCACTCGGGCAGAATGGGAGGAGAGGAGAGAGGAGAAACAGCAGTTGGGATGTAAAATAAATAAATTAAATGAAAAATCAAATAAGCAAATGAAAAATGATCAGTGTCCAAAAGAGGACATAGACAAACACATGATTTCAATCCAGGTCCCAGAGAAGAAAAAAAATTGTAGCTATATGAGCTCACAGGAAAGTTACTCCCACAAATCTTTACAATGACTGCCTAAATAAGACCTGAACAATGACAACACCAATAGACATACTAACATGGAGGGAAAAATATCACAAGGCCCTACCCCTAGACAAAAAGCTATTAGCAATTAAATACTGTCAAGAAAGAGAGAATTAGTTTTCCCTACAGATGAGTCCTCTAATTAACAATCCAACACTTAGTAGTCTGCCCTGAAAACATATACATATAATTAATCCTAAAAGGACTCAGCTGGTTGCCTTTGTATACTAATGTGGATTGTGTGTGTGCATGCTTGTGTGAATAAGGAAAAGAGGCCACAAAGGAGTGAGAGTGGCATGAGGAAGGAGTGGTGGGGAATGTCACAATTTTAGTTTAATTAAAAAAAATATAAACTGCTCTGTGATTTTATGTCACCCTCCAATTAAACTGGTGGTCATCAAGAAATAAATGGAAAAATTCTGGCAAGGATGAGAAAAATAAGAAAATTTCCACTGTTGGTTGGAGTATAAACAAGTGCATCCATTTTGGAATTATGTGTGGAGACTTTCCAAAAATATCTCACTAATATTACTTCTATATTTATGGGACTCCATACCTTTCTAGAAGGTAGTTGTACATTTCTGTTTATAATTGCTGTTTTCACAACAGAAAATAAATGTAATTATCATAGATATCCATAAACAAATAAGTGGGTTATGAAAAATAATATACTTATGAGCAATGACATTTTATTCAAGCATAAAGAAAAATAAAAATTTCAGGGGAAAAATGGCTGAATCTGGAAATCATATTTGGGTAACACAGGCTCAGAAAGACAATTGTTATACACTGTCTTGTTTATAGATCCTAGCATCTAACTATTGAATATATCTAGATGGGAGTATACATAGGTAAAGACCAGAGAGCTGAAACAGGACCACATTACAATAAAAAAGGATTTAAATTGGCAAGTGAGGAATAAGGTAGAACAAAATGGATGATGAGTATACAAGGTGTGAGGGCAAAAGAGTACAACAGGGAAATAAGACATGCAGATGGGGAGAAAGCAGGGAGAAGATGATTAATCAAAATGAAATATATAAGAACATCACAATGAAACATGTATTTTAGAAAGATTTATTAAATTGAGTTACATGATATTGGTTTGATATTCTAACAGTGGCTGCCAGCACTGGAGAGGTTGAGAACCTGGTAGCTCTCAGTCTACATGCCTGGAAGCCCTAGCCGTCACTGTATGGTGCTGAAGACCTGGAGGATTGCTGGAGAGCTGCTGGTCTTCAGTACATCCTGGATCCAGAAAAAGCTAGTGTGGTGGTATTGTGTTCCCCAAAATATTGTGTACCTTAATCAACTTATCTGGGGTCAGAGAACAGAAAAGCCACTAGTTAGGCAGTGATAGCACACGCCTTTAATCCTAGCATTCCAGAGCCAGAAATGCATCTGGGATCTCCGTGAGTTCAAGGCCACATTGGAAACAGCCAGGCATGGTGACTCATGCCTTTAATCCCAGGAAGGAAGCCTTTAATCCTAGGGAGTGATGGTAGAAAGCAGAAAGGTATATAAGGCGTGAGGACCAGAAACTAGAAGCATTTGGCTGGTTAAGCATTTGGCTGGTTAAGCATTTGGCTGGTTAAGCATTCAGGCTTTTGAGCAGTAATTCAGCTGAGACCCATTTCGGATGAGGACACAGAGGCTTCCAACCTGAGGAAACAGGACCAGCTGAGGAATTGGCAAGGTGAGATAGCTGTGGCTTGTTCTGTCTCTCTGATCTTCCAGTGTTCACCCCAATACCTGGCTCAGATTTGATTTTATTAATAAGAACTTTTAAGATTCATGCTACAAGCTAGAGTGTAATGTCAGTAAAGCATGACAACACTGGTAGTAGCAACAAGGATATGTATTCACATAAACAAGATTTGAAGATGGGTAGGCAAAAGCAAAACTGCTTTTATCTCATATATCTTTATATCTGGGGGCACTTTAAGTAGAACTTCTGTCCTGTCAGCAACTCCCAAATATCTGGCAGCTGCTCCGCAAATCACCACATAGATGCTTATATTAATTATAAATGCTTGGCTAGTAGCTCACGCTTATTACTAACTAGCTCTTATACTAACCAATAATTCTTGTCTATATTCATCTATGTGGCTTGGTATCTTAATACTGCATTCTCATTTTGTTTTGTCTGCATCTGGCTGGTAACTCCTGACTCTGCTCTTCTTCTTCCCATCATTCTTAGTTTGGTTACCCTTCCTATACTTCTTGCCTGGCTACAGGCCAATCAGTATTTTATTAAACAAATTAGAGTGACAAATCTTTAGAGTATGTTAAGAGGATTATTCCACAGCATGTCCTACTTTTTGTCTAATTAAAATGAAAGGTTTTGACTTTAACATGGTAAGATTACATACAACAAAAACAGTTATTAAGTAAGAATTACAATAACACTATCTAATCCATTTTTATTTGGCAAAATTAGAGAAAATACTTAATATCTATCATCTTGATAGTCTCAAGTTTTGTATCTAATTTACTTTCTTTTATAACTAAACTAAAGTTATAACTATTTAGTCTTCAACTCCATCAAAGACCCCAAAAGGGTGAAATGTTGACAGAGGCCTCAAGCTGCCTGGACAGTCACCTAAAATTCCTCTTCAATGTTGGGGTACCGACCTTTGGCCTACAGGCCTAGAATATCTGACAGACTTATCTTTGAAGCAGGAATTTTGAAGGACTGCCCTACCTTGTCTTGACAAAGTTCTGCAGTTACATTCTTTTGTGTCTTGCTTGTCCAATTTGGACAGCATACTGTCAGCAGTCAAGACAAGGGCAGTTTCTTTGTACACATGGCTAGCTTTTGTCATAAAGAAAACAAACTCCATATGGTGTTTCTTTGATGCCAATCATCCTCTTTGAAGTAATTGGTGTTACCAGGAGCAGACATATCTCTTCGTGGAGAAAATTCTAAGTTATTAAGACATTTTAAATGGCATATTCTGAAGGTCTTTGAAGTGTTTGAAAACTGCCTATCTGAAATATATCTCTGTATGACCTTGAAAATATACCTAACATGACTATAAGTTTACTATTATAGATGACCATTGATCTATATTTCTTAATTATATATTATATTTTTAAATGAGTTGGATAAACATAATACCCTAAACAAGAGTAGAAATACACATACAGTATAACTAAATTTGCTTTAAATTTGTATCAATAAACCAAAATCCATACTAATGTAAAATATGTAAGATTTATAGTTGGTTTATTTGGATTAAAGTAGATTCAATAATCTATCCTTTTTTCCTATCATTTCTAAATATCCCCTTTTCTTTTCAGAACAAGATGCCTGAATCTAATCTTCTTTGTTTTGCTTTTTTTCCTGACCTTTATCTATAACAACTTGTAAACAACCCCCTAAACAATGATAAATATTCATAATTTATTTTTGGGAATGAGGTCCATAGTTCTCTAGACTACTTCCTGCTAATTGAGGGCACTGGTAGTCTTTGGGGGACCTTGAGAAACTTCAGGATTATGGTGATGTCCTGACTGGAGAATTCTGTGAGTCTGAATCATCTCAGACAGCAGCATGGAAGCTCTTCTCAATGTTGTGTCACCAGGGCCATCGTTTTCATTGCTGTCTGATCCCCTTGCTCTGACAATATACAGACTTTTAAAGGTAACATCCATGTCTGTGTTAGTACAAGTATAGATTGTGCATTGTACACAAGCCAGCCAAAGATGATTTTTTTTTGTTTTATGTTTAAGCAGGTAAAATGTACATTACATGTCTTATAGTTACTTTAAGTTTACTTTTTCATGCCTGTAGTTAGGATGTCTTCCTTGGTCAAAGCTAATTTTTCTCAATCTAGAATGAATCTATAACCTCTCATTTCCCGTGGAAATAAAAGCATAACCTCTTTTCCAAAGTAACATATCTTATGACTTAACTTTTGAAGTCAATATATTTTTAAAATATATAGGTTGTTTTAATCTAGCAGCTTTCATAATCAAATGTCTTTCCACGGTTATCATTTGTTCATTAGCCATCAAAAAATTTAAAGACAACACAACAACATGCAGTATCTAGACTCCCCATGGCTCTATTTCTTTTTAAAGGACTTTTTCTATCCTTTTTTCTTTTCTCTCCAAAATCTATGTACATTTTTAAACATACTGTAAATGATTTAGTATTTGTTTTGTTTGTTTTTGTTTTTGTTTTTTTGTTTTGTCTGAATCTGTCTTTACTACATATCTCTATTTTTCTGACCACTTGAGTGGTTAAACTGCTAAGCAGGTGTGACTAAGACTATAGCAATGGTTTTGGAGGCTTGCTCTGTCCAGCTCCTTGGTCTGTGAGAGCTTAGCTTCATGGCAGAGATATTGGCAGGAGCCATATTTATTGACCTAACTCTGGGGAATTTTTGGATCCATCCTGTCACCAAGTAGAGCACAGTTCACTGCTGCTCTTAAATCCCATTTAAGTGTTCAATAGAAGGACCTCCCAAAGGAGCCATTTGTGTTGCCAGCATGAACAAGGAAGCCACATCTCAAAGGACCCATGTCACTGGTTACCACCACCAAACAGAGCCCACACAAGAAAATGCCATGCTTGATTCTGCTCTTTTGTGTGTTTAGAATCCTTTTTTAAAGCTTTTTCAGGTTTTATGTGGAAATTGTTGCCAAACGTATGGGCACAAGATGTAAACAGAAGTTTCTGTGCCATCAGCAACTCCCAAATACTTGGTAGCTGCTTCCAAAATTACCACACAGAGGCTTATATTAATTCTAAATGCTCAGCTGATATCTCAGGCTTATTACTAACTAACTCTTATACTTATATTAACCAATAATTTTTATTTATATTTAACCATGTGGCTTGGTACCTTTTCTCAGTATGACATTCTCATCTTGCTTCTTCTGTGTCTGGCTGGAGACTCCTAACTCTGCCCTTCCTCTTCCCAGCATTCTTAGTTTGGTCATCGCATCTATACTTCCTGCCTTGCTACTGGCCAATCAGCATTTTATTAAACCAATTTGAGTGACAAGACTTTACAGTATATAAGAGGATTATTCTACAGCAGGTCACCATAAATGTGTTTTACTAATTTGGGAATACTGCCCTATGATTTGCTGATCAGGTAGTCACCAGTATCTCCCAAAACATATAGGTTATTATCATTGTTCTTGATTATCCACAAGAGCTAGATGGTAAGACTTTGTTGGTGACGATAACACAGACTTTCAATACAAGACACAGAAAACAAGCTGGAACTAAGTTAGAAGCTTCCACCTAGTGGACTGGTGCTCACAGTGTTAGATGTAGAGACTTGCAGTCGGCCTAAGTGCTGAGAGTTAAGTGACTGTTGTATGTTCAACAATAAATGAAACATCTAATACGCACACACACACACACACACACACACACACACACACACACACACACACACATTCATGCATGCACAAACTCACACCACCTCGCAAGGCTGGGTAACATCATGAAATAGAGAAACAATGAACTTAGGCAAGTAGTCAGGAGTGGTATAATAGTCATATGATAGTTCTGTTTTCCTTTTTGAGAAATCCATACTGGCTTCAATGAATCTATATCAGTTTACAATGACATCTCCAGTGAATTACAGTCATTATTGAATAATCAGCAGGGCTAAATTCTGAGACAGGAAATGCCATTTGCGATTAACTTCCAATTAAATAATTTTTGTGATGAAACGCACAGTAGTAGACACACTTAAATTTCTTGAATAGTCTTAGCACTGCTCAGGTGATCTCTTTTCTTCAAAAATGTAAATGAGAGCTTGCAGAACCAAATTGAAAGCATCAGCTGTAATTCATGGTATTGCACACCTGTAATCTCGGAATTCTGTAGGCAGAGGCTGAGGATTGAGGAAAATTTGACAGCAGCCTGGTCCACATAGTGAGACTTAGACTAACCTGAACTATGGATAGAGACCTTGTCTCGTCTCAAAGAACAGAACACAACAAAGCAGATGCAGCATCTCTTCCTGCAGCTTTGCAGGTCTCTTCTCTCAGCCCATTTTATTTCCACTGCAGACTCCCTTGAGAGGGGCTGAGTGCTGCTATCTTTTAAAAGCACAAGATATATCTAAGGAAAGCAACTCTAAAAGCCATCTATCCTGTGGAAGTCACTTGCCTAGGAGAGATGTTAGTATAAAAGCTTTCATCAATCTTATAGATCTTTCTTATTTCTCTTGGATTTCCAAGTAAACATAATTGCAAGGAAGTTGAGTTTCTATTGGCCAGAATGGTAATTTGTCACTCTTTCCACTGATTTTTTAAGACTTCAGTCGTGTGGTCTTGCTTTATGCAGCTCCTTGAAACTTCTACGATGTCGGCTGGAAAATTTGAGCTGCATAATCTTTCTCCCAAAGTCTTCAGACATGAACGGGCTTCCAACACTGATTTTACTTTAACCAGTCTGACTGAGCTCTCTAGTGACTCCAGTCAGTGGGAACTCCAGCACTCTGCTTTTGACACCACAGGTAAGTCAAACTTTAGATTGCTATGTACGATAGCTGAACATATACCTGTAATTCCTTACTAGTAAAGGCATGGAAGGTAACAGCTCATGTCATCTAATTTGTGACACTACAACTAATGTAATTTTAGGTTCTTCTGTGTCTTGTTCTTCAAAGTGTACAAGTGGGTTTTGAAAAAGAACAGGAGAGGGTGTGGGTGGAAACTTGCTTTACAGTTAAGTGTCAAAAGAAAAAAATAGCAGGCTTAGAAAAATTGAGAACAAAGGTATAGATTTGTTCTATAGGTGCTCTGCCCTATCAATGCTAAATTTTCCATGATTGATGAAATCAGGCATTTATACTTAAACTGAAGACCATAAGAAACAGTATCTTTCATGCATCTCTTCTATTCCTGAGTCATTTAACATTTATGTGATGGATACTCTATTTTGTATTTTCATTGAGAATAAGTGGTTATTCCTGTTGCGTATGTTTTGACATAACCTGGTATATATGAGAAGGTATTGCAAAGTTGATAGATGTCAGAAGGAAAAACAAACTGGAGACACATAGGAATGATTTATTTAGAATCTCACATTTTTTTTTACTTTCTCTGATATTTTGAGGGAATTATGCTCTTATAGTTTGTATTCATCAACATTTTTCAATTTCTGAGACTATAATATAATTACAACATTTTTCCATTCCCATTCCCTTTCCTCCCTTCAAACCTTTCCATATACCACTTTCCACTATCCTTAAAATTCACGGTCTCTTTTTTCATTAATTGTTATTGCATGTTGATTGCCTAATGTTAAATTGTCAAGCCTGAAAACACACACACACACACACACACACACACACACACACACACACACATATATATATATGTAACATTATGCAGACAGAGAAGATTATATTTAGGAATATATATGTAAATATACATACATGCATGAACTATTAAAGAATTTGAATTACAATGAAGAGTTTTCAGATACCAATGGATTGATTGTTCTTTGTAGTTGGCTTTTTTTTTGCACTAAATGGATACATTTTAGGTGCTGTAAATTAAAATCACATTATGATTGCTTTCCTCAAACAGGAAAGTACAAATCCAAATGGTCAGAAGAATTATTGGAACTCTGGTTGTCATTAGATATTGATCTTCCCCATTGTGAATTATTTTGGGAGATTAGACATTCAGTTTCACAACCAGAGGATTGTTCTGAGAATTTTGCTGCATGTTCTTCACTATGGATTCATTAGCAAGAAGTTTTATATGAGCAATAAATAAGCACTCATATTGGATGACTTGTTCATAGTAAATGGCATTCTGAAGCAGTAAGATAAGACATCCTTTGGAAAGATTCTTCCAATGATGAGAAAAGAAGTCTACATGCTACTTCCCTATCCTTAAATCACAGGGCTATTTCTTTTTTCAGGGACTTAAAGTTCTTGTCATATAGGTCTTTCACTTGCTTAGTTAGTGTTACCCCAGGATATTTTATATCTTTTGTGGCTATTGTATAGGGTGATGTATCTCTGATTTCCTTCTCAGCCTGTTTGTCAATTATATATAGGAGGGCTACTGATTTTTTTGAGTTGATCTTGTATCCTGCTATGTTGCTGAAGGTATTTATAAGCTGTATCAGTTCCTTGGTTGAATCTTTGGGGTCACTCAAGTATACTATCATGTCATCTGCAAATAGGGAAAGCTTGACTTCTTCCTTTCCAATTTATATCCCCTTAATCTCCTTATGTTGTCTTATTGCTATGGCTAGAACTTCAAGTACTATATTGAATAAGTATGGGGAGAGTGGACCGCCTTGCCTTGTTCCTGATTTTAGTGGAATCGCTTTGAGTTTCTCTCCATTTAATTTGATGTTGGCTGTTGGTTTGCTGTAAATTGCCTTTATTATGTTTAGGTATCTTCCTTGTATTCCTGATCTCTCTAAAACCTTTATCATGAAGGGGTGTTGAATTTTGTCAAATGCCTTTTCTGCATCTAGTGAGATGATCATGTGTTTTTTTTTTTCTTTGAGTTTGCTTATATGGTGTATGACGTTGATGGACTTTCATATGTTGAACCACCCTCGCATCCCTGGTATGAAGCCTACTTGATCATGGTGGATAATTGTTTTGATGTGTTCCTGGATTCAGTTGGCCAGTACACCTAATTGTGCTAGAAATCTTATCCAATGACTGAGGCACCCGAATGCAGAGAGCTCCAGGAGTCCAATTGGCGAGAGAGAGGAGGGTTTGTATGAGCAAGAATTGTTGAGACTAGGATTGGAAAAAGCACAGGGACCAATAGTCAAATGAATGAAAACACATGAACTATGAACCAATGGCTGGGAGGCCCCCAACTGGATCATGCCCTCTGGATGAGTGAGACAGTTAGTTGATCGGCTTGAATGGTTTGGGACCGGGTCCTGTCCTCAGTGCATGAGCTGGCTGTTTGGAACCTGGGGCTCATGCAGGGACACTTTGCTCAGCGTGGAACGAGGGGACTGGATTTGCTTGGACTGAATCTACCAGGTTGAACTCAATCCCCAGGGGAGTCTTTGCCCTGGAGGAGATGGGGGGGTGGGCTGGGGAGGAAGGTCAGGGGGGAGGACAGGGGAATCTGTGGCTGATATGTAGAATTGAATTGAACTATAAAATAAAAAAAAAAATTTAAAAAATCACAGGGCTAATTGGGTACTGATCCAATTTTTCAAATTTAGGAAAAAATTAATTCTCTATACATCAGCAAAGCCTCATAAAAGTGTATTTGACAGCTTAAAAGCAGTTGGGGTATTCTATGTCTCACTGTGTTTTCCCATTTTTGTTGGGGCTGGGAATATCTGATCATTTGTCAGAAGTGAGCCTTTTCATAGACTTGGCCACTGTCTTTATGTAGCTGACTTTCACCTCTTTCCCTCGGGTGTAATCTCATTCCCAGTGCTGTATACTATAGAGAGCCTGGAAGACATGTTTACCCCATTATTTAGGTGGTACATCAATTCAATGCAAATCAGCTGAATTTACTAAAATTCGTGTCTTATTCTTCACTTTATGTCCTTCCTTTTGTCAGTGACCCCAAAGTTAGCTTGACTAATCCTTAGCACTTAGTGTAATAAAACACATATATTTATCTATGTGTATGCTAGTTTATTATTCATCTTTCTGCATCTTTGTCTACCTTGGAAATTTGAGTACATAGTAGGACATGGAGCAATAAAATCTTCTTAAAAGTATACTTTGAGAAATAGTTTTCCCCAGAGATGAGCATACCCATTGCTTATCCAATATCAAATAATCATCTCTGAAAACATACATACAAGCAATGCAGCACAGACTGAGAAGGTTATATTTATGAATTTTGGAATGTATTTAAAAGGGGGCAGAGAGTTTGGAAG
This sequence comes from Peromyscus maniculatus bairdii, assembly GCF_049852395.1. Lineage (NCBI taxonomy): Eukaryota > Metazoa > Chordata > Mammalia > Rodentia > Cricetidae > Peromyscus > Peromyscus maniculatus. Next base: position 87,425,287 of record NC_134855.1, on the reverse strand, counting down.
GAGAAAAGAAAATAGTAAAATGGTGTAATTCTATTCTAATCTCAAAAAAAATAAAATAAAATAAAGGAACACAAACATTTTGACACATATACTATCTTTTTGAGGGACTGACTGAAAGGCTAATCCTCCACTCCTCCCAACACAAGCACCTATGCAGTACTCTAATTGGCCTCACTTCTCTAGGATTCTGCTAACAACCTTCCTGCCCCCGATAGTCAAAAACATCTTGGCACCACAAGACTCCCCCACCTCACCTTTGTTCATTTCTACATCTCGGTGAAACTTGTGTTACTACCTACCCTATTGCTCTGAAATATACACTCTCTAAGTCCCCCTACCAATTTTTTAAATTCCTGTGTAGCCTGCACATATTCTATAATAAAAATAAACTGCTTTCTTAAGCTACTGCTCCTATTATTCTTTCAAGAAAATTCCCATTTGTCCTGCCCATTACCACCATTTATTACAATATCACTGTAATCAGTATTATCTTTCCTAATGCCTGTGGTTAGCTCTCTGTCTAAAAGGCTCCGTCTCTGTTACTGATCTTCTACAAAGATTGTCCTTATGGAGATCTTTACATTCTAGATTTTTCAAAAACTGTATATACCCATGACTTCTTGCCTAATAGCTGATTTTTCTTGTGACTTACTTCCCTCTCATGAATGTCTGTAGTTTGTGCACAATGCACACACAATACAAGTGATTAATAACACATCACTGTATATTTTAATCAATTTTCTGTCATGAAAAAATTCTTTTAAATTAATTAACAATTTTATTTACAAAATACTACATATCGCCGGGCAGTGGTGGCACACGCCTTTAATATCAGCACTCAGGAGGCAGAGCCAGGCGGATCTCTGTGAGTTCGAGGCCAGCCTGGACTACCAAGTGAGTTCCAGGAAAGGTGCAAAGCTACACAGAGAAACCCTGTCTTGGAAAACCAAAAAAAAAATACTACATATCAATCATCACACAAAATATTACCTGATGATACTGTTGTTTTAAACAACATTTATATGAAATTACTCTTTCACTTAAAGCTTTGTGAAGTATTGGACACATCAGACTGTATTCTGCATGTTGCTTCTTTTGCTTCATTTTCAAATTTTAGTTATTCATTCAAAATATGTTTATTTAATATTTATGGTTGGGTATTAGTTGCTGGCAATAAGAATATGATGAAAGTTGGGGAAGAGCTGTACCCTTTTAACCTTGACATTATAGCATTTTGTTGGTAGGCTATTGCCACATATATATTCCTAGAATGAAAAAAAAATAACAGCTGAGGTCAGAAGAAGTTGAGTGATATGTCTAAAAATAAGCTTCTCCTAGTCAGACAAGAACAGTATGCACAGCCTTCATACATATAATCATTAGATGGCACATAACTCTGAACAATGGCAATAATTCTTACAAAATTTTTGAAGTAATGATCATTTATTTTTCAACTCTATTTAATAGATAAATATCTAAATTCTACAGAAGAAGACTGAAACCATGCCATTCTCTTTACTGTGTGTGGTTTTATAAGTGTTTCATGGCCAATGAGAGGAAGGTGTAAAGCTCACAATCTGTTTTCTCAAGAAAACATACTTGCCTTTTCCTCCCCAATGCTAATTTGCAATTAAGTTTAAAAAACAGTGAACCAAGCCGGGCGGTGGTGGCGCACGCCTTTAATCCCAGCACTCGGGAGGCAGAGGCAGGCGGATCTCTGTGAGTTCGAGGCCAGCCTGGTCTCCAAAGCGAGTTCCAGGAAAGGCGCAAAGCTACACAGAGAAACCCTGTCTCGAAAAACCAAAAAAAAAAAAAAAAAAAAAAAAAAAAAAAAAAAAAACAGTGAACCAAAAAAATAGTTCTTTGTATTACAATAATGTATTTATTCATCAATTATAATAATCATACAGATGTCCTCTCTGGATTTTGAAATGTTCTTTAAATGACTTTTAAGGCCATAAGCTGTTAACCATCATAACATCCATTCTGTTTTAATGAAAAACATATATGAAGTGTTTTTATGCATCACTGAATGTCTTAATTGGTAACTACAATGTAGAACTATAAATTGTAGGTAATATTATGTATACAATATTATATATTTTATGTAATATATATTTTATATATATATAGATAGATGATAGATATACAGATAGACAATAGATAGATAGATGGATAGATAGATGGATGGATAGATAGATAGATAGATAGGGAAGATATTCACTTAATCCTCAAATGAGAAGTTTATTCCTATGCAGGATCAATAAATATTAATTCCATTTTAGGAGAGCATAAAATTAATTCTAGTAGAACACACAGGTAACAAAGACTATTTATTTTCAAATCCATTTTAATCCATTTTCAAATCCATCTAGTTTAGATCTTAATTCTTTTATATGTTCAACTAACCATGCCATTCTTTAATAAGGATATTAAGTATTTTTTGTAGATCAATGAGCCATTTTTCCTTTATAAACAGTGGGACATATGTTTAACATAAGTATAGCCAACTTTTGTTTCCTAAATAAATGATGTAAATAGACAAAAGTGCATGAATATAACAAACATCTTTAATATTTTACAATAATTTATTATGCGTTTATCATTCATCATCTGTTGAAGATGTGACATCTGTAAGTTTAATGGTTGTTTGATTATTGGCTGTCCTATAGATTTAAAAGTACCAAATTAGGTGTAGACCTGTGTGAGCAGAGATGGGTATAGTTTTAAAGAATATCCTCTTCTCTTTTCTTCAGCATTACTTTTATAATGTTGACATTGAGCTAGTACAATGCTTGATCTTTAAAACTTTACTAGTTCCTTGATGTTTCTGAATAGTAAACTCTAGAGACTTTGGCCTCTCATTTTTATTCTCATTTATTGCTATTAACTTTAGTAGTCAACCATCACTTAGCTTTACAATATATCTATCACACTTACAGAGTAACATACAAAGAACAAATCATGTAATTGTAAAAAAAGTGTACAAATATTATATTGAGACAAATTGTTGACAACAAATATCAAGTTGGATAAGTGAGTTTATATTTAAACATAATAGATCCTACTTATATAGATATTCAAATGAATGGTGTCCACTGTGGTGGTACTAAATATACAGGTTGATGACAAGGAATTAAATATAGTTTAGTCTTTCATTCCTTTTAGCTTCTGAAAGAGATGTGTCCCAGTGTTAGTACTTCAACTTACAGTGTGAAAAAGCAACATTTAAACCAAGGTATGTTCCATACACATCACTTAGCTGTAAGTCTTTAAAACAATTAAATGGTTAAAATCTTTTGAACAGACAGGGCATGAAGACGCATGCTTATTCTCCCAGCACTTTGGAGGGTGATGAGGGAGGATCATAGAAAATTTGAGGCCAGCCTGGACTACTTAGTAAAATCCTGTTTCATAAGGAAATTACTCATAATGTACATTATAATCTATTCCCATGGTTTCCTAACAGACTCAAGTATACTTAAAATAGAAATAAGTAAGCATGATAGATTTATTTATTTAATTTCATTAACTTAAACTAGAATTCCATGTATTTACAACAACAGATCCTTTGTATATAGGATATTTCCCAAAACTCTTCAAGAAGGACTTTTTGTGCCATTGAAGAAGTAAGGTGACTATTCTAAAAGTAAGTAAGAAATTCCTGCTGTTACCACAGGTTGTGCATCAGCTTAGGCAAGGCTGTGATCTTCTAGTTTAGTAATTTTCTTTATCTCAGTAAGTCTAGATTAAATTGATCGCAAAAGCCACATAAATCTATATTAAAACCTTACCAAAGCAATTTTGATGTATAACATTAAGTTAATTAAAATCTAAATACAAAGAAGCATATAAATAACAAAGTCTCTGATAATAATATAACACTGCAATTTATAAGGAATTTCTAAAGGTTTTTACACACGATTTTTGTAACAGATTCCTAATATTCCCACTCCTGAAATACTTCAAGCACTAGCCTCCCCATTACTAGTTTGCATGGCACTGTGGTACCAGTGAGAAAAGCAATGACAAATATAACTATAATCCTTTGTAACTGCTAAGCCAGATAATTGACATTATAATCTAACTTCATATTATTATAATCACCTATTATGTTTCAATGTAGGTTTACATATAGTTAAATCACATATTGCCATACATTGCTTACGACTTCATAAAGTGGCCCTTGCAGTAATTACTTCTTGTTTCAATATATTAAGAGCCTATCCACTGAGGATATTTTCTGCTTAATACCAAATATGTGCTATTTTTCCAATATCAATTGTTCAACTCTCCCAGATTAATTAGACAAAGTAGAATTTGATTCTCCTATAACACTTACACCTAGAATTAGTTTGAAATCACAGATTTAAAGGTTAAGTCCCTCAAGACTTCTTCCATTTCAGCCACCCGAGGCAAATACTGAATTCTCAAATTATTTACACTTTTGTCAACATTGTTACAAAGTTGGGGGTTCCTACATTCTTCCCAAATTTCAATGTCTTCCAGAAGGATTTAATTAATTTGTAGAAAAGAATACCTTTATTATACTTTATTATTGAAAGTAAGAGTGAACAGATCATAGGATAAGATGGGGAAAAGTCTAAGCCATGTCCCTCAGTCTTCACAGAATTAAAACAAGCTGCCCAAATCTATCTATGAGTGATTTTTTGAGCCAAGAAGATCCCAAAACTCATAATCCAGGAGCTTCCCTGCATATTTCATTATACAGATATGACTTTCACGCAGCTTCAGCTCCTGTTCTCTCTCTTGTTGCTGAAAGGTGAAAATTTGCAGTTTAGGCTTGCCTTGGGTTCTGGTGAGCAGCCTGTATCTTAAGGCTGGCTATGGGTTTACAAAATGACAACTCTTGAGAGCAGCAAATTCCTCACTAAATTCCAACCAGTTACATGCCAGAAACCTGGGACAAGGTCTAAATATAACTCTGGTTGTATCAAAGCATTGAAGGATATAAAATAAAATTCCAAAGAATGGATTCTAATCTCTGACCCTTGAATAGAGACTGAACATTAGACTAACTGAAGCCCAGAAGATCACATCTGCCTAAAGAGCAGAGGCCACTGCATAAACAATTTTGTTCAGAAAGAAGTTTGGTGGTAGTGTGTTCCCCAAAATATTGTACACCCTAATAAACTTATCTGGGGTCAGAGAACAGAACAGCCACTAGATACAGAGGCTAGAAAATGGTGGCACACACACCTTTACTCCTAGCATTCCAGAGGCAGAGATCTGCCTGGATCTGAGTTCAAGGCCACACTGAAAACAGCTAGGCATGGTGACTCACACGTCTTTAATCTCAGGGAGTGATGGCAGAAAGCAAAAAGGTATATAAGGCGCGGAGACCAGAAACTAGAAACTTTTGGCTGGTTAAGCATTCAGGCTTTTTAGAAGCAGTTCAGCTGAGATTCATTTGGAAAAGGACTCAGAGGCCTCCAGTCTGAGAAAACAGGATCAGCTGAGGAACTGGCAAGGTGAGGTAGCTGTGACTTTTTCTGCTTCTCCGATCTTCCAGCATTCACCCCAATACCTGGCTCCAGGTTTGATTTTATTAGCAAGACCTTCTAACATTCGTGCTACAAAAAAAGTATTCAGGAGTCCTAATTTCTGAGATGCTCAGAGCACCAGTTATCTGTTTATATTGAATCTGTCCCTGATTTGGTGTTCTCTCAGCAAGCTATAGTCATTACATAAACATTCTGGCATCAGATTTTAGAGCATGTATACACATATTCTCTGGAAGAACCCAGGAATTAGCAGTTCAGAAATTTCCTGTTATGTTTAAATACACAAATTTTGAAAACAGTTGCTCTGGTAACAGTTATAACTGGCTAAACAGGAAAAACTCTCTGCAATGAAATCTAAATAATAACCTTTGCTTTAAATGATTTCTGATGGTAATAGCTGTACTCAGCTATAGCCTTTGGTCATTGGGCTTTTATATAATCACATAAATGATTTACAGACATCCATTTAGACATTATCCAAAGATTTTTTTTCTATTTTCTGTTTAGATGTTAACTGCAGATGTACTCATATTTTACATGCCATATTCACATCATTTCTTCACAATAGCACATTTATATGCCTCATTTATAGTGATTGCCCAGAATGACCAATTTGATACCATTGATAATAAAAGGAAAGTTTTATTTCCTTTTAATTCCTAAATTTAAATGTTTCAGTCTTTAGGTTTTATATTTGGTTTTCAGTGTACTGTCTTTCAGCTAAGAATGGTATTTCATAGGGTCATAGGTATGGATTACTTCACTCTTTCCCAGGGAGAGATCAGCAGAGAGCACTGTAAGTGGAAGAAACCAAATCATTTGCTATTAATATGACTTAAAATGGTGGATCAATGGATAAAATCCTTCACGACCTCTAAATTTAAAAATCCAACCCATCTCCTAATGTCTCTGTCTATGGCTGTTAAACCCATTCTCTCTTATGAGCAATCTCAGCTCATATAAAATGCATATTCTAGGTGCTGTGGTAAAATAAAAAGTTAATGTTAAAGTGATGCTGTGAATGTAAAGTGCAATAAACTCCCAATAAGCATCATTTTGTTAAATGCCTGCAGAAAATATTCTGCTAGGAATTGAATGGATCCATTTTACTTCAAGTGATGAGATAATATGTTCTTTTCTGATAGTCATAAGCAAGGGGTAAAAGAAGTATTGGCAGATAGCCATTACATTACAGTTTCACCCAGATGAATTTCGATAGATGTATAGAGATAAAGATAGATAATGACACAGGTATGCATACAGATATAGCTACAGATAAAGTACAGGCACGTGGACAAGAGATGGCTCAATGAGTCATATCCCATGCTGCACAAGCACTTGACCTGAATATGAATGCCTAAGTCCAGCTGGAGTAGCACTTGTCTGAATTCCAGTGCTCCTATGGAGAGATGGGAGTTGGGACATGAGAATTCCCCAAAGACTAAAGTCCATTTAGCTTGGCATGCACAATGGCAAAACAAAAGACCGCATATTAAGGTGAAGGTAAGGACTGACAATCATCAAGGTTGTCCACTGACCTCCACTTGTGAGCCATGGCACAACCAACAATTACACATTAATACCCACATACAAAATATACACAAAGATTTTATGTGTAGATGCAGAGATATCTCCCTCCAAGCATTTCCTCATGTCATATTTTCCTCTTAACAAATGAGTAATTTGAAAATGTTTTTGTAATAGAGACTGAGACTTCAGTTATTTCATATATCTGTGAAAGAAAGAAAAGATCTATGGTAAATGTTTATGGTGAAATACTTAAGTTAGAATTATAAAACGTAGTCATGCCCTTTGCTTCATAAGGCTTTTTCCTGGAAACAAGGATGACAAACTCTCAAAGCACCGGGTGTGTTCTCATATGCAGTATAGAGTTCAGATGAACTGAGAGTGATTTATAATTGCAGGAAATGGACTGTAGAACAAATTGCAAGTATCATTCCCTTAAATGTAAAATGTTTAAGAATCTCTCTAGTCAATCAGTCTCATTTCTTCCCAATGCATGTTCTAGTTGGGATATAAAGTAAGAGATTACAGCTACATTTAGTTATTATTTATTCTCCTTACATTTCAATAGCTTTGAATATAGAATTTAGAACTAAAATTATAAACTAATATTCAGGGATATAAACATGAGACAAAGGGTAATTGGGAAGACTGTAAATGAATATAATTTGTTATATTTCAAATAGCTTTCAACTCATAAACAGTCTTTCATTCATAGATTCTACACTGAGAAATTCATTTCATAAAAATCAAGTGTGAGTGTAGTAATATTAGGGAAGTTTAAGAAAGTGCATTTTAGTCACAGATGGTTGGATATCTAAGGATTGATTTTGAAGTGGCCCATCTTCTTGAGTCACCTTCTGATACTATCTGAAGAAAAAAATGACTTATTAGGTATTGGGACATATTGCTCTTTCTCCTAGAATTATTAGCCCTAGTGCTTAATATCATTGTCATTTAGAAGTATTCAAATTTAGAATGTTGTTCAGAAGCAAACAAATAGCAATTTTTCAAAGACAATCTGCAAATGGCAAACAACTAATTAGTTTTGGCTGAAATATAATATTTGAGTGCCTTAATACTATGCCATCTCAATTCTCTCTCTCTCTCTCTCTCTCTCTCTCTCTCTCTCTCTCTCTCTCTCTCTCTCCTCTCTCTCACTCTCTCTCATTGGTTGTTTTCATTTTCTTTGACACTATAATTACATAATTTCCACCTTCATTCCCCCTTCTATCCCCTCATATACCCTCCCTGATCTTTTTCAATTTCCTGGCCTTTTTTCATTAATTGTTATTATACACACACACACCAAAGTTCTACATATGTGAGTTCAGCCTACCCAGTCTTTATAATGTTTCTTGAACTAATATATTTTCTTTTTTATTTTCCTTTTTTTATTACTATTAAGAATTTTTTTTATTCATTTTATATACCAACCACAGATTCCCCCTCTCCTCCCTCCTCCTGCCCCTCAGCCTTCCCGCTGCCCAAACTACCCCCCATCCCAACTCCCCCAAGGCAAGGCTTCCTTTGGGGAGGCCCCTGGAAGTGGGCTTAGGATCGGTCCCTGGTGCATAAATGGGTGTTTTGGAGCCTAGTGCCTATGATGCAGGAGGGAGGGGCCTGGACCTGTCTCAACTGAACTAATACATTTTCAAGATTGACCAAATGGTATTCGATAAACAATTTGATGCTCTTGCCTAAACATGAGATGAATAGGCTAAACTAGAGGAGACATGCTAAAGTAGAAAAGGAAAATCTCAGAAGGCCTCAACCTATACAAGAACTATAGGAAACTGAGAAGGAAAATAGTCCTCATTTTCTTTAACTGTATCATCTAAATTATGTGGATATTGCTGATTGGAAGACAATGGCTCCTGTCAACTAAGCTTCAAATGTCATTGCTGCCACAGTAGTAACCATAGTGAACTAAGTTATATTTTGTAGCTCATTTCACTCACAGGAATTTCTCTATAGTCCTACTTACTGCTACAATCTGTCACAGGAATGAGAAAGATGCACTGAAGAAAGATTATGGCTCACTGAGATAATTTTTATATTTTTACTTCAACTATTGATTTATTTATATAGATATTAAATAAAAATAAGCTATCAGACATTGTTATGAAGGAGGGATACACACAGAGGAAGATGGGGAAGTAATTTATATTAAAGGAATATGATTTTAAGTTACTGTTCATAAAAAGTGTCAGTCATGTAATTTAAAAACCAAAGAAATGGTTTGGAAAAGCTCTGGTTTATGTTTACCTTATTCATATCAATGAATTGATGAGTAATTGTCTGTATGATATAATGCCTTTTATGTTTAAGCTTTAGTCACCACATTTGTGAGACTGGTCAGCATAAAAGACACATAAATCTGGACTTAACTTTTAAGCAGACATATTTGGATGCAGGCTCCTGAAATGAAATACAATGTACCAAAAATGTTTTATTTAATGGGAATGGCCAAATCTACTAAGACTAGTAGAGAAAATAACACTGTATTTTATTTATATGTTAGAGTATTTCATGAATACAATCTCCTATGGTTCTTTAGAGAATGCTAAAGACTTTCATTTTCAGTGCACTTTTTAACCAAGATTAAGTGCCTGGCTTTCTTTTGACTATAAATGCTGAGTGTCTACTTTACAAAATCATCCAAACACATCTGTAATCTGTAAGCTGTAATGTGTTAAAAATTATTTCCCAGTGAGACAAAATTATTATGATTATTAAGAAAAATAGCATAAAATAATTTTTTTCTGCTTTAGCATTTTCCTAGTTTGGTTTCTATTGAGATAAAAAACATGACCAAAACCAGCTTGAGGTTGAAAGTCTTCCTTTGGCTTACATGTCCTATTACATCTGTCACTATGAGAGAAGCCAAAGCGAGAACTAAACCCGGGCAGGAACTGAAAACGAGGCTATGGAGGAATGCTGCTTATTGGCTTGCTCTACACAGCTTGCTTAAGTTATTGTAATGTTCTTGCTGACATCTAACCAATAACTGAGGAAAGACATACTGTCTATAATAAATAAAACCTAACCAATGTTGGAACACTTTCCCTCCAGATAAACGCCTGGCTTGTGAAGAGTCAGAGGAAAGTTTGAAAGTTGCTCAAATATTTTAACAGGATTGTACATGATGGTTTTAACAAAGAATAGCCAGTCTTGAATAAACCCTTTATTTCACAAGTTCTGGGCAACAGATGGAGAAACCATACATATTATACTATACAAATTATACAGAAGATTTCTGCCCCCCCCCCGTGTGTGTGTGTGCACGCGCACACACGCACGTGCACACACAGGTATGCTCACATGCACTAAATAGAGTTATGCCACTTGGCTTGTGTTGACAGTATTCTCCACAAGAGCCATAGATTAACAAAACTCAAGTACCTAGTTCAAGAAACCTACATTCATGTTCTTGGTCAGGATCATCCAATTGACTTTCAGAAGAGCATAGGCTATTGGTGTTGCCCTCATTTGCCTCTCAGACATTGAAGGTAAATCTCCAGTGCTGAAGATACTGCATACTTTAGACACAGGACTCAGAAGATTTGATAAGGATCAACCTGGAAGCCTCCTTCTTGACGTCTAACATTCATAGGATCAGAAAGTACTCTGTAAGCTGTCAAAGGAGGGGAGCAATAAATAGTACCAACCAGATGTGATGTCCATGACATATGTAAAGATGTAAAGGTTCAGATTTGGCATTCATATCTTTGTGATAACCAGCAGATGTCTGATTTTAATTAAGATTGTTCAACAGGAGGGAAATTATAGCTGGTACTAGAAACCTGGTCAAATACTGGGGCTAGTGAGGTAATCAAACTTAAAAAAAGAACCTATTGCTTCCACTTTACTAGGCAAAAATAATTCCAAAGTACATTCTAAAATTTATCCATATGCCTACAGATAAGTATAGCTCTCACCTCTCATCAATGAAGCTTCACTTGATGGCAAATGGAGACAATTACAGAAAACCACAACTAGCTATAATACAGAGATCAAGTGATCATGAGAATCCCAGCTCCAACTGATAAGTCTACATCAAATTTCCTGTACCTAAGGCTCGGGGAACACTGAGGAATCGGGGGCAGAGCAGAAAGACTGTAAGAGCCAGAAGCCTGGGGTCTTCCATGAGATTGTGTCTCCTGGAAATGACAGAAAAGCAGCACCCGTGATAGCTGTCACAACAGTATGCCTGCCTAAACAAGACCTAAGCAATGTGAACTGACATGCTAATGCATATGGGTGAAATATCCTGGGGTCTTACTTGTAGACAAAGAACTGCAGTTAACTAATGACTGCTGAGAAAGGGAGAAATAAACTATTTATACAGAGTGATATCCACAGCACTATCCCTTGGAATAACCCCCAAAGGAGTTATCCAATGCAAAACAGACAACACTGAAATCATATACATCTGAGCCATGCTTAATTACTCAGCACACTGTATTTATATATATAAGCATTTGATTGTGTAGGAATACATTTTTTTGAAAGAGGCCATCAGTTGTAGAGGGAGTTGCTAAGACAGGAGAGGTAGGAAGTAGCAGAGAGAAAGGGGGAAGTGATGTAATTTTTTTTAGTTTAAATTTTTAATTAAAAAAGTAAAAGAAAACTGGGCAGTGATGGTGCATGCCTTTTATCCCAGCTCTTGGGAGGGAGAGCCTGGCCGATCTCTGTGAGTTCAAGGCAAGCCTGGTCTACAGAGCAAGTTCCAGGACAGCCAGTGCTACACAGAGAAATCCTGTCTCAAAAGGAAATCCTGTCTCAAAAAAGAAAACAAAACAAAAAAGGTAAAAGAAGTAGCAAACTAATATAGCATAACTCCTAGTTTGTTCCCCAAATCTTTAAGAATTACCTACTTTGTTTGACAGGAATACAACAGATTAAATCACATTTCCCAAAGTCAATTTCATACATCTATACAAGCCTTTACTTCTTTTATGTAAGATAAAACAGTTTACTGGATTCCCACTGATGTTTTCACTCTGGAAGTACTCTCCAACAAAATGTTAACAATCTTCATGTATTTAATGTCACTTACCTTTGGATTTTAATGGATAGTGCTGGTCAGTTGGCTTGCAAATGGTGCAAATGAAATCTCATCTAACACCTGGTACATTGACCTCTCCTTTCACCACAATATTTTCTCTAGTCTTTGATGAAATTACCCTTATAGTTCATTTCTGTGAATTAAAGTAGCAGCAATTACTTGGTTATAGCTGAAGCAACCCTGCCCTCTACTGGCTGCCCTTCAATTTGCACAGCAGAGATTTGCTCCTCTTTTCACTTGGTTCGAGTCTGGCAATCTAAGTGAGAAAGAAATCCATGCACAGTAATTAATTGTCTCACAGTTTCACCAAGTAATAGTGTTCATACTTGGGTTAATTTTCTTAGGATAATTTTGAATGTCTTGAAATAAATATAGTCTCAATTAAAAATGAAAATTAGTGGAGTAACAGAGCAGGAGCATTGGAGGAGAGACACAGAACAGGAGGGGAGAAGAGGGTAAGGGACAGAGGTGCTAGGGAACAGAGGAGGGGTCAGAGGGGAGAAGGGGGATGAGAGAAGAGAAAGATGGTTAAAGGTAAGTTTTCAAGATCTGGAATGAAGACAGCCTTCAGTATAGATAGATCCCATTATGAAATGCTTCAATAAAGTAACATTAAAGATTCTGTTTTGACTCCCTTGGTGCCTCTATCTTAGATCATATGGATAACAGGCTAAAGCATAAGTTTACTGGCAATCTAGAAATTATTCATTCAAAATCCAGCTACAAGCAATCCTTTTCTTATCTCCTATGACCACTTTTCACATATAAAGGTTTTAACCCTGTGGCAATACAGACGGAAGACACCTTCTCAGGATATTCTATCTCTAAACTGATAGTTTCTAAGCTTTTGACTAAAAAAGCTTTTCACTGACACAAAACTATAAGAAATTTTACAAATTTCAAATCTAAAATATATGTAGAACTCATACAACCCTCAAACTAACTGACAAATGAAACCAAAAGTCAGGTAAGTGATTTGAGTAGACATTTCTGCAAAATAGATGGACCAAGACAATAAGCATGTGGAAAGTATTGCTGCCTGGGCAGGGGCAGCATCCAGCAGCACTGGGTTCAAAGGTTAATCCACCAAGTTGGCACATACTAGACTTTCTTATCTGAGTGGGGTTAAGGGAATCAGACCCTCACTTTTCCTTTTTTATTCTCTATTCTTCTGTGATCTTTCTATTGTACACTTCTTTTTCTACAGCTTACATACCCCAACAATGTTTTTTCAAGCAATATAGGAATTACAATGTGGTTACAGTCTGTTTTTTCAAGTGAATGATTTACAATGAATACAAAACAAACAGTAAAAAAAAACCAGCATGTTTTACATATCCCTTACATGATTAAACGTTTTAGGTATTACATGTGAAAAACAAATTTTTCCAAGAACTCACATATATTTGTAACCAAGCAACTTGTTATAGATTAACCAGTTACAAAGAAAAGGCCAGTTACTTTATTATTTATATTGAAAGATAACCTTATAAGGAATCACAAACCTAAACTTTTATATGTGAAGAAGAATCAGTCAACACTACTTTAAATTTTAAGGTACATACCCACTCATCAATAGATTTTTGTGTCAGGATATTGAGGGCAAAAATGGGTACAAGATATAGATCATCATTTTTGTTCATCAACCAATCCTAGGAAGAAAAGTGCTTCAGCTAGTAATAATTGGGCTACTTTGTTCTTGTTCCTTGACCTTAAAGAGTTCAGCATTCAACTACGTGCCTTTCTGAAACTTTAGATTATCTTCTTGGGTTTTTCACCTCAAAGCTATTTGACAAAACATCTTAGTCTAACTTTAAGTTATTTTCAAAGCTTGGTTTCAGTTGTGACGCACTCTGTAACCTATGAACACATCTCCCAACATTAAGGCTAAAAGAATTTAAACTAGCTAGCTAACTGAGACTCAATTGTTTTTCTTAATCATTAACCTAAGCCACAGTCTATACAGCTCCTCAATAGAAACTCATGTGTTCTAGCTGTGTGACACTTCCTTGTTTTATTTTTTACCATCAAAACTCTATTTAAACTAATGTTACTATTATCAATTAGACAGTACAGCTTAGGAAGAAATCATCTTCATTATAATCCACACATAAAAATGTTCGGTAGGATGGGATGTTTACATAAGATAAACAAACTATATTACAGGCAGTGAGGATCTCCCCACATCCATTCACACCATTTCAGAGACCATAGAAAGATAACAGCATTGAACATATTAAGGCACAGCAGAAACAAGACATTCTAGGGTCTGTGGTCTTGGGGCCTTGCCTATCCTAGATACACCCATCAGGGATTTTCCTATTGGTGGGCTGACACCTGAAATTCAATTGCCCTCTGCTGCTCCTCTGACATGAACACACTAGTAGAAATAATACGTGTCACCATTTGTCATTTTGCTTTGTGTGATTTAAAAGACAAGGCAAATGAAGACAGCCTTGCAAGGAAAACAGAATCTTCTAGAGAACCACCAAACATATTAAATGATGACAAGTATCTGGGGATAAACTGTGGATTTACTGAGTTCCATTGGTGGATTGCCCAACTTCATACCTTCAGAGTGGTGGTGGGCTGTTCTATTTTAGGGCTCCTGTAGTGCTAGAGAGAATGTGATGGGAATAGAGCATGTCAAAACAACTGAAGCTTGCTGATTTTAGTTTAGCTATTTTTTTTCTAGAATAAGATCCACTTGGATAGCAGTAAATCTTTGTTTCATTCCCAGAGAGCTAAAAACAGTATCCACTCCCCCAACCCCACAGTGTTTTCCACAGGATCTGGGCTCACCTCACTGGTTCTCAAGGATGAATTTTCCCAGTTGTTAACTCTTACAAAGGCAGCACAACTGGAGGTGACGAGATGTCTCGAACGTTATTACTGCTTACTCCATGTATGGCGAGTGCTATTACGGTGTCACAAGGGTTTTCCTGCTACATTCTATAGCCACAGCTACTTTGAGAGCAGTTACTACCTGTGGTGCTAAAATGTGAAATTGTGAAGTATTTTTATTCTGTTTTCAGGCCCACTCTCTCAGAACAGGAAGGACTTCTAATCTGTCCAGAATTCACTATAACATGTCAGGAGAGTTCCTAATCTCTGTACAGCTGCAGAAATGCCACTCCCATATGCTTTATGGAGACTAGGACCTGACTGACTGATTCTTGTTCCAAAGAAACTCAAGAAGAGTAGAAAATGCCTATGTCCTTCACTGGACCACACAGTCACTATCATAATAAAGTTCAGATTTTTTTATTGTTTACAAAATTTTCAGCATGTTTTGGACAAGAATCTAGGTTTCAAACTCTTTGGAGAGAGGAAATGTGTGGTGATATTTTATCTGTGTCCCCTAATAAAATTTATCTGAGGATCAGAGGAAAAAGCCAGACACTGTATTAAACATAGAAGTCAGGCAGTGGTAGCACACACCCTTAATCCTATCATTCGAGAGGTAGAGATCTGTCTGGATCTCTGTGAGTTCAGAACCACACTGGAAACAGAGCCAAGCATGGTGACACATGCCTTAAATTCCAGCATTAACCGTAGAGGTCTGGAGGTCTGGACAGACAGACAGGAAGTGATGTAGGTGAGAGGAGAGAGGAAATGAGTTAGCATAATAGAAAGGAAAATAGGCATGGGTATACAAGAAATAGGTCTCTTTGAAAGCTGAGTTATTGGTGAGGTGAGATTAGCTTGTGGCTTTTTCTGTTCCTCTGATCTCTCAGGTTTTCACCCCTATATCTGGCTCCATGTTTTTTTTATTAATAAGACTATTTAGCAATTTGTAAAAAGAAATGCAAGCAAAAAATAAATTCATAATATTCATAATTTGGCAACAAAATAGCTGTAATTGTAGTAAAGCAAGAATCTAAAAATGTTTTATCAAGCAAGGTATGTCTTATAAAATGATGGGACTATTTCTATTGTTACAATAATTCATATACTTATTGGCTGTGTCTTATTATCTGTGTTGTCACTATTTTTTTTTTTTTTTTGGTTTTTCGAGACAGGGTTTCTCTGTGTAGCTTTGCACCTTTACCTGGAGCTCACTTGGTAGCCCAGGCTGGCCTCTAACTCACAGAGATCTGCCTGTCTCTGCCTCCTGAGTGCTGGGATTAAAGGCGTGCGCCACCACCGCCCGGCTTGTCATTATTTTTAAAGAGCATTTAAATTACTTTTTTTTTTGAAATAGTTAAAAGTTAGCATGTAAATGTCACCTCCCAATCTATGTTTTTATAAGGTCATGCAGTGGGCACACGTTCCAGGTGCCATGTTAATGATTTTATGTGTCTAATCTCGTTTACTCATTCGCATGGTGTAGGAGTGTGGGTTTCAGATGTGCCGCATAAAGAGTGATGCTGCAAGGTCCCTTCTCTTTGCATGCGCTGATTTACAAAATGCACTTGGATGGAAGCCACAGTGCCCTACTACGGTCTGTGTGATGCCTTCATCACTCAAAATGGAGCCCCTAAGGTGGTGGCAGATGAACGCTCTCCAGTGAAGCATGTGTTTCTAATTTGGGATTGTCTTCCTGCAGGGGATCTGACATCAAAGATTCTGTGAGTTCTGAAAGGCCTTGAGGTTTCTCATTTGTTGTCTTCTCACATGGAATGATGTGGCATACACCACCTTTTGCTTAGGATATGATCATCCTAACAGATGGCTGACTGCTCAGCCTACTGGGAGCTCTGCTTTCCATCTGGAGACAGTCTGGTTAGTCCTCCAAAGCCTGAGCATGCTTGCCATGGGGCAAAGTTCAGGGGTAATGAGGACATGCAACAGCACAGTAAAGAAGAACACACAATCCTTACTGTATACATTTTTATCAATAAATGTTCAGGACTCATCTAATCATGGAAAAACTTAGAGTAAAAAAAAAGTTTAACCTTAAATATTAAACAAGAGGATGAGATCATTTAATACTTCTATAAACTACTAAGTCCACACTATTCTCCTATCTCCTTTTGTCTACTAAGATTAAGGAATTGTCAAATAATGTAAATTGTTAACCTCTGAAGAGTCTTAGAATGACCCTCTGTGGATCCACATACTTTCACTTCCAAAGTCCCATGGGGATCTGCTCTGCAGAGGATAGTGTCACCACTGTCTTCATCGTGAAATAATCTGGAAAGCAGACAGTGGCACTCTTTCCTATAAATAATCTGAATATCTGCAAAGCCAAGGGGCAAAGCTCCTGGGGATGGACACCCAGGAAGCCTGGGAGGGTCTGATACACCAACTCCAGCAAGGATGGGTCAGTGTGCTTAGATGTAAAACTATCCATGTTTTCTTTCATAGTTGCTTTGAAGATGAAGTCAACATTGACTTCATGGTTTTATCATTTTTGATAATCTGAGACTGGCTATTGAGAAGGACACAAATGGATCCCGTTTCAGCAGGTAGAGCAGTTTTTTCCATTTTCTGTTTTGTCGGTTCTGAAAATGCAACTTCACATGAAATTACAATCCGAACCCTTTCGTGATTGCTTTTCAGTGAATGGCTAGCAAATAGAACTAATGCCAGAAGTAAACTAAGGTGGATGAGTGAAACCTGTCTTTCAATTTCAGACCAATTCTACTGTCAAGTTAGTGTCTGGAACAAAAGGGCAAGAAATTCCTAAAGTAGACACATCTTTATTTCTGTACATCTTTATTTCTCCCCAGAAAGCAGCAGGGCTGGAGAGAGAGGAGTATTGCTTAGCCAACTGGATATATCACATGAGCCAACACAAATGTTTTTGAAATTGAGAATATTAAATGATCCCTGGGTCTGGTATGTAGTACCTATTTAACAGTAAATGGTACACACACATAAATGACAATAATTTAGACACTAAGTTTTGCAATGCTCAATGATACTATATAGTTAAAAGTTATTGCTATTTCTATAAGACAGATAAAATCATGTATTTATATAAAAACCCAGGTGGTAAATAAGTACCTAACATCAATATTAACTAACAGATCAGATTGAGGTATTTAAAGGTTCTTAGTAATATATCTCTCTGATTTCTTCCTGAAGATGTTATTATTTGGAGGTATGTCTGAGAAACAGAATTCTTTGAGGTAAATACTTCTCAGGTCCTCCCCTTGACATTTTACATTTTGTGTTCTGAAGAAACTGTCTAACTCAGAATGACTGCCTCAAATCATTGTGTTATTTATTCATGACCTTGGGAATTCTCATGGGATAAGTAGGCTCCAGTGTGAACTGAAAGGGAGATGGTTGAAACACCCCATGTAAACACAGATACCATCACTATTGCTTATTGCCTGAGTTGTCTTGCTATAGGTTTTTCAAGCAAAGAAATGCAGACAACATAGTTTAGTATTCTTTATAGGGTCAGGAAAGTGGTTCATTTGATAAAGGAGCCCGCCATCCAGTCTGACGACCTGAGTTCAATTCCTGGAACCAACACGGTGGAAGGAACTGACTGCTGAAAGTTGTCCTTTGACTTCCACATGCACACATGCATTGCCTACCCAACCCCCCAAAACACATGTGCATGCACGTGCATACACACACACACACACACACACACACACACACACAAATAAATAAATAAATAAATAAATAAATAAATAAATAAAATTAAAATGTTATCCTTAATAATTGGCATTAAATAGGGAAATTGTTTCTCCTTTTTGTTGACAACTGATTTTATGTGCAGTGATTTATGTACAAAAATTATTCCAGGTACCTGAGGTAAATGTTTCCTCTTTAAATATGAATTTATTAAAACCCTCCTGTAACACTAACTGCTACATAGTCTTATAAATAAAAAACATGGAGCGAGATATTGGAGTGAATGCTGAAAGATTAGAGAAACAGAACAAGCTACAGCCAACCTTACCTGGCCAATTCCTCAGCTGCTCTTATTTCATCAGACTGAAAGCCTCTGACTCTTCACCAGAATGGATCTCAGCTGAACTGCTCAAAAGCCTCTAGTTCCTCAAAATTAACATGACCTCAGAATGTGGTTCTACCAGCTAGACAGATTGGTTACTTCTATAACCAAGATTAGTTTTATCATGAAACTTGAAGTTTTAAAAAGGTTAGGAATTATGAGGAAAGAGAGAGTGAGTCATTCTATATGGAGTGACAAAAATTATCTCATATGTGGAAAATTATAGATACCTCTAATAATTTGCTATAATGAGTAATTAAAATTGATGACTGATAGCAAAGACTCTGGTTTGGGAAACACCCATATTTCTAAATCCAGTGTAATTTTTAAAATTAAAAACACATTTCTATAATTTGTATATTTGTGGAGTTAGCTTTCATTATGAGAGCTATTACCTTCTAAGCTGCATAATCTCAGGTTTACTCTGCGCCCTTGCATATCACTCACTCAGCACTTTAAACGGACACTTCTCCACATCACCTACAACTTCCACTGGGTACCTCCAGAGATAGGGAGCCATGATCAAGGCAGTCTTATTCACCTGCTTATCATTTTAGACAAGTTTTAAAATTACTTGATTCAAGCCGGGCAGTGGTGGCACAAACCTTTAATCCCAGCACTTGGGAGGCAGAGGCAGGTGGCTCTCAGTGAGTTCAAGGCCAGCCTGGTCTACAAAGCCAGTTCCAAGACAGCCAGGGCTGTTGCACAGAGAAACCCTGTCTCAAAAAACAAAAACAAAAAAAACAAAAACAAAAAAAAATTACTTGATTCAAATATTTATAAGGTATGTTTTAGGAGATAACTCTTGAGATTTCTTTGTACAGATTGAGGGTGGAAATAACTAACCACTGTGTTCTTACTTGTCAAACATTACCAGTTCACTGACTACTTAAGCTTGCGTGTTACCCTTTCTCCTCTTTTCTCAATATGTGCATCTGTAATACCCCCTTAACCTTGCAGATATCTATCAGGACTGTCATTTGTGAGAAATTTTATTTTTAAGGAAGTGTGTATTGGTCACTATTAGAAATAACCAGTGGGTGTCAGTGTTCCAACACAGAGAACATCTGGCTGTTCTAAGAGTCCAAAAGCAGCTTGTGGAAGGAATAAGCAATGTAATTATGCAAACATAAGTAGTGAGCTGGAAGAGTCTGGGGTCCTCTTAATCCACCCACATCAGCTACTGTAGATAGTTTGGACAGATTGTCTGGCATCTTTTTGTTTTTCACTTGTCTCCTTCAGTTTCAAAAGATTTTTTTCTTTTATATTTCTGACATACATTACATACCAATTTCAATTTCCACTCCTCCACTCTGCCCAGTGTCTTCCCAAACACCCCCATCAACTACTCCTCCATTCCCCTTTAAAAAAAATGCCTCCAAGGGATATCCACCAAATACGGCCTAACAAGTTACAATGAGACTATGCATAAACCCTTATATCACAGCTGGACTAGGAAACCCAGTAGGAGGAAAAATGTCCCAAGCATAGGCAAAAGAGTCAGAGACACCCCCTGCTCCCACTTTTGAGAGTCCCACAAGAACACCAAGATGTACAATCCTAAGGTATATGCAATAACCTAGTTCAGACACATATAGGGACCTTGTTTGTCTCCAGTCTCTGTGAGCTCTTATGCACTCGGTTTAGTTGATTCTGTGAGCCAAGTTCTCACGGTATCCTTGCCAATCCCCTCTGGCTCCTACAATTCTTCCTCCTCCTCTTCTAAAGGATTCCCCTGGCTCCACCTGTCATTTGTCTGTGGGTCTCTGTATCTGTTCCCATGTTGCTTGATGGTGCTCCTCTCATGATACCTGAGGTAGGCACTGATCTATGAGTATAACAGATACCAGAATATCATTAGGAATCATTTCAGTTCCTTTATTGTTCTTTTGCCAGTACAGTTTGGTTCTATCCTGGTTCTTTAGGCTGTCCTGCCTCTGGTTCCTGGCTATCCAGTCAGTGTCAGGCATGGGTCCCCTCTCCTGGCCTAAGCCTCAAGTTGGATTCCCACAAGTTCTGTACCACCATTATCCCAACACATCTTGCAAGAAGGACAGATTGAAGGTCGAAGGTTTTGTGGCTGATGAGACTTGTCTTGTTATAGAAGATGGCCAGGTTGAGCTAATTTGTATTACAAATTACTAGGGACTTCACTAGGATCACCATCATGGATTCCAGGGAGTTTCCACTGCACTAGGTTTCTACATCACCTCTATGTCCTCCAATTGCAGTCCTCTCCCTGAGTACTTTCTTCCTCTACCTCCTCACACCTCCAAACTGATCTCTCCTGTTCCCATCCCAACTTGCCCTCGGTCCACCCACAAAATCTATTTTATTTCCCCTTTCCAAGGACATCCACATATTGCACCTTGAGCCCTTCTGGTTACTTAGCCTGTCTGGGTCTGTGGATTTTAACATGGTTACCCTTTACTTAACAGCTACTATCCATTTATAAGTGAGTACATAACATATTTGTCTTTCTGGGTCTGGGTTACCTCACTCAGAGTATGTTTTATAGTTCTATCCATTTGCCTGAAAATTTCATGATGTCATTGTTTCTATCAGCTGAGTGTAAATGTACCACATTTTTCTTAACCAGTCTTGGGTTAGAGGACATTTAGGTTATTTGCAGATTTTGGCTACTATGAATAAAGCTGCAATGAACATGGTTGAGCAAGTGTCCTTGTGATAGGATGGAGCATCATTTGGGTATATGCCCAAGAGTGGTATTGCTGGGTCTTGAGGTAGATCAATTCTCAATTTTCTGAGAAACCTCCATATTGATTTTCACAGTAGGTGTACATGTTTGCATTTCTACCAGCAATGGAGGAGCATTCCCCCTTGATCCACATCCCTGCTGGAACAAACTGTCACTAGTATTTTTTTTTATCATAGACATTTTGACAGGTGAAAGATGGAATCTTAAAGTATTATTGATTTATATTTCCCTGATGGCTAAGGATGTTGAACATTTTTTAAATGTTTTTCAGTCATTCAAGAGTCCTCTATTTAGATCTGTTCCCCATTTTTTTAAAATTGGATTATTGCTTTGATGTTGCCTGGTTTCTTAAGTTTTTTAAATATTTTGGATTAGTCCCTTGTTTAATGTGAAGTTGGAGAAAATATTTTCCCATTCTGTAGGCTGATGTTTTGTCACTTTGACAGTGCCCTTTGCCTTACAGAAACCTCAGTTTCAGGAGGTCTCATTTATTGATTGTTGTTCTCAGTGCCTGTGCTATTGTTCTGTTCCGGGAACTGTCTTCTGCCTAGTGAGTTCAAAGCTATTTCTCACTTTCTTTTCCATTAGGATCAGTGTGTCTGGTTTTATGTTGAGGTCTTGTACTTGTACTTGAATTTTGTGCAGGGCGATAGATATGGATCAGTTTGCATTCTTCTAGACGCTGACATCCAGTTAGACCAGCACCATTTGTTGAAGAATATTTCTTTTTTTTCCCATTGTGTATTTTGGGTTCTTTATCAAAAATCAGGTGCTATAGGTGTGTGCATTTATGTCTGGGACTCCACCGATGAACATCTCTCTTTTTATGTTAATACTATGAAGTTTTTATTACTATTGCTCTGTAGTACAGCTTGAAATCCAGGATGGTGACACCTCTGGATGCTCTTTTATTATACAGGATTGTTTTAGCTATCCTGATTTTATTGTTTGTTTGTTTGTTTTACAGATGAAGTTGAGTGTTACCCTTTGAGATCTGTAAAGAAAGAATTGTGTTTAAATTTTTATAAGGATTGTGCTGGATCTGTAGATTGCTTTTGTTAAAATGATCATTTTTACCATTAATTCTACCAATCCATGAACATGGGAGATCTTTCCATCATCTAATATCTTCTTCAATTTTTTTTCAAAGACTTGAAATTTTTTGTAATACAAGTCTTTCACTTGCTTGGTTAGAGTTACCCCAAGATTTTTTTTATAGTATGTGTGGCTATTGTGAGAGGTATTTTTCCCTAATTTTTTCTCAGCTCATTTATCATTTGTATAAAGGCAGGATGCTGATTCTTCTTAGTTAGTTTGTATCTAGCCACTTAACTAAAGATGTTTATCAGCTGTAGGAGTTTCCTAGTAGAATTTTTGCAGTCATTTATGTATACTATCATATCATCTCCAAATAACAATACCTTGAATTCTTCATTTCCACTGTTTAACCCCTTGATTACCTTCAGTGGTTTTATTGCTCCAGCCTAATTTTCAATTAGTATACTGAATAGATATGGAGAGAATGGAAAGCCTTGTCTTGTTCATCATTTTAGTAGAATTGCTTTGAGTTTCTACCCATTAAATTTGATGTTGATTATTGGCCTCCTGGAAATTGCCTTTATTATGTTTGGGTCTGATCCTTGTACTCCTAATCTCTCCAAGACATTTATCATGAAGTAGTGCTAGATTTTGTCAAAGGCTTTCTCAGCATCTAATTAGGTGGTCACATATTTTTTTAAATTTCAGTTTGTTTATATGGTGAATTACATCTGCTGATATTAGTATGTTGAACCATTCCTGCATCTCTGAGATGAAGCCTAATTGATCATGGTGAATGATCTTCTTGATGTGTTCTTGGATCCAGTTTGTCAGTATTATATTGAGTATTTTTGCATCCATGTTCATGAGTATAATTGGTTTGTAATTCTCTTTCTTTGTTGAATCTTTGTGTGGTTTGAGTATCAGGATAACTGTGCCCTCATAATATGAATTTTGCAATGTTCCTTCTGTTTGTATTTTATGGAATAAATTGAGAAGTATTGGTGTTAGCTTCTCTTTAAAAGTTTGGTAGAATTCTGCACTAAAACCATCTGGCCCCATTTTGTTTGTTTTTGTTTTTATGACTGCTTCTATTTCCTCGGGTCATATGTCCATGTGTCTGATCTTGATTTAATTTTTTTAAGTGGTATCTATTGTAAAAGTTATCCATTTCTTTTAGATTTTATAATTTTGTGGAGTACAGGGCTTTAATGTATAAAATAATGATTCTTTGAATTTCTTAGGTGTCTGCTGATTTTGTTAATTTGGATATTCTCCTCTCTCTCTCTCTCTCTCTCTCTCTCTCTCTCTCTCTCTCTCTCTCTCTCTCTCCTCTCTTCTCTCTCTCCCTCTCCATCTTTTTGTTAGTTTAGATAATGGTTTGTCTATCTTGTTGATTTTTTTTAAAGAATCAACTCTGTTTCATTCATTCTTTGTATTATTCTCTTTGTTTCTAGTATATTGATTTCAGCTCCAAGTTTAATTACTTCCTGCCTTGTACTTCGCTTGGGTGAGCTTGCTTCTTTTTTCTCTAGTGCTTTCAGCTGTGCTGTTAGATTGCTAATATGAGATCTCTCCATTTTCAAAGAAAAATTCATGTTGTTTTCTTTTCAAAATTTAATACTGGCCATTTGCTGAAAAATGTTGCTTCCACCATTCAACATTGTGTAGTTCTTAAATATAATCTTTCTCCTTGATTTCAGTTATTTGCTCAGTGGGTTATTGATAAAAGGGGAAGACAATAATTCTTGCTGTACACATTTGTATCAGGCTTCTTGGTAGGCATTCTATGAACATCATTTACTCTTTAACAAACTAGTAAAGTATTCATTCATGCCATTGAATGGATCTGGGAGAGAGGTAACAAGAAATCAAATAACTTCACTCTATATAAAGCATTCCAATAAGTAAGAGAAATTGCGTTAGAAGTCAAAATGAATGGAGTCTCTGTCTTCCCATCATATCCTTCTTGCTTCAGGCTATACCTAAAAAAAATCAAGGCCCTTAGAATCAATATCCCTGTTCTTGAATGTGTTGGATTTTTAACAGATTCAATAATGGTGTCTCTTATTTCATCACTTTGATTCTGAACAATTTTGAAGTAGATACAAGAGAATTAGGGATGGATATTTAAAGACTATTTGTGTAACTGACAAAAACTTTAAAGTATATGGCCCATTGACCTTATCTACTTCCCTCTCTTATCTCTGAATCTGATAAGAGTTGTCCATCTATAACCAACACAGCCAGGAAAGCCCAGGCTAGCCACACAGGCCATTTTTCATACCACGTGTCTAGAGAGAACAGAAGAATATAGAACAGAAAAACAAAATTGGCAAATCTAGCATTCCAAAGTCATTTTCCCCTGTTTTCTTTTAAACTAAAATATTATATAATCCAGATAAAGCAAGTTTTCCTCCAAGTAAGAAGAGGCCAGTTGTCTATATTGTCACTCCCCATGAAAACATGAGAGAGTAAGAGAACTGTTGACAAAATACCTGTGTTTTAATATTTGAAATGTCAAACAAGATTATGTCAAACAAGATGTAGTACTTTCTCTAATGTGGTGGTTGTCTGGAGTTGGGATGTATGTAAATAAAATTCATCGACTCTAAGTCGATGAATTTTAAGATGAACCATCATATTGGCTATTCTTCATATGTTAGTACTAACACACACAAACACACACACACACACACACACACACACACACACACACACATATATATATATATTCATAAACATAGAAAGAGTACCATATTCTTCATGCATGTAATAATGGGGCTTCTGAGATGAGGAAGGGAACCAGCAGGAATGAATGGAAGATAGAGATTGGAGTTGAGAAGAAAAATTAACAAAGACAAAATGTGTAAGAAAATTTCAGTCAAACCTGTTATGTGGTATGCTGCACTGAAAAAAAATCAAAAGCAAATAAAATGTAAAAGCACATGGGAGGAGTCTAAAGGACTAAATGGAAAGGGAGAAATGAAGCAATTTTGTTTTAATTAAAAAAAATAGAGGACAGAAAATGGGAAATCAGTGAGCTGATGTTTCGGGGTTGGTGAGTGAAATAGAAACATTTATACAAGGAGAAGAATTGGTCTTAGTAAGGAAATAGTTGGTCTCAAGTAGGTATGAGATGGTGGGATATATCACTACAGATGTGAGTAGGTGTGTGGGGACTGGAGGTTTCTTCACAGCACTTCAAGTGAGACAGGAAGCAACCATCAGCTGACTGAGATTTAGAGAGGCGGTGTTGAAAGACAGTGTTTGAAAGTGAAGAAGATGATAAAATTGTCTTCTAGGTAAATAAGAGAAAAAGTGTGTAGGGGGAATACATTTTCTCCAGTGGGCAGCCTTTATGGCCGGCTTGAAGTCTTTATAAATCTGAATATATTTAGTGTTAGCTTTTTTTCTCATATAGTTGTGCACTAGCTGTACAGACATGAACAAATGCACACACACACACACACACACACACACACACACACACACACACACACACCAGATACAGAAATACAAACATACACACAGAGAGACTCACATACAGATACACACACCCACACTTCTCATCCCCCATACTTTAAAAGAAGAATTTTATGTTTTGTAGACTCTTCAAAACATCCTTTGATTTAGTGCTATATTCATATTACAGTTATAGTTGAAAAACTATTAAAAATAAGTTCACGAAGAGTGGATATGATACATAATTGTAGGCTGGTCTACACTCCTTCTCTTCTTCCTCTCTTCCTCCTGTTCTTCCCACCCTCCCTTCTCCTCCATCTCCACTCACTCTCCTCCCTGTTGGCCCTCTAAATTCTGAAAATTGCTCTTAATTGTAAAGCAAATAAAAATATGAACACAAGCATCCAAACAAGATAAGTAACTAAATATATAAAAACTAAAACTCACTTGAGAAATCACTCTACCCACTCTTTACACACAGGGTTACTGAGGATCAAGGAGAAGGACTAGTCAAAACTTTTCCAAATTTCATACATTTCTAACCAGCCATGCATTTCTACCTTGTCATACCACAGCTTGTTTCATTTGGGATACTTACTATTTAGCCTCTAATAATCATTTTAATTAACCATTTTGAAACAGTATAGATACAGTAGTGATGTCCAGTATAGTTTAATGTATGAAGAATTTATGTGTAAAGATCCTTCATGGGTTACACTAATGCCATAATGCCTTTTTATATGTTAAATTCATGATAAAGTATTTATGTCTTAAAACTAACTTTATTGTGCCATGGTGATCATTGATGTGGTTTCATAAGTTAGTAAAGGCAAGAGGATCAGGGAGCTTGTTGTGAGACTGTGTCTCCTAGTAATGTCAGAAGCTATATCCACAAAGCCTCACTGACTTCACTAAAGAAGGACATGAGCTGAAGAAGGATAATGGCAATGGGCATTCCAAACTGGATGGGAAAGAGCTCATGAGGCCTCAACCCAATACAAAGAACTATGGGCAACTAAGGAATACTGCAAGAGGAAGAGGTGGTCTTCCCCATGGAAGAAACTCAACAACTGATAGTCTAGTACCAAATAGTCAGCCCTGAAAACATACACAAGCAAGGTCATACAGACTAAACAGAATTTATATATATATATATATATATATATAATAAAAATTGATTAAAGAAAGAGGTCATGAATTTGAAGGTGAATGGGGCAAGATATATTGAGAGTTTGTAAGGAGAAAAAGGAAGGAAGAAATGTTGTAATTACATTATAATCTCAAAAAAAACCCTAACTTAATCACACTACAAACACTGATTATGACATGGTGAATTGTATTCCAAAAAGTGTAAGTTCTACTAAATTCTCCTCACAAAAATATTCCCCACAAAAAGCTACTCTTATGGTTTAATATCCATACTTTTGCTTATATTTCCTGATTTATGCATCATAGATAAGTAAAAATGGTGAAGCTACAAATAATCCTTTTACATTTCTGAAGCTTTCTTCTTTATGTAATGTGTAGTGATATCTTTATACATCCACACTATAATACCACATCGTTCATTTTCTAATGTCTTCATTTGTACAAAAATATTTTAAGATTTACATTCAATTTTTGGTATTATATATGAATTGCAACATACAACATTCTCCTTTGATTATTTTGTTTGTATATATGTTTTATTAAAAAGATCGTAGCAGTAAATTTTTTAGTTAAAAGATGCATATTTGGGATTGAGCTGATGCCAATTTCTCTAGCAATAATGTAATATATACCCCACTTCTCTAGAGTCTCAACTCTGTCTATCATTGTGTTTTGAAAAATGCTGAGAACTTGCTGGATAAATGGCATTTTTAACTTTATTTACTAGTAAAAGTCGGTACCCTCTTCTTTGAACAATGTTTATATATATCAAGGTATGATGTCAATCTAATTGTATTTTGATTTCTCTTGCATTCAGATTTAATAATGAGCTTTATGAAACTCCTGGAATTGATTAATAATTTTACTGAATTATAGGCAGACAATAAACTCAACAATGTACTCCTTCTGTACCATTAAGTAAAAAAAAAACTTCTGTGTCTACCTGCTTGACAGCCTGGGGATGTGCAATGATTTATGCGAGCTTCTTCAGGTACTAACAAAGTCTAGATGGAGATTGAGCTACTCTTTTTCCCCAATCAATCACACAAAAGTATATCATACATGTAGCTGAGGTTGTCTCATGCTTTCTATTTATTGAATTCACATTTTTATATAATTACATAAAACATACACACTACTATTTTTGAGCAAGCAACCTGACTGTCTTCTATCCATACTTCTCAGAAGCTTTTCTTCCTTAAAAGAAGAATTTCTTTTAGTTTATTTTTTTATAATTTTGTATTTATTTTCCCATGTAATCTATTTCCACATAAACTTAATAGTCACACTCATTGTTTTACTCATATTTGTATCACATATTCATGTGTATGTGTATGTTACAGATCTATGATCTTGGGTAGCAGAAGTGATAGGAATATCATTCTGTATGCCGTGAATGTGTGTTTCTCTGATTGGTTGATAAATAAAATGCTTATTGGCCAGTAGCCAGGCAGGAAGTATAGGCAGGATAAGCAGAGGAGGAGAATTTTGGGAAGAGGAAGGCTGAGTCAGGAGACACCACCATTGGGCATTGATCTACATAGACCTAAGAAAGCTTAAAGATTCTAAAATCACACAAAAGGAGCCACATTAGGCTTCCTAGTCTCATAATCTCAAGCCAGGAGTAGTGCAGACTTGTCTCCTGACAGCTGCCTGCAAGATGGAACTGGCCACCAGCCACCATGAGCTAAGTGGCATGGCTGTGGATTCCTGCCACAGCAGTGTGGTGCATGGTGGATTTAGCCTTTGCTAGTACAAAAAAAATGTTTCTGGACTATATGCTGCTTTAATGAAGACATAGACCCACTGTTTCTGAGAGTTGATGGTATTCATGGCTCCCAGAGCTGATGATAAATATACCACTGCCATGTTAAAAAGTTGAGGTGGGGAGTCATCAGCCAAGGCCCAAACCACTCTGCAGTTTAAAGCAATAGATTCACAATAAGACAGTTCCAGATAGAATAAAACTCTACACTGTTTACAGTGTCTGTAAAAATGTACATAGGCTTGGAAGAGAGAGCAAAAGGAATATGGACAGTTATATAATGAA
Organism: Peromyscus maniculatus bairdii; assembly: GCF_049852395.1. Classification (NCBI taxonomy): domain Eukaryota; kingdom Metazoa; phylum Chordata; class Mammalia; order Rodentia; family Cricetidae; genus Peromyscus; species Peromyscus maniculatus. The sequence goes on along the minus strand of NC_134855.1, from coordinate 87,395,827 downwards.
ATGGATATTTAAAAAAATAAAGTCTTTAAAGAGAAAGTAAAAGTACTATAAAATAATAGCCACATAAAATGAAAATTACACAGAGAGTCTGGATTATATTGTTGTTGGAATTTTTAACTTCAGAAAGACATTTGATTATAAAAGCTGTTGAGTTAAACCAATATATATATTTTAAAGATATCTTGATTTCAAAATCGATGTCTAAGGATACATTGCTTTGGAAAAGAGGTTCTGCTTTTGTTTCCACAGATGATGATAACCTGTGGATTGCTTCCAGGCTAATATGGCTTGTCCAGCCAAGACACCCTGAAGGTCTCCAATAACAACATACCCCAGATCATCCAATATCCAAAATCAACTTCAAGGCAACTTGCTCAGAGAATATAGCCCCACACACTGCTCTAGCCAGAACTTGACCATAATCCTAAAACTTTCTTTGTATCCCATAAGAATACAGTGCCCCTTATTAGCAGGAAGTAGCCTAGAAAACTACACCCACATTCCCAAAAAATGGATTATAGATGTTTGTCTTTGTTTAGGTTGTTGGTTACAAATTGTTATTGGTCATAGTCAATATCTTTCTAAAAGAAGAAAGGAAGATATGACATAAAAATTATAGGATATAGGTATGATAAGATAAAAGGGTGGATTGTTGAACCTACTTTTAAACAGAAATTTGTTTGAAGTGTTTTACATTGCTATAAATTTTAGTTTATTGATACAAATTTAAAGTTAATTTTGTTATACTGTATGTATATCTCTACTCTTATTTAAGGTGTTATGTTTATGTAACTCTTTTAAATTGTAATGGATAATTAAGAAACAGATTAATAATTAGTCTTCTATGATAGTCAAACTTATAGTCATGTTAAGTTTTCTAGGTATACATAGATATAATTCAATTAAGTAGATAATCTTCAAACACTTCAAAGACCTACAGAATATGGCATTTAAAATGCTTTAAAAACTTAGACTTTCTGGACAACAAGGTACATCTGCTCCTGGCAACACTGAATTACTTCAAAGAGAAAGATGGGCATCAAAGACACTCCATATAGAATTTATCCTCTTCTTGGCAAAAATAACCATTTGGGCAAAAAAAAAATCTTCTTGCCTGGACTTTTTGAAAAAAATGTTGTATCAACTGGACATGCAAGACCCATAGAAAGGTGACCACTGAACTTTGCAAGGCGAGATGGTCCTTCAGGTTTCTGCTTTGCAGAAAAAAACTGCCAGACATTCTATAGGACACAGAGAGAAGCAACTGAGAGACTCTAGGCCTGTAGACTGAGGATGGATGTCCCAACATTACAGAAGAACTTTGGGTAACTGTCCAGGTAGCCAGCTGTCTCTGTCATTCTAGATTTTTGGAAGTTGTTTGTAATGTTCTTTCTGTTTACTTAGATAATATTATATCCTTCTGGGGTATTTGGTGTAGTTGAAGGCTAAATAGTTATAATTATTATTTTCCTTGGTTATGATAGAAGATAAATTAGATAGGAAACTTTAGATTCACAAATATAGGATAGATGATAGAATTTTCTTTAATTTTGCCAAATACAAATAGATTAGATATTATAACTATAATTCTTGCTTGATAACTGTTTTGTTATATGTAATTTCACTATGTTGAATTTAAAAATCTTACTTTTGAATAGAAAGAAAAGAGGAAATGATGGGAATGTCGTTCTGTATGCTATGAATGTGCATTGCTCTGATTGGGTGATAAATACAATGCTGATTGACCAGTAGCCAGGCAGGAAATATAGGCAGGATGAGCTGAGGAGGAGATTTCTGGGAAGAGGAAGGCTGAGTGAGGAGATGCCAGTGCTGCTGAAGGAACAACATGCCAGCAGACTGGTAGAGGCACAGGACATGTGACAAAACATAGATTAATAGAAATGGGTTAATTTAAGTGTACGAGCTAGTCAATAATAAGCCTGAATGAATAGCCAAGCAGTTATAATTCATATAAGCCTTTGAGTAATTATTTTGTAAGCATCTGATGGACCACCAGGCCGGAGGAATGTGGGGCCCGTCAGGACTGGGCAGGATGGAGAAAACTTCTAGCTACAAAGAATTTTGATGAAAATACATGCTGTGATCCAATGTTCCAATTCAATACCTTGTAAATTAAAAAAAAAAAAATAGCTGAGGAGCCCTCAACTCTGGATAAGTGAGACAGTTGACTAGCTTGAACTGGTTGGGAGGCATCCAGGCAGTGGGAACAGGACCTGTCCTTAGTGCATGAGCTGACTGTTTGGAACCTGGGGCTTACAAAGGGACACTTGGCTCAGCCTGGGAGGAGGGGACTGGACTTGCCTGGACTGAATCTACCAGGGTGAGGTGAATCCCCAGGGGAGTCTTTGCCCTGTTTGCCCTGGAGGAGATGAGAATGGGGGGGTGGGCTAGGAGGAAGGCGGGGGGAGGGGGGAGGACAGGGGAATCCGTGGCTGATATATAAAATTAAATTAAATTATAAAAAAAATCATAAAAAAGTGAGTTCTTCTGTAAACAAGTTCAACCCTTTCATTTTATAGAAACATAAATTAATACTGAAAGGTAAATTCCTCAAAGTTATCCAATTAGTTAAGTCATGACTCACTTGCAGTCAGAACTGACTCATTAGCTCTTTTGGAGACAAAAGCAATATCACACACTGACAGCTCTAGACTTAATCATGAAAAACAATTGTGGAACAAGTGTGTATCGTCATCAATAATGTGTGACTCAGTCTAGTTTGAAGATCATCATTTGCCATGTATGCCAGTGAGTGGTTTCAGGCAACACTGAAAAGTTCCAATTTCTCATTTAAAATTGTCTTGGAATGAACTTCCTTTTCTCTCATCCCCTTTTCAGTTTGTGTAGCTCCCCCAACAAAGATTGTAATAGGCCTTGTAATAGACTAAGTAACATATTTACAGAATTTTAATAAGATCCATGTAAGCTTTACTGCTGTGATAGAAAATAACCCAGTGTTGGCCTTATAAAATCATAAATGATTAAATATATTTCCCCCAAAAAAGCAAGTTTGATAACATTCAATGCTTAGTCTGGATATATTTATCTAAGAGCCCTCACTTTAATAAACTATTTAGAATCACTTTTGGGTTTATATCAAGTTAACTCATTCATTTAAAGTTCTTTAACAACTTTTAAATAGCTATTTTAATATAAATCTTAATGTTTGGACAAGTATATACAGGCGCTTGCATTTGAAACTGTTGTTCATAGATATTGGAGACACCCTCCATAACTGCATTTAATATCTAAGATTCTCAATCACAGAGCTGAAAATGCCATTGTTTTCAACACCAAATAATCCATGCATGGCTTTCACTTTTTCACTGTTTTCTTATTTCTTCTAAACAAAGGTGGGTAATAGCTAAGACTCTGTCCCGATCCTTACATTTTGTCCAGTCTCCTCTTCTCTTTTAAAAGCATATTCATTGCACAGGTTCAACACTCATTGTTGTATAACATTCTAATTCATGTCTCCCATTGCCATCTGCCTCTCTCTCTCAGGCCCCTGGATACCTGGATGGAATTGTCTCGAATTCAACCTAACATTGGTATATTGGAAATGGTCATTGCGTTTTTACAAACACTTAGTTTCCTTCCTCATATTCCTGACTTGATTAATGAAAATATACATGAGAGTTTCTAAGTCTAAAAAATAATAATAAAACATGCCCCCCTCAATTCGCCATCTTTTTCTCCTTGTTTGCTCTTAAGCTGACTGACTGAGGATTTTTGTTTCCTTTGCAGTTACTTGGTAAGTCCCTTCTCTACTGCCACAGTCTTTACTGGAAGTCCGGTTCTGTTGTCAGGAATTCCTGGACAATCTGTGGAGCTCTCTACCATTACTTTCTCATAATCAACTGTAGATAGTTGCCTAAATAATTTTTATTTTTGAAAATGTCTTGCATGTACAGTTTTTCTTCCTCACATCTGTCTTCCATTTCTTCCTTCGAGCTATTTCTACCTTGTCCCCATACACCTCCTACTTTCTTCTCAACTTTGTGTCCCTTACTTTTTTAGATTATAATACAGTTGTATCCTTTCCTCCCTCCAAATTCTCATATGTCCCTCCTTGCTCTTTTTTAAATTCATAGCCCCCTTTTTCCATTGTTATTGCATGCTTTTATGTACAAGTATGTACATGTATATTCCTAAATACAACCTGCTCAGTCTGCATAGTGTTACTTGTGTGGATGTTTTGGGGGATGGTATTTGATATTGGATTACCAAATGTAATGCATATTACATTTTTTATTACTTTAAAATTTGTCTCTTAGACTCCTCTGACCAATAATTCAAAAGGAATTTTTGCTTGTCTGGTACTGTGGTCTTTCTTAGACAGCCTATGGCTTTTGGGAGAAAACATTATCACCCTGAGTGTCATAACTTAAGCTACACACACACACACACACACACACACACACACACACACACACACACACACCACATTTGTGTGTGTTATATGAAAATTTAGGTAAATATAGAATACATGGTTCCTTGTTTCTTTTTTCAAATATCCTTACTGCTACTTATCTCGCCTTCCTCCCCTTCTATATAGTCCCTCCCGTCCAATTAAAGTTCCCCTGCTTTTCCCATTTCTCCCTTCACACAGCCTATATTCCGGTGTTGTTACTCTCTTGATCTTGTGTAGGTCTTATGCAGGTAACCATGTCTTTTATGAATTCATGAATGTAGCAGCCATGCCATGTCCAGAGGCCAGTCTTCATAGTGCTCCTCATTCTGTGACAAATGATCTTCTTAAAATTTAATTTCCATAAATAGATCCCATTTCCAAATATTTTTCCAAGATAGTTAATAATATAACAGAAAAAGAATACAATTTTGTTGGCCATCACATAATTGGCTTGAACTATGCCTGCTCTTAAACTTCCTGTAATTGTACAATCCTCTTCATTTCTTTGGGATTCTGTCAACAGGCTTGTTCAATGCAGTGTTTCTTTCTTTCCTCTCTAAAACCATTATCTATTCTGACTCTTTTTTTTTATTTCTAACACTTAGGAATAGTCTCACTGTATCTTGTAACTTGTTATTCCATGTTTGGTTTATATCCCTGAGAGACTTGCTCTTTTCTGAGTGGAAAAAGAGGGGTGGATCTGGGGGAGAGGGGAAGTGTTTGGGGGCACTTGGAGTAGTGGAGGGAGGAGAAACTGTGTTTGGGATGTAGTGTATGAGAGAAGAACAAATTTAAAGTAATTATTATACTGATCTTTAATATCTAGTTTTTGTCTTGCCAAAACCATTTATCTAATTAGCTTTCTTCAAACACACAGAAGTGCTGGGCAAGAAAGAATAATGAAGATACTAAGATTTAAGACTCAGCTCAATGACAAGTTGTGTCCCTCATTGGTCATCTATGGCAAATGTTAAGTCTAAAGTTTGCAGTTTGGTAACCTGTGAAGTAAGATAGGTTGAATCAGCTTGTCTCAATCATCTCTTTCAATTTATATCTCCTAGGCTGATATTTAAAGGCATTTTAGTACAAAATACACCTTACTGGTACAAAAGATAAGTGATAAGATAGACTATGGTATTAACATTAATTCTAGTGAACACTAAGTTCTTAAAGTCCAGACCCATATCAAAGCTTTCAAATGTCAGAATCAAAATAATGGATACAGATTGTTTTGTTTTTCTCCTCTGGGATAATTTCTAAAAATACTACATGAAAACTTGGGAGTTTTTTATTTAAATAGTAAAAACTGGTAAACACAAGTAATAGTGTCAATCATTTATAAAAGGGGTAAAACCTACATAAACAAAAGAATTGGTGAAATATTTGGCATTAGAGATTGTTGATTGTTGTCATTTTAATGAATAACTGCTGTGAGACAAGATCTATACCACAGGCTTATTTATATAAAACCTAATAATATATATGTGCCAACTCTAATTTTTGCAACATTTCAGTGTTGTTACTATTTCTGTTTTCCAGAATTATGGTCAGAGAGCTCAACCTTCCCAAAGTTTTATGGCTATACTGTTAATAATGTATTTTCCACTACATCTTGTTGCATACCTTTGTGAAGGAATGCTTTTCTCGGTCTCTGTCTGTCTGTCTGTCTGTCTGTCTCTCTCTCTCTCTCTCTCTCTCTCTGTGTATGTGTGTGGTGTGGTGTGTGTGTGTGTGTGTGTGTGTGTGTGTGTGTGTGTGTGTGTGTGTGTCTAACCAGAGGTTAACTTCGGGTATCATTCCTCAGGAGATATCCACCTAGTTCTTTGAAATGGGGATTCTCATGTAGACCTGAGGTTCATTAATTCGGATAGGGTGGATGGCCAGCAACTCCCAAGAATCTTTGCTTCCCCATCCTGGGATTACAAATGTGTATCACCAAGCATCTTTTCCTTCTTCCCTCCCTCCCTCCCTCCCTCCCTCCCTCCCTCCCTCCCTCCCTCCCTCCCTCCCTCCCTCCCTTCCTCCCTCTCTCCCTCTCTCCCTCTCTCCCTCTTTCACTACCTCCCTCCCCTCCTCCTTTTCTTCCTTCCTTCTTTCCTTCCTTCCATATGTGTGTGGCTGTCTGTGCCACAGCCAGTATATGAATGCCAGAGGACAACTTTTAGTAGTCAATTTTTCTTTCCACTATGTGGGTCCAGATTTTCAAAGACAGGTCACCAGACCTCACTGGCTAGTTGAACCATCTCACCTTGCTCCAAACCTGACTTTTTTTTTTTTAAGGATTTATTTATTTATGATGCATACAGTATTCTGCCTGCATATATGTCTGTAGACCAAAAGAGGGTGCTGGATCTCACTATGGATGGTTGTTAGCCACCATGTAGTTGCTGGGAATTGAACTCAGGACCTCTGAAAGAACAGCCAGGGCTCTTAACTGCTGAGCCATCTCTCCAGCCCCCCTATCCTGACTATTATGTTGGTGCTTGAGAATGAACTGACACTTCCACTTGCATAGCAAACACTCCACTGACTGAATTTTCTACCAAAATAGAAAATTATTTTCTAAAAGCCATGAGTATCATTAGATATCAATTTTAATTTGGGAAATTGGCTTTGAAGCATCACTTAGAGCTGTGTTTTAAAACATAAAATCATAATTATTACTGACCTTGTGGGCAAACAAGACATTCTAGTACAGATGAGTAAATCAGGAGAAACTGGAGTTAAGGAAGTACAGGTCATGGTTATGGAATTTTGATGGCTTAATGTGGCTATGAAAAGGAGCATTTAAGCAAGGAAAATGGTACAGCTTTCGAGGTTGGGTTTGCAGGATACAAAAAGAGCATGTTACTCATGCTGGGAGAATATAATTGGAAAATCTGGCCATTCTATGCTTTTTCAACGATGACAGCTAAATTAGCTTACATAACAGCAAAGGGGAACCTACCCACCTGGTTAGTTTTTAATGCAATTTACTGAAAGTTGTGTCTTCCTACACACTTCTTCAGAGTAACTTCAACCTATTCCACATAGTAGTTTTGCTGCAGCTACAGTAAATACAATAGCTCTTTTTTTTTCATGGTAATTTTCTGTTCTTTCTGGCCTACTGATTTTGGAGAAATTTTGATCTTGTTCTTTTGTTCCCTCTCACAGATGTGCAAAAGTTGTACTCATCTTGTCAAGGGCTTGAGAAGAGGATGTGGGCAGCCCACGGTGAATACAATGAAGGTAAGATTTGGGGTTGAAGTTTTAGGTGCTGCCACCAACTCAAAGCCCCAACATAATATGGTAGCAATTTGGGAAGTTTTACTCTGTGTGAAATTCTAAAATAAAAAATTACTTTTACATTTCATACATATAATGCTATATAGCTTAAAGAGTAGATTGCAAAACAAATTCGCACCTGCTGTTTAATTATTTCCTCACAGCCTAAACTTCTAATGTAATTTCCTGAACTTTTAAACTTTTAACACAAGATTGTATACAAACATTATTGGTGTGTTCATTGTTAAAAGATATTTTTACATCTGAAAATAATACCATCATCTCTATAGCAAAGGATAATCAGCAAAGACTACTGAATGAATCATGTATTATATATATATATATATATATATATATATATATATATATAAACTTTAATATAAGAAAATGTACATTATATGAGGTCCTGGTTCAATTTATATGCATGACTACATACTATCTATATATAAAAGATCCATTTTCCCTATAAAATATTTGGAAGTTAACCATATGTAAACCCATAAAACTAAAATATTATTAATTAAAAGCATATCTAATGCACACCATTATCTTTCCGAAAGTTCAATTCAATAAGTAAACAAAGTTATTGTTTATTAATAGAACTAAAGAATAAGTCACTTGAATGTTAGAATCAAGGGGCCTGGAGAGGTGGTTCAGTGGTTGAGAGCACTTGATGCTCTTTCATAAGACCTATGTTCAGTTCCCATCACCCACATGGTGGCTCACAACTACCTGTAACTACAGTTCTAGGGAATCCAATGCCCTATATATATACATACATACAGACAAAACCCCTCATGTACATAAACTAAAAATAAATATGTCATTTTTTAAGTGATAGAGGTCAAGTAAGAAAAAAAATAAAGTAAAATGCAAGCACTGATGATTTCTGTCAGGAAAATACTTCACAGAAGTCTATATTCAAATCCAAAAATACCCACTGTTTAAAGAGCAAATCAAGAGAACTACATTTGACAATAATAGTCAAATGATGTCAGCTTTCCAAGTCACACAGATAATTTACCTTATCTTGGTTCTGGGTTTGACCAAATCCAGAGGTTTGTTTGTTTGTTTTTTGTTTGAGTTAGGGTTGTGTAGCCCTGGCTGTTCTGGAAATTTCTTTGTAGATAAGGTTGGCTGCAAACTAAAGATCTGTCTGTCTCTACATCTCAAGTGCTGGGACTAAAAGCATTCACCACCACCAGGCAACCAGAGTCTTTAGATTAAAATATGTTCCTAGTGTATACTATAATGTGTTTGTTTTGGCAATATATGTACTAGGTTCACACTATGAATGTTAGTGTCCCAGGAGTACTATTTTCCATAAGAATCATTTTGTTAGTAATTCATTGATATTTATAACAAATCCTATAAACTCAGTTATTAGGACTCTGCTTTTGTAAAAACAAAAGTATTTGTTTCATTTTTCTAAAATTTTCATCTCTCTCTCATGTGTGCTCGTGTGTGTGTGTGTGTGTGTGTGTGTGTGTGTGTGTGTGTACAACTGATTCATTCCTTCACTGTCTAAAGCCAGGTCAAAGTCTTTCAGTCTGGTACAGCCTAGAATCAGGTGGGAAGAGAGTGTCAATGAAGGATTGCTTAGATCAGGTTGGTCTGGTTGGCCTGTGGGCATTCCTGTTCATTTTTTTTCTCAATTTTACGAATGAGATTAGAAGACAAACTATGATTGTGCATGGTACCATTTTATGGGCTTCCCCTGAATTGTACAAGAATAAAGAAAGCCACCTGAACAGTAAGCATGCATGGTTTATTCTCTCTTTGCTCTTGGTTGTGCTGTGATTAGCTACTTTGAACTCCTGCATTGACTTCCCCACAAGCATGGACTGTAACCTGGAATTGCAAGCTAAATAAACCTTTTTTTTTCCATTACAAAACTAATGGATTGTCTAGAATGTTGTGCAGAAATGTGAGAAGGCTCCCTGTTATCATAATAGAGAGAGAACATAGCCATCTACTTCACTCCTTTTCTTTTTCTCAGCCTTCATCTCTGTTACTTTCTTCATCTTCCAAAGCTCATGTGATCTGGGATCCCCAAGGCTCCATTATATTATCGAATCCATCTTCCAAACCAAAACAGTCAAGGGACATAAATACAGAGCCAATATTAACATTTCTCTCCTCCTCTTCTTCTCCTGCTCCTCTTCTGTTCCTCCTCCTCCCTCCTATCCCACTTCCTCCACCTCTTCTATTTCTTCTTGTTATTTAGTGTGGTATAACTTTGCACTTTAGAGTCACAGTTAGTAATTGCTTGCTTTAATACTGAGTTTCATAAATCCATATTATCCTTTCTATATTTCACATGTGATACTTGTACTTTCTCTGTAAATCTCAAGCAGGCTTTTAACTATGCATTTGAAATAAACAAAGAGAAAGTTGTAGATTGTCATTCTTACATATGGCTTCTGGAAATTCCATCTAATTGCCCATCAGTCCGTACATGTTCATTTATTATCTGTTATTTCCTGCGCTTATCTCTCAGTCTATAAAGATCAAATTCACCACAGCACCTTAAATTCCTCTTTGGTTATAGATTCCATTTGTTTACCACTCAAATTTCTTCAGCTGGAAACTTCTCTTCCCTTTGTTTTTTGCACTGTCCTGAAGTCTTCCCTTCAAATTCCCAGACAGGGATCAATCTGAAGCTTAGAATATTAAGTTCTTTCAAAGACTCGGCTCACCATGTGGGTGATAAGTATGGACCACAAAAAAATTGAAGAAAAAAATCAATCTACACTTGACTTTAGAAGAAGTGTGATGGATGAGTTGGAGTCAGGCTGGAAAAAAGGCATTATCTGTTCAATTGAACAGCCTTTTGTGATGTTTTAGACAAATACCCTCCTTTTTACAAAAGAAGCTGAAAGATTTGACTATGTGTTCAAACCCTTTAACAAGATGAAACATTGGTAGACCAGATTAAACAACTCCAAGCTCAGATTTGTATCAACTGGATTCTCTGTTGTATGACCTTGACATCAAATAACTAGCAGCCATTTCTCATGGTTTCATTAAAGTTGTCATCTCTCACTGGAGGAAAAGGTATAAACAGGCCTGAACTGATAATAAATGACCAATCTCCTGCTGCTCACAAATAGGGTACTTTGTCCCAAGGTGAACACTAGATGGAGACACCAAAGTTTACCAGGAAGAGTTTCTCATTTCACACCTGTGGGTCTCATTGAGAATAATTATTGATAGTGACCTGACCCCTTTCATGGTAGAAGAATAAGCCATGGGCTGCAGATGTAGCTCAATGACATATAGCATATGTTTAGTATGAAGTACATACATTTGATCTATAGTAAAATATAAATGAAAGAAGTAATTGAAAATAAGTTACATAGTCACACTAGTACTGGGTAACATGTGTCTTAGCTATTACCATACTAAAATTACACAAATGTGGGTGTGTGTTTGTGTAAATAACTGTGAGATGTTCTATAAGATAACCTAGCCAGGCTCAGAGCAGACTAGTTGACTTCAAAATTAGAACAGTTTCAATAATTTAAACTTATTTTAAGCTTCAAAGTTCTATTTGTACAGATACTGAGACAAAGTTTTGGTAAAGTACTAGTCATGGAAATACCCTAGGAATTCACAGCACAACATTTCCTGAGATCTTTTAAGGTCAAGACTGCCTATGTCCTCAGCTGTTATCTGTTTGGAAACCAGAGACCAAGTATTATACTATATATATCCACACTAAAGGTACAATTTAGTGACACATCTCTTAGGAGAAATAGAAAACATAGCACATGATTAATACTTAAGAGGACATGACTAACTGGCATAGAAGAGTCAGAGAACAACCATGGTTTGCTTTAATTAAATGTTAACTTTCTTAGTAAGGATAGAGATGTTCAGAAGACATCTTGTGTGGGCCAGTGTATTCAGACAATGAAGGGTCTTGGAGAAATAGACTAGTGAGCAGTAAGTGGAGAACAATCTAAAAAACTCTCTCTCTCTCTCTCTCTCTCTATATATATATATATATATATATATATATATATATATATATATAAAATCAAGTGGGTATACAGAAGGGGTTGAAAGTAGGAAAAGGAAAGGGAATATGATATAATTACATTTTGATTTTTAATGCAATTTTTTTAAAAGAAGGTAACATTTTGTCTACTCTATACATATTATATATACATATATTAAATATATATTATATATACTTATATGGATATATATATATATATGTATATGTGTCTGCCTGTGTGTGTGTGTGTGTGTGTGTGTGTGTGTGTGTGTGTGTGTACATTTAAGCTGAGAGTCTGTACTGATAAACAGAGTGGTATCTGGTTAATAAATCATTAGACTAGATGGTGAGATGCCTTTAATGTTCAGTTTTTTTCTTTTTTTTTTTTTTTTTGGTTTTTCGAGACAGGGTTTCTCTATGTAGCTTTGCGCCTTTCCTGGAACTCACTCTGTAGACCAGGCTGGCCTCGAACTCACAGAGATCCGCCTGCCTCTGCCTCTCAAGTGCTGGGATTAAAGGCTCACGCCACCACTGCCCGGCCTCAGTTTTTTTCATTCATACATATGCATAACTTTACAGAAATCACAATTATAGTAATGCATATTCTTTTGCATGTTCAGCCATTTCTCCTTTTTTCACTTTTGGCTTCTTCTCTCCATATCTTTTTCTCTCCAGCCATATTTATATACCCACCCATGTTAACTAGTATCTAACTTTATAAATATTCTTCTCATTTGAATAATTGAATAGATTTCATGGTATGATAAATATGGAATAATTTGACACATTTCTGGACATTAATATTTTCAGTGTTTTGTAACCACAATCAATGATACAACAGACACCCTGTTATATGAGTCACTATTTGTTGGCTGTTTTGTTTGTATGAAATAGTCTTCCAGGACATTCTTGGTTAAAGCATATGCTATCACTTCAATTCCAATTAAGGCGTGAAGAATACTTTCCTTAACATCTATAAAAAATTAAATATATGGCTCCTATCTACTTTCTTGCTAATCAGGATTTTCTCATCACACCTTTTATTTTACTGTTTTTATTTTTTATTTATATTTTATCCGACTAATATTTCTTTTCTCCATTTAAAATCATTTTCTTTGGAAAGATTAGAGTCTGTGAATGTAATTGGTAGACATTCTATGTTCTTGTTCTTAAAGCATCATGGAAGAGAGGATTTATTAAAGAACTACGAATTCATGCAGGTATAAGATTAGTGGGAGAAAAGAGGCCTCAAAGGGGAAGCTGGAAGCTCAGAGGAAGGTCACATGAAGAGCTTGTAAAGCACAGCCATAGACCTGAGGTGGAGTCCTGAGAAGGCACCAGGGGAGCAGTCAATAGAAAGGATGTGGCCTCCATACTTCCTGGTAAGCTGCAGTTTCAGAAGGACTAGGAGCTAGTCAAGTCAGAAGCAATCTGTCTGCAGCTGTTTCATTCACTATCTCTAAGCACAATTCCCTCCACACTGCAGTGGTTTTGGTTTCCAAATGCCTTTCAAGACTTTTACTAAGTTTTCATTCTTTTCTGAATTGAAACCATACAAGGAAGAACCTTCCAGAAAACACAGTAGACTGTAGGTGGTACTCTGGTTATTCCCCAGCTCACTGGTGTCTGACAGTGTGCTTTGTAAACTATTTTAAAGAAAGAATATGGAATGTGTAGTGGAATGGACACAGACCAGAAGTCATAAACTACATCTAAAGTAACCATAGATCATACATATCATAGTTAAGTAACCGGGAAAAGCAATCTGGCACTTTGGGTGTTTACTTTTATCTATTATTTAAATGTTTAGAGAGCTATTGTCCCTCATTATATTTGCAATTATTACAGTTTTTTATTACCTAACATGTTGATATTTATATTGAAAATTGCATGGCTTGCTACTTAAAATATGTGATATTATATCTTATTTGTGAATTCTACCTGTTTTCTTTAATATTTTACAATTTGCAATGTAAAGTTTCCCTTCTCTGTGAAGCAACCATGACATCTGGCTCCAAACATAGAGCAGTTTAAGATTAGTTATTAGGAGCTATGCTAATCGTAGGGCATAGATAAAGACAATCCTCTATGGACCTGAACAGAGGGATAAATCTATTATTCTCACTTTTGAAAAGCTATTTTGAGACTTCTAGGATGCAAGGGGTCATACAGCTATTGTTTATAGACAAGATGGCCATCCTTTGGTAACCAGTTTATTTACTTTCCTTATGCTCTGTTGGATGGGTCCCCTGGGCTGAATTATTATTCCCAGAGCCATCAGAAAACACCAATGAAAAACAAAGAGATGTCTACTCTGATCTCAAGATCTGTTCTTAAGTAGGCTTTTTGTCCTTCTCTTCAGCTCTCTCTCTTCTCTACTGATGAGGACAACTGTGTTAACAAACTGTGATCTGTAGTTAAGTTTCACCATTGTAGAATAAGGTTGGAAGAAAGTGTCAGAGGCTACATCAATCATTGGAGTTTCAATCTGAAAAGCTTCAACATTCTAAGCAGGCCTATCTGAAAACTTCTCTCAATTCCTCCATATCTGCCTCGGGTCTTACAAGCAGGAGACCTGTGCCTTTTGTGGGACCACATCTGCTCAGCCTGTTCTTTATGGGGGGAAGTGACACTGAACCCTATTTCAGTGGGAACCTATTGGAAGACTGCACAGTCAGTAAAGGACCTGGATAGGAAGGAGAGGATGTTACAGTGGTGGAGTTTGGGCCTCTAGCCTCTTCTCTGTAGGAAGAGTTTGGGTCCTGGTGTGCTCAGTGTTAATTTTGTAGCTAAAAGGGCTGAGTCACTTTTACATAAGCGAAAAGGCTTCAGATTATCCTGCAGAGAGTTTAGAAAGCCTGCACACAGGAGATCTATGACCACTTCCCAGCTTCAGGACAGAAGCCATCTAACTGTTGAATCATATTATGACTGATATTTTTGTCAGAAGGTCAGGTTTCCTCAAATTTCAATTTACAGTCAGATTAAACTGTGGTACAATAAAATACGAGATATGTCCCTGCAAGGTTGAGAATCAGAGCATCCAAAGAATCCTAAGATGCACTCCAGAAGATGGGGTCTTATTCAGGGTGGTTCCACTTGAAAAGAGAAGGTAAAGGTGACCTTTTAAGAGAAGTGCATTATAGCACATTATGTAAAGGAGAGAAAATTAGTGATTTTCCCTTCTTCTAAAGCACTTGTATTTTTCTGTTTCATGTAACACATCTTTTGAGAGAAAGCATTTCTTTCACTTTCTCTTCTTCCTTGGCTTAGGGTGTCCCCACTACTGGCCTCTTGTTGACTCTTGGCACTCACAGTTTGAGCTGACAGGAGAAGCTGCCCCTTACTTGAGTCTAACTCAGAATTCTCCTTGTCTGTCTTCTCATCTTCCCTCAAAACTCCTGAAAATACTACGAATTCTGACTCTCCTGATCTTAAAAGCCAGAAATAATACCTTCTAACTCAGTGTCTGAGGTGGCTCTGAGCTCTGCCAGTTCCTGTGTTCTATCATCATTATCTTTTTTTTCTTATCACACTAACTTCCTATTTTCAGGAGGTTTTTCTCCTTAGTAGTATAATTTTCTTTCCCTTCTTTAACACACCTCAATCTTCCCAGTTCTGTCCCTGTCATTCCCTTTTCATTCTGGACAAGTCCATGCATCCTAAGAGGAATACACTTTAACATACCATGTCCCTTCTTTGCCAAACACATGCTACATTCTCTACATATTCTTCTCCTACTAAGTGGTTTCCCATCATCTCATGTTTTACATGTATATCATTTTTTTTTTGGTTTTTTTATTATTATTATTATTATTATTTTACAACACCATTCAGTTCAACATAATAGCCACAGAATCCCCTGTTCTCCCCCTCTCGCCCACCCCTCCCCCCAGCCCACCCCCCATTCCCACCTCCTCCAGATCAAGGTCTCCCCCGAGGACCGGGGTTGACCTGGTAGACTCAGTCCAGGCAGGACCATTCCCCCCTCCCAGACCGAGCCAAGTGTCCCTGCATAAGTCCCAGGATTCAAACAGCCAACTCATGCAACGAGTCCAGGACCTGGCACCAATGCACAGCTGCCTCCCAAACAGATCAAGCTAACTGACTGTCTCACCCATTCAGGTGGCCTGATCCAGTTGGGGGCCCCTCAGCCTTTGGTTCATAGATCCTGTGCTTCCATTCATTTGGTTATTTGTCCCGGTGCTTTATCCAACCTTGGCTTCAACAATTCTCGCTCACATAAATCCTCTTCTTACTCACTAATTAGACTCCCAGTGCTCCACCAGGGGCCCAGCCGTGGATGTCTGCCTTCAGATTCCTCAGTCCTTGGATGGGGTTTATGGCACCACTATTTGGGTGTCTGGCCATCCCATCACCAGAGTAGGTCAGTTCCTGCCGTCTCGCGACCATTGCCAGCAGTCTTTTGAGGGGGTATCTTTGTGGATCTCCGTGGGCCTCCCTAGCTCTCTGCTTCCTCCCCTTCTCACCTTCTCATGTGGTCTTCATTTACCATGGTCTCCTATTCCTTGTTCTCCCTCTCTTTTCTTGATCCAGCATGTATATCATTTTTATTTCTGATTTTATAAAAATGATTTCTCAAATTCTAGCTCCACTTTGTATTCTTTATAATTATTTTCTCCAGTGTTTTTGTTTTTGTTTTTCCTGATGTTATGAGGTTCTTTTATAGACATATCTCCTCCATGCCTTCTCTGGGGGATTCCTCACTATGCATAAATCCCATGCCTTGTCTTTTGCTTTTCTTACTTACTTAGAATATTTTTCTGAATTCAGAGTTTTCTTTTTCAAAGACTCACTTCAGCTCTTTCCTGGACTAGAGGTAATCATAATACCTCAGTAACATTGTTCTACCTGCCCTAACTTGATTGTTCTGTTTACTTAGCATTATATTTTCCATTCCCCTATCAAAACTGTACACAGAATACAGACCCACCTAATATGTGATGGTTTAAATAGAAATGTTCCACATAGGCTAATATATATGAATGCTTAGTCATTGACAGGGGGTGGGGGGACATGGCACTTCTTGAGAAGAATTGGGAGGTGTAGCTTTGTTGGTTTAGATGTGGACATGTTAGAGGAAGTGTGTCACTGGGAGTGTGCTTTGAGGTTTCAAAAACCAGGCCCAGTGGCTTTCTCTCTTCCTACTTACTGCCTATGGATCCAGATGTAGAAATCTCAGTTATTTCTCTAGCATGATGTCTACCAGTATAACATCATGTTCCCCACCATGATGATAAGAGACTAAACTTCTGAAACTGTAAGCAAGCCCCAGTTAAATGCTTTATCTTGATTGTTGCCTTGATAATAGTGTCTCATCACAGAAACTGAACATTGACTAAAACAAAATTGCTACCACTGAGTGGTGTAGCCAAAAGTGTTCCCTGCCTGGCCCCAGGGTCCTACAGCCTCCTATAAAATAATCATTCAGAGGCTTAATATTATTTACAAATTGTATGCCCTATGGCAGGCTTCTTGTTAGCTAGCTCTTATAACTTAACCCTTTTCTTTTTGTATTTTTTCTTTTATAATTTAATTTAATTTTATGTATCAGCCACCGATTCCCCTGTCCTCCTTCCTCCTCCCCACCCCCAGCCCAACCCCCATTCCCATCTCCTCCAGGGCAAGGACTCCCCTGGGGATTCAGCTCAGCCTGGTAGATTCAGTCCAGGCAGGCTAGTCCCCTCCTCCCTTCACCCAGGCTGAGCAAAGTGTCCCTGCATAGGTCCCAGGCTCCAAACAGCCAGCTCATGCACTAAGGACAGGTCCAGGTCCCACTGCCTGGGGGCCTCCCAAAACACTCCAAACTAATTGATTGTCTCACTTACCCAGAGGGCCTGATCCAGTTCCATGGGAGATCCTCAGCTATTGGTTCATAGTTCATGTGTTTCCACTAGTTTGGCTATTTGTCCCTGTGCTTTTATTCAGTCATGGTCTCAACATCTCTCCCTCATACAATCCCTCCTCTTTCTTGCTGATTGGACTCTCAGAGCTCCACCTGGGGCCTGGCCATGGACCTCTGCATCCAGTTCCCTCAGTCATTGGATGACGGTTCTACCACGACAGTTAGGATGTGTGGCCATCTGATCACCGGAGTAGGTCAGTTTGGGCCTTCTCTCACCCATTGCCAGTAGTCTATTGTGGAGGAATCTTTGTGGATTTATGGGGATCTCTCTAGCACTTTGCTTCTTTCTATTCCCATGGGGTCTTCATTTATCATGGTCTCTTATTCCTTGTTCTCCTTCTCTGTTCTTGATCCATCTGGGATCTCTTGCTCCCCTAAGCTCTCTTTCCCTCAACCCTTGCCCTTCATTAGAGGTCTTGGGGCCAAAACTCAACCCATTTCTATCAATCTATAAGTTGCCATGTGGCTGTGGTATTACCAGTCTGAGGGCATCTTGCTGTTCCTTAGGCAACAGCTGGCATCTCTCCTCTGCCTCTCCCTTTCTTCTTTCTGTCTCTCTCTTGGATTTCCTGCCTGGCTATAACCTGACTCACCATAGGCCAGAGTAGTTTCTTTATTAACCAATCACAGCAACACATATTCACAGCATACAGAAAGACATCACACAACGGAGTGGCATATTGCTGTGATAAATCCAGTCATGCTGTTAGTTGGAGGAATATGAAAGACTTTGGGATTTGGGACTAGAAAATTGTTTGGACACTTTAAGCATGTCTTAATGGGCCATACTAGTAAGAGCATGGAAGACAGCGGTGCTGAGTTAGATATGAAATGTGGGGACCCAGCAAAAGAGTTTCAGAAGAGAAGAATATTAGTAAGTGGTCTAGGGGGGTTCTTATGATATTTTGGTGAAGAATGTGGTGGATTTCTACCCTTGTTCAAAAAATCTTCCTGAGGCTAAATTGAAGTTTGTTAACTTATGGCATAAGCAGAGGAGATTCCAAGACGGCCTAGTATTGACTCTGGTGTATGGTTTTTCAGTTGTCACTCTTATGTGGATTTATATTGAAAAGGAACAAACTGAGCAAAGAAAAATACAAAATACAAGGTTTGAGATTAAAAGGAGCACCAGGAAGTTTAATAGAGGCAAATCCAGTACTCGAAGAGAAAAAAAAGTATGAAGAAAAGTCTGGTGTTAAATGGAATAAAGGGATTGGTTACCTCAGCACAAGACCTCTCACAACTAAGCTTCCAACTTATGATAAGTAATTAAAGAAAAGCTTAAGCAGTGAAGAAAACTATCGAGAACAAATATATATGTATATAAATGATGTATATATAATTGAAAGAGGGTGCTATGTTCCAATGTCAGTAAGTAGGAGAACTTGGCACCTTCAGCCATGTTCTGGCTTTAGAGTCAAGGATACAACAAAGGGGTTGCGTAATCTCCTTCCACTGCTAAGGAAAGCTTCTGAAGCCAGGCCTGTATCAAGGGTATTCATGCATGGAATCACAGAGAGTTCACTGTGCAATGCTCTGGAGGTGAAGTCTGCATTATGTTGGAATGTCCAAGAGATGTTTAGAGATGCTAAAACCATGGGATATCTGCTGAGGAAAACCACAGACTTGATGTAGAAATAGACCAAGAGAGAGAAGGTGTTCCTGTCAACAAAGCTAAAAGAAGTTAGAGATTTAAAGAGTGCTCTGACATCAGAAATAGAGATGCAGGATTTGTCCAGCTGGTTTTCAGTCTTCCTTTGCTCTAATAGTTCCTCACTATGCTCCTTTACCTCCATTTTGGAATGGTAATGAATATTGTGTGCTAATAGATGTTAGAAGTATATGATCTGCTTTTTATTTTTATTTTATCAAGAGTTATGCTTAAAAAATTACAATGACTCTCAGAAAAGACTTTGAACTTTGAACTTACAAACAGTGTTGATACTATGAGGAATTTTAAAATTGGATAAATGTCTTGTATTTGATATGGCTACAAACCTAAGGAGGCTAGGGAGTAGAATGTGTTGGCTTGAATAACCATGGCTCTCATAGACTCAAATATTTGAATGCTTAGTCATCATTGAGAAGCACTACTTTAGAAGGATTAAGAGGTATGGCCCTGTTGCAGTAGGCATGGCCTCATTGGAAGAAATATGTCACTATGGGTGACAAAGCCTAAGCCAGGCCCAGTGGCTTCCTCTCTTCTTGCTGCTTGAAGATATGCATACAGAATTCTTTGCTGTCTTTCCAGGATGATGTCTGCCTGTGTAACACTATGTTCCCCACCATGATAGTAAGATACTAAACCTCTGAAACTGGTAGCAAGCCTGAATTACTACCTAAATACTGGACAAATTTTATTAAACCTGAAATATATCTGTCAGATTGCCATGGGATAGCCTATTGAGGAATGTACCCTATCCATTAGTGGAGAAGGTTAATGGAAGGCTGCCTATTCATCTCCAGGAGAGAGATAACAAAGGGAACATCAATGGAATGTGCTTCTCATTCTCCTTCTCAGGGGAGAACGTTTTCCTTCAGAAATCCTTTTTAAAACTACTACAGATAGTATTGGTGTTTTACAGTTGTCCCAAAGTAATTGACAGCCCAGTTTGATACTCTGACTTTCTGTCCCTGAATAACACTCCAACATGTATTTCCAGAGAAATTGAGGTTGTAGCTGAAGGAAAGGGGGAGGACATAAAGTTAAGTAGAGGAGAGAGGTAGGGTCTGGGAGATTATGGGAGGAAAAAAAGCATGGTCAAAATATATTGTATGAAAAATACTTTCAAAAAGCTGACAGAATCCAAAATGAAAAAAAAAAAGAAAATAGCTTTCATAAATACATCTTTACTCTTTAGGGATAATATATAATTGATCTCTGAAGAAGGAGATACTTACTGTAGTCTCTGTTTAAACATGACAAGCCAGTCATAAGAGTAAAACTATAATACTAATCAACTACTTAAAAATGTTATGTGCAAAAATATTTATTTACTGGGAAAATATCCTTGATACCTATTGATAAATGTAGACAGCAAAAGTACATTACTTTTTAAAGGGTATATGTATATCTAGCTGTAATAATTGCAAAATATAGCTAAATCTGCCTGAAGATAATATGGAATAAATGATTGTATTTTCTTTTGGTTAGTGGTATTTTAATCTTATTTTCCACTAATTATAGAATGACATATGCTAGGTTGACTTTGTTCTACTGTAATTATTAAAAGTCTCAAATTAGAAAAATACTATATATTTTTAATTTAAGGAAGAGAAACTTGGTGTAGTGGTTTGAATGAGAATGGCCTCCTAGACTCATATATTTAGCTGAAGCAGGTATTGAGACACTAAAAGGGGTCTTAATTTTGTAGGTGCCTTCTTATTAAAGCATTGAGCAGAAGCATGAAATATGAACTTTCATATAATAAATTACCACGTTCTCTAATCTCACTCTCTACCTTCTCTTGATGCTATCTTCTCAAACAAATCATTTGTGTTCTTGTCTCAAATCTGCTGGGTAAAGATTAGAACTCAGGAGGCTAACCTCAGACAAGGTGAGGATATTGATTTTCCTCCACTCCCTTTTCTTAGTAACATCTATTAGGCTTGTCATTTCTGAATGATGCTCTGAGCACCAGTATGGGTGTCAGCAAGGCTGGCCTGATTAATTCCATTGTTATACTGTACCTAAATCCAGGAAAAGGGGCTTTGGAGGAAATAATTGTTAAATTACACTTCATCCTTCCTAGTATGATTGCATATTCTTTTCAAAAGTTTGAATTCTGTCTCTAATAAAATATGGAGGTAAATGAGAATAAAAATTCATTTGTTACCTTAAAAATATAATTAAAACCTATAAATATTTTAATAGATTGCCTTTGTCTTTGATCAACAAGAGGAATAATTGCTAATACCACTAAATAAATACATTTCTGAAGAGACTTTTACAATTTTAAAATTCATTTATTTGTACTTTACAAGCATATGTGAAGCCTATGGAAAAAGGAACTACACTCACTGGTCTATGGAAATAGTTTACTAATCTATACTTAGTCCTGTGGTAATATAGTATATAGCCTAGTAAACTTGCCTGAGAATCAGAGAAGCAGAGCAGCCAACCACTAGTTCTTACCTCTATGAAATCCTCAGCCTAAATAGAGTTCCTGTTTCTTCACGCCTTATATACCTTTCTCTGCCCTGCCATATTACTTTCTGGGATTAAAGGCATGTGTGCTTCTGAAGCAAAGACATGAGATCTCAAGTGCTGGGATTAAAGGTGTGTGCCACCACTGTCTGACCTCTATGTCTAATCTCATGGCTGGCTCTGTCATCTGATCCTCAGACAAGTTTATTAGGATGTACAATATACCAGTACACAATCCACCCTTGAGGAGACCACTTTTCTCTCTATTATGTCCTGGGGTGAGAGTTTTCTACTCCTTGCTGCTTGCAGATGAGTGTTTTACAAATTTCCTTTGTGGTTTCATTCACCCATTAATACCTTAAATAACTTGAATCTATAAGGGAAACCCTGCAAAGGAATATTCTATTAATGTGACTGTTTAGGCAACGAGAAACAGAAGGCAACTTTAATCTTAATTAAGGCTGCTGACTCAAGACCCAAGCAGGCAATCAGATTTCTCTTGATTCCCCCGATAGAGCATAGGATAGAGAGATGGAGAATACCTTATGTCTATGACAGCCATTTTGCAAGATTCAAAAGATAAGTGCCTTCTAGTTATGTAAAAATTGAAATCCTGGACACTCTGGGAGGAAGGAAGGGGCTGATATATGCTTAAGGACAGAAACAGGTGGGGAGTTTTCAAGGGAAAGAGCTGAAGTAACAGTTCCTGCAGTCATTGACTAAAGAGAAGGAAAGTGAAATAATATCAAGATAAATATGAGAGATTTGGAGAAAGGTAAATATGTATGTATGATTTAATGTATATTATTGGTTTAACTATCAGAATAAAAAGAGGGATGTATTGAAAGTAGAAGTCCTAATTGCAATTTGCTGAAGTAATTACTCTGGATATTTTTGGCCTGTTTCTTCATTTTTATATTTTGCAAAACATTGAAAATCATTGTCTATATTAGACAAATCATGATATTAACTGGAAAAATACAGAAAATAAACGATTTTCTCAAAGCATTAAAATTTGGAGAATGTTTTGAAACCAAGAACCACCAGAAAAAAACAATCTACCACAGTTTGGTCTTCCTATTGAGGCAACTTAATGCACACTGCTAAATGTTTTACAACAGCGACGGTAGTCTAAAAATGCTTCACTAGATCACAGGAAGATTTCTTTTCAATAAGGCTGTTGTTCTAACTCTTCTTTGTTCACTTTTTACCTCTAATACATACACACTCTGTTTTACATGCACACACACACACACACACACACACACACACACACACACACACACACACACACATTTTCCCTGCTTTTTTTGCAATGTCTTTCCTATCAAGCAGATGGAGCTTAAAATTTCCCCAGCCCCTCACAAAGCTGTTTCTCTAGCAACCTTCCCTAAAAGACTGATTTCCAAACAAGCAAAAATGTTCTTAAAATCTCCTGCTAATCAATCTGGCAGTACAAACTCAAATGATTTTTTTTTGCTTAAAAAGAAAAGTAACCAAGTATATATGAAGATGATTTTATCATAGCTATATTACAGAGGTGAATGGGATGATATTATTCTAAACTCATTGCTTAAAAATAATCAACTTGAAAAATCTCAGTTCATCTCCAGTTCAAACCTCAAACCATTGTATCCTTTCTTTCCTCCTGTTGGCAGCTGGTCAGTACGTTAGTTGGAGGCAACCATTGATCATCCACAGAGGTTCTAGGAGGCTAGAGTGCTGTTCCTATGCCTGGAAGTGTCTTCTAGAAACAGAGGCTTTTATTTCCTTTCTATGAGTCTCATGATAATTAATTAAATTAGATGGTCACATCTCAAAGTTATTCCTTATTCCAGTAGTTTTGAAACTATTAAAAGCAAATCAGATCTCTAATCAAATCACAGTGACAAGGATTTATTGTGTGTTAGTTTCTTTCTATGATTCAGTTCCAAAATGTACTGCCTGGTTTTAGCCTCATGTGTGATGTTTGGGTTGTCTTAGAATCTCAATAGTTAGAGGGGATCTGAATGAACTATGAGTTCAGTTTTACCATAATTTTAACTTCAGATGATATAAACAGAGAAAAACAAACCAGTCTCAGGATGGTTATTTATTGTTCCTGGATTTGGTCTAATTGTCTTGAAAAGTAGCTGTATAAAAGTATTTCTGTTTACTTAAATTTTCAGATTATGACATATTACATCATTCTCCTCTTCTTTTTCTCCCATACATCCCTTCTTGTTCTCTTTCAAATCCATGATGTCTTTGAATATCAATTGTTACATGCATATATATTTCTGCATATATGTATATATATACATATATATATGTATATATATATATTTCTAAATATAACCTGCTCAGTCTGTCTAATGTTATTTGCATATGTTTTCAGGGCTAACGATTTGATATTGGATAACCAATTGTTCCCTTTCAAGAGAAAGACCATTTCTTAGCATTCCTTAACCGCCTGTAGGGTTGTGTTCTCTTGGGATTCCCCTGTCCAGTTTGGCATGCCCACTGGGTGTTGTCCTAATTCAGCTCATGTTTGACCAGTCATCTTCATGAGACTTTATGGGAGTGTTTTCTGACATTAATAGGAGACACAATCTTACAGCAAATTCCCCTATCCTCTGCCTCTTAGAATCTTTCTCCCAATTCTTCAGCAATGTTCCCCAAGCCAGAGGTGTGGGAGTTGTTTTATAGATGTATCCCTTAAATTTATACTCCTTTAAAGATTTTTTTTATTTATCTGATGTGAATAGTGTTTTGCCTGAATGTGTGTATGTGTCACATATGTGTACAGAGTCTTCAGAGACTATAATGATCCTCGGGGACTAGAGTTAAAGAAGATTGTGAGCTTCCAAGTAGGTGCCAAAATAGTCCTTCTGAAAGAGCAGTAAGTGTTCTTTAATGCCCTTCCCATCTGTTCAGCCACCTAACATGTGTTTTTGGAGACAATGGGTAGGTCTTTGCTAGATCTTCATTTCACAACAGACACACTTGAGTCCATTACCCATGACATAGCATTTCGTCAGTGTGTGTGTGTGTGTGTGTGTGTGTGTGTGTGTGTGTGTGTGTGTGTGTCTACTACTCATTGCTCAGTATCATGGCATATTCTTCTAAAGTCCTTCTACTCAGAGTGGATCTCAGTAGCACCTGTTCTGTCTCCATCTCTGTTGACTTCTTACTTCCTCTCCGTTTTTGGTTCAGATTACCTCACAGCTTGCTACTGTAATATCAAAAGTACTCTGAGAACAGCCTAATTGATGCTATCCCCCTTATAAGTCACCTTTACAAACAGTAATCAACTGGAGCGTTAAGCTTCTGAGTTCTATAGACCTTGGTGTAATGGGGATTTCTTTCTTTGAAGCCGATCTTACTTACCTCTATAGTCTTTGAATCATGCAACCTGTACGAAGATAAAGGACATTTAATGGTAACTCCACCTATTTGAGGTTTTTAAAATTATGAAATAGGATTATCACTTTAAAACCTGCTTTTATTTGGACCTTAAACTCATTCTAAATTAATTAGTCTGACAAATCTTCAAATTCAGAAACCAACAGACCCTTTATTGTATATCTGTTCAATAATACTTTGCTTATCCTGTTCTGTGAGGAACTTCAGGGTTGGATTCAGGAAGCTATGGTTATATCGGTGTGGGGGGGGGAGGTTACACTGGAATATTTGTGGAGCTGCTTCTTGTTCTGATTTAGCCACTGCTGTGTGGTCCTCCAAAAGCTGTTCCATTTCTTTGGGTATTAGGCACCTTCATTTCAAGTGCGGTTCCCATTTATGTAATAATGGGACTTACAAGCTGCTGTGAGCCTCCCTTTATTTATAATATAATATAAATTATTTTTAATTGCTTTAACACAATTATATTGTATACCATGGGTGATATTTCTTCAGCACCTGTTTGGAAGAATTAAACATTGCAGGATCACACACACACACACACACACACACACACACACACACACACACACCACAAATGAAATCAAAGTAGCTGAAGCAGAAGAGAACTTTAAATGCAAACCTTACTGCTTATCTACTAACACAGACCATGGATGCTCTGGTGGCCTCCCCCACATTTAAATTTAAGAAGGAAAGAGGAAAACAGCCCTGCATCTGTTAGTACCCTCGTGGCAAGACAGATTCCAACTTCACCCTTCTTTATTTACAGACCAACTTCTAGGAAATTAATACTGGTGCCTGGGTGTGCTAAGGAGGCTCAGAGCTTGAAAATGAGCGCATTCATGGCAGCTCTAGAGCAATGCTTGGATTTATGCGTCGTCCTTAAGAAATTTCTGCCTCTCCCACATACACCAAACCCCTTGCAACACCCACCCTCACTGCAGCACGGAGAAACAGCCTGGATGTGGGGTTATTACAGAAGTAGCCACTGAGGGGAGCCGGTCGCGGGACTGCCCTCCCACGTTGCTATGACGATGAGACTGGCGGGCAGACAGCCTTCAGAGCTAAGTGCTGGCTAAAGCAGGTGTCAGATTGCGATGAGCTAGGTGGTTCCGGGATCACTCAGAGCCCCAGGAGTGTCTCCAGAAAGTCGGGCTACTATTCTGCTGCATCCCTCTCGGACAGCTCCTTAACTCCTTCGGAACAGGCAGAGTGAAAATGGTCCACCACTCAGGCTCCATTCAGTCCTTTAAACAGCAAAAAGGTCAGTGAGAATTCTCTCCCTGCAGGCACCACATCCTGATCCGATCTGCATTTCCTTGCAGTTATGTGGGAGCATCCTTTCCACCTGTGTGTTGAAGAGCTAAGGGACTCTGTAAAGTTAAGACCCCCTTTTATAGATGTTTCACCGGCATAGGCGATGAGTCTGATATCCGGAGCCCCACAGAGCTCTGGAGGGAGTAGGATCTGTCTTGTCAGGACTTGTTTGTGTGTCTCTTAACTATCCTTCAGTGCATTGCAGTGAACTCTTTCAGCAGAGAAGGTCCCCACAGCACCCTAGGGTTTGAAGACTGAAAATTTGGGTGATATTTGCCCCAGTGTACGCTTCTGGTGCCGCTTAAGGTTCACAAGAGCAAAATGCATTACTTTTGCTGAGCTAGGGAAGTCGTAGGATATAAATGATTTTGTGGAAAATTCCAGAAGTTGGCCGGTCCCAGATGAAAGAACTCTGTAATTTCCTTAGAAAACTTTATATTTCGCCCCCATGTATGATTCTGGGTTTCCGGTTTTTATAGTTATTGAGTTTTTCTTCCAGGAACTTCCCAGCATATCATTTAGCTTTTACAAATTTCTCACTAGTTGCACGGTCAGATCAAGAATGATCATCACTCTTTGTTCTGTTTTCTTACTTATTTAAATGGATTTTCATAAAGCACATATTTTCTGAAAGACACAGATTCTGGGAATTTTATTGTCTGATGCATTTATTCAACACTACTGGAATTTAATGAATGAATAATGGTAAATATGTCACATTTGCTTATATGGTTGCTAACATATGTAATTCTGTAGTATTACATTTGTTAATTAAAGTAATTATTATTACTCCTCTTCTGTCACTGCTAGTATTCCTTCTCCAAATGGTTTAGGGTAGATCTTTGGCTTTGTTTCTAAGCAAAAACCTTGGATAAGCCCAGAATAACTTAGTAGGTATTCATTCTTCAGGCATAATATCATGCTGCAAGAGCTTCCAGTCGGGAATTATAATCTGCACAAATTCCCATGCTCTGGTGTCTTTTGAATATATGTTAGAATGGAGGCTGAAGTGAGAGACTGTGGGAAGAGACTGAAATTTGGGCTCCTATGCAGTTCTATTTAAGCTCAAAGATTTCCAAAGAAAATTCAAGAAGTTTCCTTTCTTTACATCATTAATCACGTATAAACATTAGGGACAAAAAGAAAGAAATAGAAACCTTGAAACCGCCTCATCTGGTTATGTTCTAACGCTTTGGGAGACCTGGATACTTGAAATGTGCCCCAGAGTATCCATGTTTTGATTCATGTTATATGTTAGGGAGCAAAGAATCATCAACTTTAAGATTAGTTGTTTTTACTCAAATGAGTGATAAACTTGTTCAATTCATGACATTTCACAATTTCCATTTTATAATGCACCATGAGCCAGTTATTTTCAAATCTCATATTTTGGCACACACAAGAAAAAAACAACTTTAGCAAAAACGTAAACTTGAGAAAATGGAGGTCCCCAAAAGAAGCAATAACTTTTAACTAAATGGTTCTAGTTGTGTTTTTTTTAACACCACTTTCATCTGTTTTCCCCCCTCCAGTCCCTCTGTCTTCCCTTCTGTCAACCCCTCCATGTCCCTTGTCTACTCTCTAGCTGATATCCTGTTTTTCTTTATTATTGTTATAAGCAGACATACTCGTGTGTGTGTATTATGAATATACACACACTGAGTCTATTTTTATTGTTTGTGTGTTTATAATTCAGGACTGACCTCTCTGTATTAGACAATCAATAAGGGGTGCACCTCTGGGAGAGGATAATTCTCCCAGTAGACATTAGTTGCTTATGGTTCTTTGTCTAGGGGTAGGACCCTGCTAGGAAATGGTAACTCACATTAAGGATCAGCTATTTTAATTTTTTCAATAGGAAGAAGCATGATGACACTCTGTGCTCCCTCTGACCTGGAAGTGCTTTTCAGTGCTGCTCACCACAACCTAAAGTCAAAGGGAATTCTGTACTGAAATTCTAGAGTCTTAGATTTCAGTCTTGCCTTTGGTGATAGATGAAAATTTTGGAAATTGTTTATCTACTTATGATATTAATTTATGTATAATATGAAGACTGTTGATTTCTGACCTTCTGTTCTCCCTCCCTCTACTGATTATACATTTAATGTTAAATATATAAGCTAAGAGGTTTCACCATATTTCCACCCATTCACATAATATAATTTTGATCATGTCATCATCTTTATACTTTATCCCTCTTTCCTATTCTCCTTCCTCTTTCCAGTGTCTTCTACTTCCACTTTAGTTTCATATTTTTCTACTACCTCACCCTCAATTTCCACATATGAGAGAACACACACAATATTTGTATTTGTGGGAATGGGTTTCTAAACTCCTCCTCATGTCCAATTCCATTATTTTACTGTAAACAACATAATTTCATTCATCCATATAATTTGATAATTTCATTCATCCATAGATGGGCACATAGAGTAATTCCATGGCTTGGTTATTGTGAATAATGCTACAACAAAAGTGGGTGTGCAGGTATCCCTACGTTAAACTAAATTTTATCCTTTTGAATAGAAATGGTATGTGAGGATCATATGGAAACTTTATTTGGGAAACATCCATACTGGTTCCCCCTGTGGCTACATCTTTTCTTTTGTTGGATAGCACATGCAGTTAGCAATGTGAAGGCAAAGATTTTTTTCTTCTGATCTAGAAGAAGAAAGTCCTATTTTAATTTCATATTTAGGAAATTGTTTAGTTTAGTGAACCAATTGTGCCATTTATTTTTATTTTATTCAAGTGAATTCAATATCTGTTAAAAAGCATTACTGACCACTCTGAATTGGACAATCAACAAGGAGTCTCATTCATGGAAGAAGCTAATTCTCCTTTCCCCAGGAGTTGCCTGTAGATCTATGTCTAGGAAACACAGAATACACTGTCATCATGCATTAAGACCTAAATATTCATGGATATTGGAGACGTATGTAATTATATATTTGTTAATCAAATACAATCACTGATAATGCTTATTCTAATTAATAAAACCAGTGGAGATGACAGAATAGTTAACTATTAAAAAAAAACAATTGTTAGTCCAAAATCTCCATTACTTGATATAAAGCAGTAGTTTTCAACCTGTGGGTCACAATCCCTTTTGGGGAATCACATATCAGATATACTGTATATCAGATGTTTACAATGTGATTCATAACAGTAGAAAATTACAGTTATTTAGTAGCAATAAAATAATGTTATGGTTGAGGGTCACCGCATTAGGAAGGTGGAAGACCACTGATCTATATTTTTTTTCTATTTGTCCTGCACATTAATCTTGCATGTGCTACTGACAGCTTTAATATTAAGTCTGTTAGTGCTTACCTGAAATGAACATAATATCTAATGTACAGTATTATAATAGAACTAAAAATCTGTGTGACAGGTAGTTAGGATCCAAAATTTAGTGACCGATAAAAGACTAATTATTGTCATTTCCAGTCTTATCTATCTTTTTATTGACATAGTAGGCCAATATAAGATGGCCTCAGTGGTACACACACACACACACACACACACACACACACACACACACACACACACGCAGATTCATTTCTTTTTCTATTTTTTCTTCATTTGTTTTTGATTTGGGAGAGTATCTTATAAAAACAGTGGGCTCTGGGCATTAGAAAAACTTTTCTTTGTAATAATATCAGTTACAATCACACATTCTACCTAATTAATTCACTGTCCCCGAGGAAGTTTAAAAAGTTGTCATAAAGAAAATTCAGATGTACAATTAATTTCATACATTAAATATTGCAATGCAGAGAAATGGGATTTATTCCCTCTATATTCAATGCACATTTACATAGCTATTGTTTGCTTTGTGATAGTATTATTCAGAACATTTTCATTCCTGAACATCTTACAAAAAATGAACAAACAAACAAACAAACAAATACTCCTTTCCACTGAGAAGTTGATATAGTAAGAAATCTGAGATATCTGCTGTATCTATGAGAGTTGTGGACAAATCTGCATTTTTGTCGGGTTGATTTTTTTTTTCTTGATCATGTCCTTTGTGTTTCTAAAAAGATCAACAAGGTATGTTTAATTTTTTTCCATTTAAAATACTAGATTTTTTGTGAAATTTTTTTAATAGATTAAGACATTTTGAAAGTGAGAATCTTCAGCAAATATGAGAAATACAGGTAATTTCCTTATGTATGATGTTTCAAGGGTACATTGGAGTGTTCATGATTGCAGACAACTTGGAGGACACACTTGTTATTACTTTAGCACACCTTGATATAAACACAAGCTGGCAAATTAGAACTGGTTTCTGAGTAAAATCTGACATTGTTCAGTAGACTGATGTGTTGTGTTTCACTGAACTTATGATGGATTAATATGTCATACAGACATGGATGAAAAAAAAGGGCAATGATAGTTCTGGCTTCTCATGGCTGTTTATTTAGCAATATAGCTACCAAGATATTCAGGGAGGTCATAGGTTACATCAAACACAGGCTGTCTCAATCATCTTGGACTTAATGATCAGTTAAAGCTGTGAGGGTTTCATTAAAAATCCTGTAAATGACATTTGGTTAAACACAAAAATAGTATTTTTTTAAACAATTCTCCAGAATCAGGCATTTTTGTACCCAGATTAACTATTTAATTATTATGGCTTTAATTTTTATATGAAGATCTGCAGGCTGAAAATAACATGCATTCTCTTTTTCACTAACTAAATTGTTACTGCAAGTACCTATCTGCAAGCCTCTTCTAAATTCAACTTTGTGCTCAATTCCTGCTTCATGACACACAGAGGAATGCTTCTGGGGAATTACACCTACTCTCCAAACCTCTGCTTCTTAAACTTCATGTTTCCTTGGACAACATCTTCAGTATCAAAATATTTCTGTACACTTTAGAAAACAAGAAAAAAAAGAACATAAATATATTGAGAGAAATCTTTTCACCTTTGTGCACTAATTCCCACTGGTATTTCCAGACTGGCCTTTTATTTATGACTAAGGAAAGAAAGACTGTCTCTTGTAAAAAGAATCCTAAGTTTTGTGAGTCATAGATGAAAAGTTGAAGTGAAAATCCTGGTATGATTGAATCTGACATCCAGTAAAAATTTGAGTATGTATACCTATGTGTGTGAGAACTGTGGCACCTAAGGGCCCTGCCATCAGACTGGATCTGTGACATGAAATACTTTAATGTAGAGTAAAATAAAATTGATTATGGGACTTGTGTCTTTTCTAGGAAAGATTCCTTTTTGTCAATGCTCTAATTATGATGGACACATATCTCAACAATTGTGTTGAGAACCTGTGTTCTGGTAGCTAGTCTTGCAAACGAATACAATGGCCACCCCATTGTATCAAGTAGGTGTCATGTCTCTTGTTTAATACTGTTACCTTCTAAGCCAAGAGTTGACTTAAATTGCATAGGCATTCATGGTCAGATTAACAGTCCTGGGTGCCATTGTAGAGACTCAAATATGATTTGTTACAGAGTTCCAACTGTGCCCACACAGAACACTTAAGAGCCAACATAACTTTCTTAATAAATGATACCACAGTAATAAGGACCATACTCTTAATATCAAATGTGTTTTCTCTGAGATAGAAGACAGAGGTATGACTTCTGGATAATTCCCAGTCCATGATGCAAAAGTAAATGATTAGTAGCTGGAGTCTTTCTATCTTTGACTGGGGTTTTTGTATACTCTCCTCCAATAATGGAGTCAACTGGAGTACAAACAGCATGTCTCCTGTCCTTGGCAAATCTTTAAGAATGGAGCCTCAGGGCTGGTAGCTGGTGCAAAAATGAGTCCCTCTGCTTGTAGACAGTGATGGAATCTGGTAAGCTGGACTACATGGGTGGATGAGCTTGGCACTGGAAAGCAAGCTTCACAAAGGATGGGAAGCTCTGCATGAGAAGGCATTTCTACCTTATCATTGTTAAGTGTGGGAAGCACCTGAGTCCCATCAATTTCCAAAACACCTGTCTGTAGCTAATTTCCTTGCTCTACCTGTTTTCTTTATCAATCAGTACATTTCCATGACGAATTTTACTATATTCAAGCTTACTCATTGGCTCTAATAGGCCACTGTCCTTTCTGGGGTCAGTCACTTTGTATCTAAAACAAAATTGTGTGGGACATTAAGAGCCAAATCCTCTGCTCTTGCTTTACTTCAACAGGAACTACAGAAGTGTGAAATTATATTCTAAACTTGGCAGCACATTAGTACAATCAACCTTGCTGTCTCTTCAGCTATTGTCTTTCCTCCTAAATTACACTGCAAATAGAAACTACTTTCAATTGTGGCCTTGACCCAACACTTAGCTATGTAGGAAGCCTGGATCTACTGCAGAATACAGTAAAACATGAGTCTCCCATCCTCACAACTGAGATCTGCTGACCTATGAATCAGAGGTCTTCTTTGTAGGTTAAAATGAGTGGACATGGAAACTATGTATCTCAAAATATTTGGCAAATGTTATATATTAATTGTTCATACTTATCAGGTTCTAGAAAGTTACTTGATTGACAAAAACTTATCACATATATAACCCATAAAAGCATGTATGTGTTATGGTTGGCTTTGACACAAACACTTTTAGAAGAAAATTTTCAGCGTAGTGGTGGTTAGGTATTAAATATATGCACAGATACAGATGAAAAGAATTCGTCCCTTCATAGTAGTTTGAAATTTTTATTTTATCTACTTTTATTCATTTATCTAAATCTATGTGATCTAAACTTTTTAATTTTCAAGATTCAAGAATTATCTAGAATTCAATGAAAATCATCAGGCCTTCCAGTCCATTGAATTTAACTTTCATAGAAAAGGACTAGGACTTTGTATTCTTAACAATCAAGCAGAAATGCCTAACAAGTAAGTCCATTTCAGAAACAATAGAAAAAATTAATAATATAACTGTGCAAATGCTGATTTTTTAAATGACTTCAAATGAATTACTAGTGGAAATTATTTCATAGCAAATTTTATAAATTCTAAAAGTTTAGTTGTATACATGCATCACATACCATGCAAACATAATTGTACTATACTTATAATATTAATAAAAATATTCAATTCTAGAAGAAATGGTAAATTCCCAATCACATATGACCTTTCAAAATTAGTCGTGGGAATATAAACAGCTTAAACAGATCCATAACAAGAAAGGATTGAAGTACTAATAAAAATCCTGTCACTCAACTGGCCAATGAAGTTGGGGCAAAGAGTCATCTACCATAAGGTTGGACTGGAGGTGGGACTGACCACTATGGGGGAGAATCCTCCTGAACCCCTTTGGGTCTAGATCTGAGTTCTGTCACTGTGCTTCCATGACTATAATGTCATTTACAGTATTGAGATGAGAATGAAAAATTTATGCTCTCAACTCTTTGATGTTCATGTAACCTTAAGAAGCTATTTTCTATTTTTATTGAACTTTTATTCTTACACACTTAAGTGAAGAGGTTTGTGGATATATAAATTGTCAAAATTGAAAAGATGTGCCTTTTCTTTCATTTTATTTTTCTCAGCTCTGACTTTGTTTTTTGCTATTTTTATCACCTCCTTCATCTTTCATCTTTTGTTGGTTTGGTGTGCGGTAAGTTTGAAGGTATATATTTTGATTTTTATTTTACTCGTATCTGGGACTATTTCTTTCCCTGATGCAATATATATTAGATCATTTACATATTTACTTTTTCACTCTTTTTTTCTTAAATGTTTAAATTATGTTTACCCATTTGGGTGAAGGATTGGCAGAGCACATATGTGGAGATCAGATGATTACCAGCAGGAGCCCATTCTCTTCTTCTACCATGTGCTCCCAGGACAGAACTCAGCTTCTCAGGCTTAGGGACAAGCACCTTTACCCACTAGACCACCTCGCTGGATTGTTCTACATCACCTTGGTTACACTTATCAATTCAAAAAATGTTTCAATAATGTAGAAGTTATCTCGATTCTGAATGTTGAAAGCATTACCTAAGACACGTGATATATTTTTATTTTGTTTTTGCTTAAAAGGCTGATGGAATCCAGATCTCTTTAAAAAGATATTACTTAGTTCTCTTTTAATTTTGACCATAAAGAATTTTTGCTGAAATTAAATGATTCAGCACATATAAATACTTGTGCAAAACTGTGGTAAGTAGGTGATATGTCTAAGACCATAGTGGCTGATTTCTCATGAAACATTTGAAAAACTAAAATAAATACATTTTTCAATCTTATATACTATAAGGTCTTTATTATAAATTTTTAATTTATTATTAATTATTAATTAAGAATAATTAATAACATGTTATAGAATTTTTGAAGTTGCTAAGGAGGTAGATGCTGTTTTAACTCCTCTTATATAAAGGCAAGAGGCAGGATCAACGTTTGTAAGTGATGGGTATATTACAGCATGGAGAGATGAAAGTTGAATGTTTTCACAGGTTTATATGTAGATACAAACACCTTATGCAGTCAAGTTGTATACATTAAATGCCTTCAAAGCACTTATAATAGTTGGGTAGCTGGACAAGATGTCACACACCTATAGTCCTAATATTTGGTAGGTAAAGGCAGGAAAATCAGTAGTTCAAGTTCAACCAGGAATGCAAAGTGAGTGTGAAACCATCCTGGGAATAAAGGAAGCCCTGTCATATAAAACTGAAAAGAGCAGGGCGGTGGTGGCACATGCCTTTAATCCCAGCACTTGGGAGGCAGAGGCAGGCAGATCTCTGTGAGTTCAAGGCCAGCCTGGTCTACAAAGCAAGTTCCAGAAAGGCACAAAGCTACACAGAGAAACCCTGTCTCAAAAACAAAAAACAAAACAAAAAAATTAATTAAATAAAATAAAACTGAAAAGAAATGGCAGAATAATGACAAAAGCTAAAAGTCATCAGTATCATCTGTGGCTGATCTGAATTCCTCAGGTATTATGTAATTTATTTGTTAAAATTAATTTATTACAGAACTACTTGAAGCTAGCTTTTTAAAAATAATATTCTTATTGATTCTTTGAAAATTTTATACCTTTACACTGAGGATCTCTTTTATATGTTATCAGCATCAATTTGACTAGTCAGTGTGTAGTGTTATGTTTTTATTAAATAGATTGATGCTTAATCAAGTAGAAGTTAAATCATTATGCTAAGGTTAATTTTCTTTTTGGTAATTTTTTCCCAGAGAAGTATTTCAAACTTTTTCATTCACATTATTCATTTTTACTCTTTCCTAATTTGTTTGAAAGTTTTAAAAAAATTACATATTAACTATTTTCTCCTTGTTTGAAGTTTATAAATTTTTGATTTGTGGTTGGCGAAACTAAGGAGCAATCATAAGCCTGTAGTAGGTGAATGAGTGAATGAACTCTTGATTTTATTTTCTTGATTTTTTTTCTATTATTTTATGATACACTTTCTCCAATATTTCCTGAAAGTTAAAGAGATAATTGTTTAGAATTTGCAATAAAATGTCTTTATTCTCTTAATTACAAATGTTTGATAATTTGTCAGGTCTACACAGATAGGGTCCAAAAACTGAAAGAAGCAGACTTATGTCCCCATGGCTAACCTAGAAGCAGTCACCAATTGTTAATCACTTGCAAAGAAAACTTTAGTTTCCTCCAAGGGAAACTTACTTGGGAAAATAACTACTATTAAAGGTAGGCTGCATGCCCAGCAATAGATGACCAACAGAAAACAAATTAACTGCATCTTTGAAGGTTCCTTATAATGTTCTTTTGAAGGTTCCTTTGAAGGTTCTCATAATGTCAGGTCTTTTTATTTTTTTTTATATATTTTGTTCTTTTTAAATTTTTTTTTATTCATTTTATATACCAACCATAGTTTCCCCTCCCACCCCTCCTCCAGTCCTCCTCCTCCCACTACCCTCCTCCCACCTATCCCCTCATCCACTTTTCCAAAAGAGTAAGGCTTCCCATGGGGAGACAACAAAGCTTGGTACATTCAGTTAAGGCAGGACCAAGACCCTACTTCACCCTGCATCAAGGCTGAGCAAGGCATCTCACCATAGGGAATGGATTCCAAAAAGCCAGCTCATACACCAGGGATAGATGCTGGTCCCACTGCCAGGGGCAAATTTTCTCTTATTTATTAATTTTATTTTATGTTTTCCTTCTCTCCTTTGAACCTATAGGTACTTTGAATGTATATAATGGCTTCCAGTTTATCATTTTTATGAGATTCTTGAGTATGTAAACAAGCGCATCTCTGTGGGTTTTTTGTTGTTGTTGTTGTTGTTTTGCTTTGTTTTTTTCTTTTGTGTGTGTGTGTGTGTGTGTGTGTGTGTGTGTGTGTCTTCTCTTGGCTTTTTTTCTTTATGCTTGTTAGTTTGTCCAATTATTAGGTATTAGTTTTTGTTTAATACTATTATATTTTTTTATCATTATCCCTTAAAAGTTTATTTATTTTTTAATGAGAGACAGAAAGAGAATCGATACAGATGGGAGGGGAGGGGAAGAGGAACTAGGAGAAGTATAGGGTGATGAAACAGTAGTCAGGATATATCATGTGAGAAAAAGATTTATTCTCAGAAAGGAGAAAAGTAAAAAAAAAAAAAAAAGAAAGGTCATGAAGTTGAGAGGAAGTTGGGGAGACACAGGAATAGTTGGAAGAGGAAACAGGAGGTGTAGAAATAACATAAATGCATCATTCATTCATGTATGAAATTCTCAAAAGTAAAATTTTCACTTAAAAACAAATAAATAAAATCTCAAAATGAGATTTAAACTATTCTTTCTTTAAATTTTATAATTAGTTTAATTTTACATATCAGCCACGGATTCTCCTGTCCTCCCTCCTTCTGCCTTCTTCCCCCCCTGTCCTCCCCCCATCCACCCCTCCCCCCATTTCTATCTCCTCCAGGGCAAGGACTCCCCTGGGGATTCAGCTCAGCCTGGTAGATTCAAGCAATTCTAAATGAAAACTGCTTCTTCTTAAAACTTTAAGAGCATGATTTTGTAGTTAATTTCCAGTTGACAAATTTACCTTTTTGTGTTCTTAAGGTCTTTCTACATCCTTGCTTTGTTAGCATAATTTTATTATATTTCTATTCTTTCATTCTCATTTTAGCTCAACATTTGGATAGTTGAACAAACAATAAATATATGTTTGACAAATCTGCTCTCATTATGTGGATGACCTGACACCTTTTGGCATCTTTCTTGCAGTGAGAATTTTTTTTTTTACATCAGAACTGGTAGCATGCTTAGAAATTGTCCTTAATTATTTCTGCAAATTCAAGTTCACACCTAAGTTTTATCCTAGATTCATACTCAAAATACAAGAGTACTTTATAAACCTGTTTGCTAGAAGCCAGAGAAAGACAGGCTAGGTTTCAGAACTAATTTAATCATGATCATTTCTTACAGCCTGGGTAATGGCTATTGTCAGAAACAAGGCATATACAGGTTCCAATGTCTCAGGGAGGGGATAAAGGCACCCAGGTGAATTTTTTTTTAATTTTGTATGTTAAAGAGAATATTAGAATATTAGAGGTACTTTTCATTTCAAGTATATGATGACATTTTACTGTTCCAAGCTTTCTCCTAAACCATAGCTGTGAATAAAATCAGAACTGCATTGAGTCAACCAATTTTTTATTGTAACATTTCCAATAAAACATCATTGTATTCAATACAGAAATGTGTTTTCACTGCATTTTGCAATATGATTGATGGTGCAATTATAATGATTGTTGAACTGTTGCTTATGCTTCTCTGTTATGAGTGCCAGGTATGAAGGACTAGAGGACATTTGCACGTAATATATTTACAGCGTGGGAGAAACACTGGTAATTTTCAGAGTGCTAATGCCAGCTGCCAAAGTTCCTTGCTGTTATTATGATATACAAGCTCATATTTGCAAAATATTGTTCCAAGAACATTATCTATGTCCCAAGTGGGAGAATGGTAGTCCCTCACAAACTGTCAGTATACTGCAATCTTTACTTTTTTATTTTTATTTTTTTATATTCCAGGTGAGGATATTAATTTTTTAGGAACAGCAACCCAATTAATTAATCTGTGTATTTGGTTGTATTCTGGTTCTACTTGTAGATTTTAAAATCAATTCTATTTTTTTTCTAAAATGCCTCTTTTATTGTATCTTGCCTCAAAAAATATATTTGAATGTAGCGTTATTGCTACTAATTCTTTAAACATCCTCAGCATCTGTTTCACAGATTTGGTAGAGTTGCATATTATCGTCTCTACTTGCTGTTTCCTTCTTTGATTGTGAGTTTATATCTTGACGGTTACAATTAAATGACTTCCTTGTCTAATGCCAATGACATCGCATTCTTCGTGGACCACTGCTGTGTTTCTCCATTCAGATAGGACTCAAATGTTCTCAAGAGAATATACTGGAAAGCTACACTTAGTACTACGAATTTGCCAATCTTAATTTTTGAAACAAACTGAACTCTGTATGCTTACAGATTCAAATATCCAGTTTGAAGTTCTTTGCGTTTTATTTCTTATCATCATGGTAACTACATAAAATAGATGTGGTTTTCCGTGTAACTGAAGATTTTAAAGAACAGGTAACCTAGTGAAGCTCAGGATGTTCCTCATGGACTCTCTAATACTTCTATGCCTGACCTTGAATTCCCTCTTGTTTAATTTTGCAAGCCAATTTATCTTAATACAGTGACTAGCTGAAAGCAAAAGTTGCTGATTTTTAAGCAGATGGTCTGGTGGCAATTACAAAATCATCCCAACAAGAGCTGACCCCCACTAGAGTTATTTTGCCACTGATATAAATAAATGAATACATGTGCATCTTGTATATGCCCATAGTATCAATTTACCTCATAAATCAATTTGATCTTTAGGGAAAGGAAAGACCTTTCTGTTTAAGGCAGAATTATATTGCTCAGGCTCCCTTCTATGATTTAGAAACTAGACCAAAAAGTGAAATTATACATCTCCCAGGGGGGGAAAAAAGGAAGATGAGAAAAACAGAGGTTAAGAAACTACCTTTAAACATGATGTGTTATGACTGAAAACAGCACAAAGAAGCCAGTATGGTGCTGTACAACTTTAAAATTAGCACTCAGGAAGCTGAGGCAGGAGGATTTAAAGCCAGGGAAGCCTGAGAGTATACAGTAAGAACTGTCTGAAAATATAAACAGAAAAACATAATAAATACAAAGGAGAGAAAGAGAGGGAAGGAAGAAGGGAGGGAGGGGGAGATAAAGATAGGATGAAAAGAAGGGAGATAGAAATGAAAGAAGGAAGAGTGAAGAGTTTTACAATCATAACACAGGTGTTTTTGTCCCCATCAAAAAGTTAGAGAGAACATATCTACACAGGCAAATACATTCTCATTTATTTGTCTACTTCAAATGAGAGATATTTGACTCTGAATCAACAGAACTCTTGAACACTGGAAGGTCATGTATGTGCATATGTGAACACAGTATACTGGGGAAGGTAAAGGCATGTAGTGATTATTCAAATTCTACAAAGAAATCTTAAAAAAATATTCCCAAATCAAGTCAATTTGGAAATGTTTCAAGGTCAAAGGATCCATTCAAACATCTAAAAATAACATATATAAATATAAATATATATGTGTATACATGTGCACGTGTGTGCGTGCGTGCGTGCGTGCGTGCGTGTGTGTGTGTGTGTGTGTGTGTGTGTGTGTGTGTGTTTCTGTGTAGTTTTCAATGCATCCAGGGAGTAATTTTCCCTCCCTCCACTCATCCCAATTCATCTCCACCTCATCTCTCCCCCAAATCCATACCTCCTCCATTTCCCTTTTGAAAAAAAGCAGGCTGCCCAGGGACATAAACTGAACATGACATAATGAGATACATAAACTGACCATGGCATAACAAGTCTAGGCACAAACCCTCATATCAAGACTGGATGATGCAACCCACTAGGGCAAAAAGGGTCCCAAGAGCAGGCAAAAGAGTCAGAGACACCCCCACACCCACTGTTAGAGGAGTCCCATAAGGAACACCAAGCTGACCATCATAACATATGTGCAGAGGATTTAGCACAGACCCATGCAAGCTCCATGATTGTTCCTTCAATTTCTGTGAGCTCCTAGGATCCCTGCTTAGTTGACATGTGTGGGTCCTGCTCTCCTTGTTTCCTCGACGCCTCTGGCTCCCACAATTCTTCCTCCATGCATTCAAATGTTCTTGTTTTCATTATTCTTCCCATTGTCATCCTCTCCCTTTGCCTCCTCTTACTACTCCCCCTCATACTTCACCCCGCGAGTCTTCCCTGGCACTGCCTTTTAAAACTGTCTTCACTTCAATCTGAGAGCTCCAAAGCTAGAGCAAATAACATATTGTTGTGGGTTATTTTTTTAATTTTTCTGTTTAAAATTGAAAACATTCTGTCAAATACCAATGTTTTGTTCTTTTTTCTTTACCTTTGTTTTAACACCCATTACTAATTTTTGATTATTTCCTCAATTTGACTCTCTCTCCCTCTCTCTGTCTTCTTCCTTACATCTTTCAGTTCTTTCTTTCTTTCTTTCTTTCTTTCTTTCTTTCTTTCTTTCTTTCTTTCTTTCTTTCTTCCTTCCTTCCTTCCTTCCTTCCTTCCTTCCTTCCTTCCTTTCTTTCTTTCTTTCTTTCTCTCTCTCTCTCTCTCTCTTTCTTTCTTTCTTTCTTTCTTTCTTGTTTCTTTCATCTTCTGCTTAACTTTATTATCTCTTTCCTTCTGAAGGTACCATAAATATATACCACTTTTGCATGGTTTAACCTTTTTAAATTCAATTTTTATTTTTTGTAAATTTCATATATTTTTACTGTATTTGCATCATTTTCATCACTTCTCCCCACCTCCAGCTTCTCCTGTACCCCCTTTCAAATTCATGACCACTTATTTAATGCTAAGTCACTTTAATGTTGCTCATATTTGTATGCATTTAGGGCTGACAGCTTGGCATTTGGTAGCCTATCTCGAAGGCTTACCTCTGGAGAAATCTCATTTTCTTTCTCTAAAAAGCCATTAATTGATTGTTGCTCTTCATGTAGAGTAGGGCCTTGTGAGATTTCCCTCATCCATGGTGGTGTTTCAATTGGAATTGCTATTGTGCAGGGCTTGTTTGCCTAGCTTTCAGTATCTGAATATGCTGTGCCAGTTGTCAAGTAAGAAAACAATGAATAGTGTTACACAACTGTAAAATCTATGGACCACATCAATCACCAGCTCAGAATGGTATCTCCAATGTTATAATAGTGGCACATACCCAGGGAGTGTGGTGATATATTGTGTCCCCCAATATATTGTGCACCCAAATAAAGCTTATCCGGAGATCAGAGGAAAAAGCCAGCCACTATATTAAACATAGAAGTCAGGCAGTGGTAGCACACGTCCTTAATCCTAGCATTCGAGAGGCAGAGATTCATCCAGATCTCTGTGAGTACAAGGCCATACAGAGCCAGGTGGGTGGAACACACCTTTATTCTCAGTGCTAGTTAACCATAGAAGTCTGGAGGTCTGTACAGACAGACAGGAAGTGACAGAGCTGAGCAGAAAGAGGAAGTGATGTAGCTGGGCAGAGAGAGGAAGTGAGATGACAGGGACAGAAAGAATATAGGCATGAGTATACAGGAAGTAAGTCTCTCATTGGCTGAAGATTTCTAGTGGCAAGAATGTGGCTGGCTTCTTTCTGCTTCCCTGATCTCTCAGCTTTTACTCCAATATCTGGCTCCTGGTTTTTTTTTTTGTTTTTTTTTTTTTTTTTTTTATTAATAAGACCGTTCAGCAATTCGCCTTACAAGGGAGTAACCAATAGTCATCTAATTGGGCTTAAGCGCTCTCCACATAAGAGAATTCATGCCTGGTACTATTAAAAACCCATAGCTAGTGATGTCATGGACTTCAGAAGAGAACCTACTACTGCCATTTTCCTAAGCCAATATAACTTCAAACTGCACTCTCAATACAAATCCGTAAACTCACAGACATACACTTATACCCACAGATCAGTGTAGCTCTCATCCCTCATCAAAGAACTTCCTTTTTCAGCAGATGGTGATCATTGCAGAACACTGCAGCTAAACTCTTATTTTCAACAAGGTCTGATGTTTCACTTAGGAATATCTAACAAATTAAATTTGGAGGGGGTGGTGGTGTGGAGACAGGGTTTCTCTGTGTATAGCCCTGGCTATCCTGGAACTTTCTCTGTAGACTAGACTGGCCTTGAACTCATAGATATCCACTTGCTTCTCCTCCCAAGTGCTGGGATTAAGCCACCATCGCCAACACCAGTTGAATTCTTAAGACAATCTTTTGCCATATTTAGATCTATTTTCTTTTTGTCTACTGTAATGCTGCATGTAAGACAACATCATCCATTGCTGCTTCAAAAGACACGGAGCATTCACTTGATTACTGTTATTTTCTAAACTGGAATGTGTCCCTAGTTGGGTTCAATGCTGAGTCATCCTGTGGGAGTTAACTGTGGCTCCTCAAAGCATTTCAATTAGTCAACACCAGCATGTGTCTTTCTTGTATACTGCTGATACCCTAAAGACAAAATGAAATTAAAAGGACGAATTTTCTCTTCTCTCCCTCCATCTAGTCAAGCTGCACTCTTCATGTTAAGACTAAATCTCTTCTTGAATAAAAATTAAATTGTCCTATAACATGAAACTTAAATGGTCTTATTAATAAGAAAAACCCTGAGCCAAGTATTGGGGTGAATGCTGAAAGATATGAGAAGCAGAACAAGCTACAGCTTCCTCCCCTCACCAATTCCTCAGCTGATCTTGTTTCCTCAGACTAGACGCTCTGTGTCCTCATTCTAATGAATCTCAGCTGAACTGCTCCTAAAAGCCTAAAAGCTCAACCGGTTTCCTATTTCCTAATTTTCACACATTATATACCATTTTGCTTTCTGCCATCACTTCCTGGGATTAAAGGCTCACTTCCTGGAATTAAAGGCATGAGTCACCATGCCTGGCTGTTTCCAGTGTGGCTTTGAACTCACAGAGATCCAGGTGGATCTCTGCCTCTGGAATGCTAGGATTAATGGTGTGAGTGCCACCATTTTCTGGCCTCTATGTCTAGTGGCTGTTTTGTTCTCTGACCCCAGATAAATTTATTAGAGTGCACAATATTTTGGGGAACACAATATCACTACATTGTCCTGTTTAAAACACCATTAAGTACCTGGAATCATTGAATATCTTCAACCCAAAGTATCAGTCATTTTGTGTTCTTCATGATGGATGAAGACCAAGATAAAAGAACCCAGGCAGGTTATTTTCCTTTTATGGAAGTCAC
Source organism: Peromyscus maniculatus bairdii (assembly GCF_049852395.1). Classification (NCBI taxonomy): domain Eukaryota; kingdom Metazoa; phylum Chordata; class Mammalia; order Rodentia; family Cricetidae; genus Peromyscus; species Peromyscus maniculatus. Next base: position 87,352,071 of record NC_134855.1, on the reverse strand, counting down.
TACACATCTTTATGCATATTTAGAAGGTGTAGTTTCCATTTCATCAAAGATAGAGTCTTCAAGTAAAGGTTGTTTTTACTATATTTCAGTAATATTTTATTGAAAAAAACTTCATGGCTATATTGTTTGTTTGTTGTTGGTTCTCTCTCTCTCTCTCTCTCTCTCTCTCTCTCTCTCTCTCTCTCTCTCTCTCTCTCTCTGCCTGTGTGTCTGTATGTGTGTATCAGGTATTCTTATAATTACAGCTATTAACAAAACAGACAGAATGTAGACAAATTTTAAAACAATCTTATTAAATAAAAAATCACAGAGCCAAATATAGGGATGAAAACCTTGGAAAGATCAGGGAAATAGGGAAAGCCACCCACTGGCCTTACCTCACCAACTCTGCAGCTTTCAAAGAGAGCTACTTCCTGTTTTACTTACGTCTATATGTCTTGCTGTTCTGTTCTCTCATTGTCTCCTTAGCCCAGCTACATCACTACCTCTTCCTGCCCAGCTCTGTTACTTGCTGTCTGTCTGTACAGACCTCCAGACTCTATGGCTGGTACTGGGATTAAAGGCATGTGTCACCACATTTGGCTCTGTTCCCTAGTGTGGCCTTGAACATACAGAGATCCTGCCTGCTAAGGGATTAAGAGCATGTGCTGCCTGACTTCTTGTTTACTTAAAATGGCTTGCCTTTCCCCCTGACCTCCAGACAAGCTTTATTTATTAAAGTACAAATAAAATATCATCACATTTCCATACAAATAAAATATCACCACAACAAAATTATGATTTTTAGGGCTTTATTATTCTACTTGTTAGAAAGAATAAGATTAAAGAAAATACATATTACATCATATAGCAATTGGTGTCAGACATAACAATAAAGAAGGAAAATGGATTACAGACTATAATGGGTCTATCAGTGGATTTTACATAAAATAGCCATGTTGACTTCAAACTTTATAGTTATAAACTTTGTATTTCCAAGCATGCATTTCCACTGGCACAAAAAATGGCATATATTTACTATAAACTTGTTTGGATAATATAAAAAATCAACTATGACATGAAATCAATTATGAGTTGATTTTTATTAACTAGAAGTTTCATTTTTATCCCTTCTGCTTATTTTTCTAATTCTAGAGATTTACAAACACACATGTACTCATGCATTTATATAAACAAATGTTCAATGATAAAGCCTCATAGATACATATAAACATGTTTTTCAGTCCCCATTTGTGGTTATAGAGCATCTATGAATGGATATTATACTGGGATTTTCTCTGTTTTTAGTTACAGAAATAATTTATTTGGTTTGAGTAAGAGTACCTCTTCTACCTCTTCACTTAAATAACAACTATTCTTTCTCACTTTCATATTTGTGTGGCAAAAAATAGTTTGAAGCATTGAGTATTATTTCTGGTAATAGGTATCAGGTATTATTGTTAGAATATATTTAATATTAGAAACTTGCCATGACTATGGCGGGAGTGATGACTTTCATTACAAGCCGATCTTAACAAGTAAAGACCCATCGCTACAATATATGGCAAGCTATTTGAGGATCTATGCTTTTTTTAAGTCTTTTCACTATTGCTGCCTTAAAGAGCCTGGACATTAGGGAAGGACAGATGAAAGTATTTTAGATGATGAATAATAATCATTTTCAATTTTAATCATTTTCTGTCATGAACTGCATAGTAATAGTTTGGTTATTGATAAATTCCATACATAATGGTGATCCCCAAGGATTAATTGTCTAGAAGTGGTATTATCATCTTATCCTGTGTAAGTACTCTCTGATGTTCCTAAAATGATTCATTTTCCTAAAAATTTATGTCCCTATTGTAAGGAAATACATAACTACAATTTCATTAGATTGTCTCATATGATTACACTCTAAATTTGATCAAGATAAAAGTGAATTCTTGTTTTCTAAGTTTATATGCAACTATTTCTATTCATACATTTTATGTTTGTGTGCATGCAAATGCCCAGAAACTTATCCATCCACACAAAATAAGTTCTTAATAAATATCTAATATATCATGTATTTTTGAATTTTATTAGCTTAATTATTACTGCCAAAAATGTTTTTAAAATACAAATTATGAGATATTCATCAGTATTTTATATATATATGCTCTATGAGCTCAAGAACCCTGATGTTAGATGCAGCCAAAATTTTAGGTATTATGGTAGTTTTGATTGTAAACTTGATGTTGTCTGGAAACACTTGAGAAACAAGTGTCAGTGAAGGATCATCTACATAAGGTTAGCCTGTGGGCAAGCCTGTAGCTATTTTCTTCATTACATTAATTGATGTGGAAAGACCCAGTCCACTCTGCTTGGCACCATTTCTGAGTTTGGGTCCTGGACAATATAGGAGCAGAGAAGATGAACTGAGCATTAAGCGTTGCATGCATTCATTTCTTTCTACTATTGACTGTGAATGTGTTAGGACTAGCTGTTTTAAGTTCCTGACACCTTAATGGCCCTGCCATGCTGAACTCCAACCTGGAATTGTGAGCTAAATCAACCCTTTTGTCTTAAGTTGCTCTTTCTGGGGTACTTTATCATAGCAATGGAAATGAAAGTAGGAGAGAAGGGAAACACAGTCGTGACTTTATACTTAAACATGTTTATAGTTCAGTGTTTGAATCAGAAAGCACTGGGACAAGATGGGTGTGTATGAGACAAGAAACACATTCAACAACTGCATAATAGCAGAACTCTCACACCCTGGCAGATACAGAGGATATTTTTGGTGACAGAAGATGCCATCTTTGAGGCTTTCTGAAAAGAAACTTACTAAGAACAATGTCATACAATGATAAATGTAGTCATATTTAAAGCTTTTCTCATGGTTGATAGAAAAGAATAAAGATTTTTTTCCCTAAGGAAAAAGTGTAGATTTTCACAAATTTATGAATCGGTGATATAAAAACAGTATTGCATCAAGGATAATAAAGGAAATAATTACAACCTCTAAAAAGGCTTATTTGTCTATTTTTGTGAGCAGAAACTCTCACTGTGTAGCACAATATGACCTTGAATTTGCCACAATGGCTTCAAACACCCAATCTTTCTGCCTTAGTTTGTCAAATGTTATAACTGTAGATATTCACCACCATATTCCACTAATAAGCCACTTTAACAACTCATAACTCTGATATAAGTTGAATTCAGATGACCTCTTAGCTGCTAAGGAATATGCATTTGGTTGTTGAATGATAAATGTTATAGTTGCATGAACAAGTGTCAAACAATTGTTCAGACCAAGAGCCACCCAATTATAGTCTTCACTCACTACTCTCACCTAATCTCATAAAATTAAAATAAGTTTTTGGAAACAACTACCTAAAATGTCCAAAATGCAAGTTTATTAATTATAAATATACTAAAGACTAAAGATAAATTAAAATGGAAATTAAAAATTAAACTTTTTTTTTTTTTTTTTGGTTTTTCGAGACAGGGTTTCTCTATGTAGCTTTGCGCCTTTCCTGGAACTCACTAGGTAGCCCAGGCTGGCCTCAAACTCACAGAGATCCGCCTGCCTCTGCCTCCCAAGTGCTGGGATTAAAGGCGTGCACCACCACCGCCCGGCTAAACTATTTTTAAAGGATATTGAGAAAAGTAACATTGATATCATAAACAAATTTTGAAAAAAGAACAAAATGTACTACTTTTAATATCCAGATTATTTTTATTTTATTCAAATATTATTTACTTTAATTAGAAAGTTAAAGTAAAAATTAAAAAAAACTAGAAAGTTTTGTTCTGAACAGTTCATTTAACTGGATAAGTAAAAATTAAACTAATTATTTTGTGAAGATAGACCATACACACATTGTTCACATATATTCCTTGCTGGCATTACTTTTCATGTAAACATGTATGTCAGTTATTTGCATATAGGATAGGTCTTTCTTTGGAAAATAATATGGAAGGAAAGTATTCCATTTACGTAGTATAAACCTGACAGGATAGGCTATCTGCAATAGATTGAAGGAAAGATATGCCAGGAAGTATTAAGAAATATTGCCAACTACATTTTTTCTAATGTCACATATGTTTTATGTTTTAGTTTTACTTTAAGAATAACACAATTTGTCCTAAATTTGCAATTTCATCTCTGTTATTAGTCTCATTTTTTATTGTTTTAGAATTTTGAGCATGTGTATACTAATTTTTTTTTATCAATTTCAACCTCCATCTAAGCCATTTCTCTATGTCCAAAAATTATGTTTTCCTTAGCCAGTGTCTATTTTGATTAACCACCTTTGCAAAAGGCTGTATTGATTGGTCACTATAAATCTCAGCTGTAACACATTATATCCCTTTCTGAGTGTGGCAAAGTAAACTAAGAAGTGTTCGGTGGCAATCTCAAACATATTTTGACAAATTATATGATTGGTAATTGATCTTGAGGTATAAATGTTATTTTTTAGTGACTTGTGGACTAACAGCAGACTTTGTACTTTATTTAACTATTTACAAAAAAAAACCAGATCATGTTAGGGAATATCCAATTACATTGTTGGGAAGTAATATTATTTAATTAAATAGTAGTAATTAATATATGGCCTTATTGGAATCATGGAATCATGTAAAGACAGATGATACATAGCAGCACTGAAGGAAAAAAAACTATAAGAATCATGTTCTCCATGAGGAGGTGAGAAAATGTTTGTATTTGCTATAATTCAGTGGGAAGTAGCACAAGTATACTGTTGTTATAAATGTTAATAGGGCCGGAAGGAGGGCTCAGGGGTAAGAGTACTTGCTGCTCTTCCAAGGGGTCTGAGTTCTGTTCCTAGCACATATGATATGATAGTCACAACCACCTGTAACTCCAGATCCAGGAGATTAGATGCCCTCTTCTTCACTCCAAGGGCACCAGCATATACATGCACATACTCACATAGACTCAGACACACACAAATGATGAAAAATAAATCTTAAGGAAAATGTATTGTAGGCTGATAAATACAAATATATCAGTTACTTTTCTAATTACTGTGAAAAAATCCTGGCAAGATGACCAGGAAGAAAGGGTTTGTTTTATAAGAGAAGCATGGTAGCAGAAGCTTGATGCAGCTGGTCACATTGTTCTGCTGTAGGAAAGCAGAGAAAGATGGACACTGTTTCTCAGGTTGTTTTCTTCAGGCTGGTACCTCTGAGCAGCCTCTCACCTCCAGAGTTGGCCTTCCTTCTTCAGTTAAACCTTCCTGGAAACACTTTGACAGACAAATCCAGAGGTGAGTTTCTGTTCTGATTCTAAGTCAACTCAAGCTGACAATGTCAATTAATGATCGCAACTAGTAAGTAAGGTGAACGGTTGAATTCCAAGAGTGAAAATAGAAGTCATGGGGAATAAATAGTTGCCTTCCTTTTTAAGAATTATTTTGTCACTAAGTGGTGGTGACACACACCTTTAATCCTAGCACTCAGGAGGCAGAGCCAGGAGGATCTCTGTGAGTTCAAGGCCAGCCTGGTCTATAGAGCGAGATCCAGGTCAGACTCCAAAGCTACACAGAGAAACCCTATCTCAAAAAACCAAAAACAAAGAGAATTATTTTTTCTATTTTTTATATTATAATACAATTAAATCATTCATGTCTTCCCTTTCCACCCTCAAACTCTCCCACACAACCCTCCTTTCTCTCTTTCAACTTCATAGCTTCAATTTTTCATAATTTTTGTTATATAAATATATGTATATATGTATATATATATATATTCCTTAATATATAAATGGAACTTTCTGAATTTATATAATGTTATTTATATAGGGTTGACCATTTGGTACATGAGCTGAACAAGGACAAATACAATATATATGCTAAAGTGGGAAAACTCTACATGGAAAACTATAGGCAACTAAGGAATGCTGAGAGTCAGAGAAACTAGTCTGTCCCGGGGAAGAATACACCAATTAGTTATCTAAAACCAGATAATAACCTCCTTTTATATTCAGATAGCAGCTCAAAAACACACCTTCAATAGGGTTTTTCCTGCCATGAAATCCTTTTAAAATAGTATTCACGTTATTGCACTCCAAATCCCATCTCATTGTTATATTTTGTTTTATTTATGACATATTGAATTATTTATGTAGTATTGACTTTGTGTCTTTGTGTTTTCTACTAGAAAGCAAATATGGCTGTCTTATTCACTAAGGCACATCACAATACTTGACCCATGATGGGAGATAATAAATGTTTAATGAAATAGTGATTTCATTGGATGTCATTTAATAGTCAGTAGAGCCTAGTTCTCACATTGATGTCTAGTCCATAATTCTTGTTTGTCTGATCTAGAATACCGCCCCCCACCCCCCAAAATAAAAAATCAAGTCCTGGTACCAAACTTACCCTTTCAGGAGTCTAGACAGGGCCAATTCTGCCAAGGTAGTTAATTTTTTAAATTTTATTGTTTGGATGTTTCGCTTGCATGTATGTCTGTGCACCACATGCATGCCTGGTTCCATGGAGGCAACTAAAGGGTGTCACATTCCCCTGTAACTGGAGTTACACAGAGTTGTGTGCCACCATGTCAGTGATAGGAATCAAACCCTGATCCTCTGGGAGAGCAGCCAGTGCTCTTATCCTCTGAACTGTGTCTCCAGCCACACACATAGCAACTTTTAATTGTGACATAGAACTCATGAATCTCTCACAGAATGGCTGCTGAGTGTGCTCCTTTTAAATATAAACATAAAATGTACATATCTTTTCTGTAAGAAAACTTCTGATTATATTATTTGTCAACTCACATTTCAGAGGTAAGATTATGTTAACATAATCAGTTTATAATAACATACATTCCTTCTTAAATTCTTCCTAAGTTCTAAAAATTGGAGTCTAATAATTACACGAATATGTGTATTTTTATATTATGCAAATAGATTACCAGTGTCATGAAAAGTGAAATAGTTCATTCACTTAATTTAGGCTACAAATACAGAGTATATTAGTTTTTGTTTTCCAAGTTAGTTCTGAGACAGTAATTTGAGTTCTATTGATGGTCGAAGAACAATATCTAAAGAACAAATGCACAGCATGATAACTTTCAATGCAATGAGTATTTTTTTTTAAATTATGGCCATCTTGAAACTCTATTCACTTTGCTTGGTTTTCCAGAGATGAGACTTTAATTGGCAAGAACATCTCTAATATATTACACTAATCCCTTCTGTTCTCATGCCTCTCCCATTTCCAGTACTACTTCAGATTAGAATGAGTATAGGACTGCTATCCTGAGACAAATTTTAAAGTTAGTTAAATAAGACAATATAAAACAGGAAAAACAAGAAGCAAGTTCCTGAAACTGACTGTTGTCCCTAAACATTTCTCTAATGTGAAGTTAGTCACCAATGTGAAAAATCTCATTTCCATCTTCAGCAAGCAATAACAGTTATAAGCCCAAATGTTTCTGAACTGTATTATCTGTCACCTTGAGAAGACTCCAGTGATATGCAAATTTGCACTGCTTATATAATTAGAAGTATATGTTACCCAAGCTGTGAAAGTGGCCTTTTCAGTTGTGAAATCACTGGCACTAATTAGGAAGCAGTTGGGGAATTACAGCCCCTAAGCATAAGCATTTTTGAGCCGTTATATCATCTTGTAGTAAAGAGAAGTTGGCTTTCATCTTTGATGTCTCCATCACTGAATGAACAGGTACCGGTACTCAGATACCTATGGATAGATATCATTTTCTTTGAGTTGAGTCTTGTGTGGGAAAATGTTAAAACACAGATATACTGCCCTCTATCAGACAACACTGTCTATAACATTGTTTTTCAAAGCATGATATAAAGAACCCAATTATATATTCTAAGACAAAAGATGTCAGTGATGAAATGAGAACTTGTTTCTTAATGGTATTTATCATTGCCAAATCACTTCTGGGATGGACATTAATAATAAAAACTAGCACATTAAAATTGATTTTACAAGCTATGATCAAACTTGTTTTAAACAACAGAATTTATCTTCACCAATATTTTCTAACAGCCCCAAAAGTGCCATATAGATACTCATAGAGAAATGTCAGTCTAAGAGTAGAGCATTTAAAATATTGTATCTGTCATGTCAAGCAATAACTCTCTTCATTTCTAGATGCTAGGTGAAGAAGAAATTTATGGAAAATGTGTGGGAGAGTATGTGGGGTGTAGGGTGCATGTATGCGCACGTGTGTGTGTGTGTGTGTGTGTGTGTGTGTATGTGTGTGTGTGTGTGTGTGTGTGTGTGTGTGTGTGTGTACATGGCACATATGTGGAAGTCAGAAGAGAGCTGACAGAATTCTGTCTACTTTCACCATGTAGATCCTAGAGTTTGAATTCAGGTCATTGAACTTGGAAGTCCAGCTTTTGACTTGCTGAGACATCTTACTTACTCTCTCAAGATTCTTCTTGTGGCTCTATAGGACTGGTAAATACTTTTTATAATTAAATTCAAGGAAGGGGTTGACTATTTTAAATATGTCTGACTTAAGTAAATTTATAATATAAAATTTTGACTGAAAACATGTCAGGTAATATTTTTATAGCAATCTCAAGTTATTTCATAGAAAAGCTACATTGATAAACAAAACAAAACAGAAAAAGAAAAACCCAAAATGATCCTCAATTAAGTACCAGATTTCAACTTGGACTAGAAAGTAGAAAACAAAATTGCATTCATAGTTCTAATTAAATGTGTATATCACTTAATGTAATCAAATGAAAGCTGTCAAGACAGCAAAGGAAAATAAATCATTTAAAAAATTCCCTTATTGTCTGATAAAATAGACTTTAAACCATAATTAGCCAGAAGAGCCAAAGATCACTTTGTATGATGAAGGAAATAATCCATCAAGACATAACAGACTCTTGCCCTGTGCCCTGCACCCCTGACAAATGGGCAGAAGCTAGCCACAGGCTCACTTGGCAATACTCTGCAGTGCCACTATAATGAACATGTATGTGGTGGAAAAATAAGAGAGAAGAAGAAGCAGAGTGGTTCATACACTATGGAGATAAGTGGAACTAAAGACACAACATTGATGGAGAACAGGCTGGTATGGATGGTCTATGCTGCAACCTGGGACCATGTGATGTCCAGGCCTGTGCTGCCTCCAAGTGCCATGTCTGGGTCCATGGCCCTACCACAGCTAGGGTCTGTGTTGATGTCTGTGGCCCTGTGTTGATGTCCATGGCCCATGTTACCACAGAAGACATACAGATGCCTATGGTCTGGGCAGCCATCTGAGGCCATGTTGATGTCCAAGGGCCATGCTACCACAGGAGCCATATTATTTTGAGTAGCCTGCACTGCCATCCAAGTCCATGGAAATGTCTGGGCCAAGTTGCCAGTCTGGGTCCATGAACCTACCACAACTGGAGTCTATGTTCTTGTCCGTGGATTATGTTACCATTAGGGGCCATTGGAGAGCCAGGCCCAGTGGCCCGGTCACCAGAGAACTCTGGTCCTGCCCCTAGTTGACCTCTTTAGTGGAACAGTTTACCCCCAACCCTGCAAGATAACTGGACCTAATGGAATAGGCATTGGAGAGATGAACTTCACCTAAACCAGCCTTCTGAGAACTGCCCCTCTTCCAGGCTACCACAATGGAAGAAGTGGCCCCACTCAGCAAGCAGGAGAGCTGGCCCCACCCCTTGCCGTGTGCCAGTGGGAGAGCTGGCATTGAGCCTCACCTGGGGGGTGGTAGTCCTGGTATAAGCCCAGGCTGACCAACTCAGCTACCACCTAGGCCCACATCCAGGGTTTTGAATTGGCCCACCCCAACATTCACACCATCTGTGACCTGCTAGAGTGCATGAAGGGAATGGTCCTGGGGAATCATAGCCAAAGGATCTCCATGACTCTGAGCAAAAGCAGGATATCCAGAAGTTATTGCTGTGAGGGTCCAAAATTGTTTGTGTACCAGAAGCCAGAGGCCTTGAACTAGACCAACAATTCATTGCAATGAACATTTTCAATAAAGGCTTTTTGGGCAAAAGAATATACTGTGTGACACATTGCAGTTCCCAAGGCCACTACTACAAATGATTACATGATGGAGAGGCAGGAAAGATGGAGCAGCGAGATATTCTTAATTTTATTTTGGGGATGGGAGGCTACAAAAATGGAAAAGGCTGGGAAATAAGTGGAACTGGGGTGCATGATATGAAATTCCCAAAGAATCAATAAAAAAATTGTGGACAAAAGAAGACATTACAATTCTGAAGATACGTGCAGTGAACATATGTGTACCCAGCTTCATGAAACACACACTAGTACATGTAAAGTCACAGATGATCACCAACACCATAATAAATAATAAATAAATAAAGTGGGTACTAATAAAATTATAAATCAACAGCAAAGAGATCCTCCATGCAGAAACATACATACGGAGTAAGAACAGTGCACTACAGAATGATGAATGGTCATTGAGGAAATTAAGAAGAAATCAAAAGAACTAAATGAAAATTAAAACATTCAAGTAACATTATATAAACTTTAGCAGGTTGTATTTTTGTATTTAGGAATATATATAATATATAGGCATATATATATATATATATATATATATATATATATATATATATATATATATTTATAGTGATGGTTTGGTCAAAGAACATTTGTGTTTTCTTGTAATTTTTGGTTATCCTTAGTAATATGATGAACAAATACAATGTATTTTAATCATATCCATATACACCTCCAAAATCCCCTCTCCGGTTCCTCTGGGGTCATTCCCTCCCCCATATCCTCTTCCAAATTTCCCCTTGCTTCCTTCCTGTCACTGAGTCCAATACATATTGCCCTTATGTGTCATCCACCAAAGCATGGACAAACTACTACAGGCCACACCAATGAAGAAAATTGACTCTCTCTACCCAATTTTCTAACAACTACTAATAGGTCCTCAGCTAGTGGCAGGTCCTGGTGAGCCAATGTGGAGTATTGACTGGCTTAAACTTGTCTACATTTTGTATTGCAAACACAGCAGGTGTAAGTACAAGAGTGTGGCTGTCTATCTGTCCTGGGTCAGTGTGCCTGAAACCACTATCATTTGATCCCTAAATTAACATGATGAGGCATTCCAACCTTTTTAAATGGGGCGGGTCAAAGTAACTATGGTTAGCACTTAAGTTCTCTTTTCTTGTTGCAGGACTTTCTTTTAGAATGTTACTAGAGTCCTATTTTTTAAAATTCATTTCTGGATTTTTAATAACTAATGGAAAATTTAAAAACAAAACCATATACATATGGATATTAGCAAACAAATTACATAAAATAATTATTTGAAATGACACATTTTACCTAGCTAGATGCAACCATTCCTCATGAATATGTATACAAAGCATCCCTGTTATGTATGATGAAAAGCATTGAGTGGTATGTGTCAATTAAAGCAAAAATAAAAGAAAATCAAGCCTGCAACAATTTATTTAATGAAATTAATTAATTCACCTCCTCTTATTTAACCATTGCAATTACATATACATACAAACAAATAAATATAGAAGTACAACCTGTATAGTATTGCCTGAATGTATATTTTCAGGGCTGAACAATTATTATTGAATAAGCAATCAGCTGAGACTGAACTGGCCAAAGACTGGATAACCAATCATGAGGCTCATCCTTGGGGAAGGCTAATTCTCAGTCCCTCCACAGCTGTCAGTTACTTGTAGCTCTTCATATAGAAGTGGACTGTGACTGTTGTTGAAATTGTTCAAATTTTCTTTCAGCAACCAAGTTGTTGTGAGTCAATGTTATAGCTTACAGGTCTTAGACAGAAGGTACAGAGTGTGAGAGAGAAGAAGATGGGGAGAAAGTACAGAAAGGAGACAGGGGGGAAAGGAAAGGAATGAGCAATAAATAATTCTCAATCTCTGACACATAATTACCATGTTGTGTGTTATATATTTCTCTAACTGCTATCAATATATGCTTCTTATTTACAAACACTTAGCAAATGGGTTACTATAGATAGTATTTCATACTTCATAAACTTTGATTAACATTTATAAAGAATTTCCTGATTCCTAAGAAAAGTCTTACATTCTAATTATGAATATGTATGAAATGTACATGTTTGCTAATTTTGTCTGAAAGTTGAATATCTCAATTACATTTTATTGTGTTTTATTTTTTCTTTTTACAGCTTTTAAAAAGCTATTGTTATATTCTTGAATTAAAGACCAAGGAATATTGAAATTCTAATTTTGTGTATACTCACTAAAATTCTAGAATTTCAAAGAGGTTTAAAATAAATTATGTACTTTTCAAATATCATAATTAAAAGGCACTGTGAACCTCTGGTCCCTGTCTCTGAAATCCCTGCCAAGACGTATTAAAATTTCAGTGTGGGTGGCGTGAGTTGGCTTAGAATGTACTACCTGAGAATAGACACAAGAGTTTAAAAAGGAGACAAAATACAAAAGACATCAAGAAACCATTCACTGTTTTGGCATCATGATAGTTTGATAGTTAGAGGTAATTGTCAGCTTGATAGAAATTGAGTCATCTCTGGGCATGCCTGTTAGGAATTCTCTCCATGGGTACTGACCTGAGAAAAGGATTGTGAATAGAACTATTCTGTGGAGTGTGGATCATGGACTGTATAAATGGAGGAAGCAAGCAGTAGATATGCATTCATTGCTCTCTGCTCTTGACACAATGGAACTAGTTGCTTCAGTTCCCTGCTGCCTTGACTCCTCTCCCATGACTGGCTGTACTTTCAACTTTGAGAAAAGCAAAGCCTTTCTCTCTGAAGTTGTTTATGTGAAGGTATTGTCATCACAAAATGAAAAGAAAGTACGACAGGTAGTCTTACTTTTACTAAGTGTTTTCAAATTTTTGGAGCCCATAGGAAGTAATTTTGTAGCTGGCAGACAATTTTAGTTCTAACCCTAGAATATTTACAGTAGTGTCATTCTGTTTGATTGTAGTGAAACCTCAAAGACCCATGCTTGAGATTTGTGTTGGATATTAAACTGAGTATAAAGAGAAACCACCTTTCGTTTACTCTCTGACGTTGATTTCTTCTGTTTTGTTTGGATGAGTACCTTTTCATTCCGCTGCTCCTTCCTCATTTCACCATCTTTCTCTTACCTTGTCAAAGCTGAGTAATCCTGCTGTAACAATTCCTCTTTCTTATAACATCATCAGTGCCCACCACAATATTTGAGAAATTGTCTTTTATTGAAAAGCCTTGTTGCACAGAATACCAGAGTACCAAAATACCACCTAATTTGATTTGGCAGACTGTCAGGAGCAGTAGTTCGTAGTAATTAATAAGAATTTAGTTTTAAGTGGGCACAAGTATGTAATCCTTGACTCAGGTCTTGGGAAACTGAGACAAAAACATTATTTTATCCCAGGATTTGGGGACTTGCTTGGATATTATAGGAATATCCCTGTCTAATACACACACACACACACACACACACACACACACACACATACACACACAGAGAGAGAGAAAGAGACAGACAGACACACACACACATACATACACATGTATGTGCATATACATGTCTGCCAACAAGCATCATGATCAGGTCTGTCACAGCAATACCCCACTCCTGGTAACAACTTCTGTCTTAGTCAGTGTTCTATTGTTGTGAAGAGACACCATAACTATGGAAACTCTTATAAAAGAAAGCATTTAATTGGAATTTGCTTACAGTATCAGAGCTTAGGTCCATTCTCATCATGGTGGAAAGCATGGTGGCAAACAGATATGGTGATATTTTATTTGTACTGAAATGTGATTTTAATTTTATGTTAATAAATAAAGTTGCCCTGGGGTCAGAGCTATTAGAGCCATAGCAAGAGCGTGGTGGTTAGAAGAGCTAGGTAGATTTCTGTGTGTTCAGGGATACAGCCAGTATTGGAGACATACGCCTTTAAGACCTGGAGGGCGGTACTTACAGGCAGTGATGAGGCAGTCATGTGGTTGGGTTTACAACCAATGAGAAGGCAGAACAGAAAGATTATTTAAACAGGGACACAGGAAGTATCTCCCTCTCTCGGGGAAGCTAGGAGCACTACAGGAGGTAAGATTTTATCTCTGAGCTCTGACCTCTCGGCTTTCTCTTTTACATTGGCTCTGTGTTTCTTATTTTAAAAAGACGATTGGTTACATCTACAAACAGACATGGTACTAGAGAAGTAATTGAAAGTTCTACATCTGAATCTGCAGGCAGCAGAAAGAGAGAGCCACTGAGTCCAGCTTGGTACCTTGAAAACCTCAAAGCCCACCTTCAGTGACACACTTCCTTCAACAAGGGCACAACATCTAATGTTTTCAGATAGTCCTACTCTCTGGTGACCAAGCATTCAACACTATGAGCCTACAGGGGTCATTCTCATTCAAACTATCATAAATGATAAATAAGAGGGTCCTGCAGTATCCCAGGAAGGAGGGAGAAGTGTAACACAAATCTTAAAAAGTCTTATTAATAAAAAACCCAGAGCCAGATATTGGGGTGAAAGCTGAAAGATCAGAGGAAAAAAAGCCAGCCAAAAGTTCTCACTGCTAGGAAATCCTCAGCCCAAGAGAATTACTTCCTGTGTACTCACACCTTATATACCCTCCTGTGCCCTGCTATTTTATTTCCTCTCTCTTCCCAGCCACATCATTTTCTCTTCCTGTCTATCTCTATCACTTCCTATCTGTCTGTACAGATCTCCAGACCTCTATGGTTAATTAGTGCTGGGATTAAAGGCATATGCCACCATGCCTGGCTCTGTTCCCAGTGTGGCCTTGAACTCACAGAGATCCAGATGAATCTCTGCCTCCTGAATGCTAGGATTAAAGGTGTGTGCTACCACTGCCTGACCTCTGTGTTTAATATAGTGGCTGGCTTTGTCCTCTGATTCCCAGGCAAGCTTTATTTGTTAGAGCACAAATAAAATATCACCACAGAGAAGTTACTGTGAATTCAGATATGGTCCAGGAGAAGTTAAGGAAGAGAAGGGATGTTTACTTTCTAGCTTTCTATTTAACCATGTACCCAAAACCAAAATAACCTCTGCCTGGAGACCAGTTCTAAGTTGCCCTAGCTCCAATTCATTGAACATGCATGAGCTCCTGGAAGACTAATATCCAGAAAACTAATGGGCAAAACCTTTTTGTGCATTTTGTTTATAATCAGAAAACAATCAAATAAGTATGTATGATTACCACATTGTAGTGACAACTTGTACTACCCAGCCATGATAAAGAATAGTACTCATTCGTTCATTTATCCAATTGGCATTTGTTGCGTGCTTTATAGATACCAATCATGGGACATGAATCTGTACTCAGAGATTTGATGCTATTTGGATGTATCTAAATTTTTGAACTCTTTTGTTTATGTATTATATATCATATATTATGAGTTTCTGAGGTGGCTCCTGGTTTTCCTATCAGTTTCTTTTTTAAAATAATATATATAAATTTGATCAGTGAGGATTTTAACTCCATTTTTAACTAAAATAACCTGCCATATGCTAGGCACAACATTCTCTTTCTCTCCTTCCTGAAAAAACAAGTCATAGAAAGAAATTAAAATAAAAAGGTAAAAAAAAAACTTAATGCTTATCAATAAGCTGAATAGTTTTGAGGGAATTTGATTCTTTTAGGCTAGTCTCAAGCCTAGCTTGCTCACTCACCAACTGAATCATCTTGAAAAATAACACTAAATCATTCTCAAAATAAGAATAATGACATGTGAATAGATTATTTTTAATATAAAATCATATGATAGAACCTATAAATTCTAAGACTACATAGTTAATTTCAGTTTCCCTTCCATGTCTTAAGAATCTTCAAAGGCATGGACTCTGGAGCAGCTGTTAACATGAAAAAAGGCCTTCGGAAAGGATTGAAACAAATTTTTTTAATAACATTTTCTAATTCTAAGTAAGTATTATTGGCAGAACAACTAGACATGTGTACATCTCAGGTCTTCCCAGACTATGTTGTTCCCACCTCGCTCTGGTGCTGGCCACTGTTCATGGATTTGTGGTCTCTGTATTTTATTCCTTTTACCCAATGCTGCCCTCGGCTGACCTCGTACCACATTACCAAGCAGAGACCTGCATAGCTGGGAGTGGAAGAAGGCAGACATTTCTGGCCTTTGCTTCTCCAAAATAACACAAGCCCAACATTATTGCAGCATCCCCCCACCCACCCAGGAGGAAAGAAGAAACACACACACACACACACACACACACACACACACACACACACACACACACACAAAATGTAAACAGTTCTAATGTAATGCAGTAAAGGGCTCATTGCTCTGCTCCTTAGTAGAAGCAGATGTTTGAATGTTGCTGTGTGTAGAATCAATTTATCTAATTTCTAACAAAGGCATAGTGGTTAAAATTGCATTATACAATTATAGTAATGGCTGGTATTAGTGCTTGGAATGGTCAGGAGATATTGGATGTTGAAAGTAAATGAGAACAAGACAGAATTCATATAGTATTATTTTTTCCTCTTTACAAGGCAAAGATATAATTTCAGAGTTGTCCTCATTCTTAAAAAGGTATTTTCAAAACTTTACGTGAATAAATAGTTAAACATACTATTATGCTTTTGATGCTTTGGTGAAAGTAAAGAGATTATTTTGACATTTAGAGGAATCTGGCCTGGACTATTAAAGGGAACTCACTTTCAAGTTAATCTTCTGTCAGCAACCAATTGATCTGTAAATGCATTTTAACATTTACTCAAAAGGCATTTACAAATAAGGGAATGTTTTCACCAACTGGATGGAGAAAGCTGATTTAAATTCTCAAAAACTGAAAAGTCAGGGGTGGGATTTCTTGACTGTCTCCTATCTCCATGCTGGGACTGGCCTGGCTCAAGGACAGATCTTGTGTGTGCTATCACACTCTCTTTAAAAATGTTATCTTTCTAACTGAAAATAAAAGTTTTTAATATTTTATTTACTTGAATGCACTGAGAAAAATTGATATCCATAAACCCTAGATACAATTGAATTGCATCATTTGTAAATACATCAAATGGCAAAACCAATCAAACTTTATCTTCTGAAAAACAGTACTATGTAATGTCCCATTAATGAAAAGAAGTTAAAACTTTAAAACTGATTTCTATAGATTTTCACAATTTTATGTAGAAAGTAAAAATTAGTAAATTAGTGTCAATATATAAGCAAATGGTCATGTAATATTGTATCTATAGAGGTCTCAGTTTTCAGAGGTTCCTGGAAGAAAATACCTGACAGGGATAAAACTTTGTGGAATTTGGGACTTATCTAAGCTGAAAGTTTAGATAAACAAAGTGATTAAATCTAGTGGTTATAATGTCTAATTTTACAAAGAAGAGGTGTTGAATACATAAAAAGCTAAAGAAAGCAGGCCCTTCCAGCCTCATGCTGTATACCTCTTGTCAGTTTTACATCAGGCAGGAAGCATCACACTAACCTCCCTATAAATTTTTAATGAAAATAATTTCTTCATCATTGTGCACACAGTAATCGATGCCTACTTGAGCCATCTTGTTTATTTTTGATCTTATCATAATTCTCTCACTTCCACTGTCTTTCTCCATATTCTGAGGCAGAAAGGTGTGGTCCTTTATCAGAAGACTTGATTGTTCTTTTTGTTGTTGTTTTTCACATCTGTAGTCCTTCATTATTATCTTTTAGTTCTACCATAGATTCTGAGATTCGGTATTAGTATGGGTTGTGTTTAGGAGAAAATGTGATGATTTATTATTAAATACTTTCAGAGCCAACTAGTTCAAGTATTAATTTGAAGGAAAATGTGTTATCTCTGTTTTTAATAATTTAGCCATCGATAACTTTGAAGTACTTGGCCAATATTTGATAGTTTATTCTATGATACTCGTGATCTTTATAACAAACTTTTAATGGAGAAGTCTTTTTGTCCTTAACATCAAGGTCAGACGACTACTAGTTAAAGGTCTATTTAAGCATCTACAGTCCCACAGTGGCAGCCCAAGCTCATGATAGAATCGTTCTTCCAAACTGCTGAGCATTGTTGCTTCATTTTCTCATTCTCTTGGTCCTTAGAAAAGTCTGTCACTGCAGTTGTCATATTTTATTGTAGCCATTGGAAAGTGTTCTTTCTTAGTCCTTTCAGATAGTATGTTCCAAACACAAGGATGAATGATAGTAACTAAGCCCCATTCCTGTGAGTTTTTTCACACCCTGACACATAACTTTCAATGATGTGTTAGTATATGCTTATGAGGAGTCCTGTAACACCACACTCTTTCGTCTTCAAACTGTATAGATTCAATTCATTTCCATAGTATAGTAACCTAATACATGAACTAGCTATTGTGTTCTTGCTGTGTAGCATGCACTTGGCTACAATTTAAACTGCATTGTTTAATCTGACCCTCACTCTGGTCAGATTAAGATGATTGAGAGTGCTCTCTTCCTTTATTACAAAGGTGCAAGGACCTGGCACAGAAACTCAAGTTTCTACTTCTCTTAAATTCACTATAGATATACGTGGCTATTTTACCATTTATAACTAAGTAGATTTGTATAATGTTGCCTCATATCAATTCACATTTTTTTGTTTGTTTTTCAAGACAGGGTTTCTCTGTGTAGTTTTGCGCCTTTCTTGGTAGCCCAGGCTGGCCTCAAACTCACAGAGATCTGCCTGCCTCTGCCTCCCGAGTGTTGGGATTAAAGGCATGCACCACCACATTTTTTTTTTGGTTTTATTATTATTATTATTATTATTATTATTATTATTATTTTACAACACCATTCAGTTCAACATAATAGCCACAGAATCCCCTGTTCTCCCCCTCTCGCCCACCCCTCCCCCCAGCCCACCCCCCATTCCCACCTCCTCCAGATCAAGGTCTCCCCCGAGGACCGGGGTTGACCTGGTAGACTCAGTCCAGGCAGGTCCATTCCCCCCTCCCAGACCGAGCCAAGTGTCCCTGCATATGTCCCAGGATTCAAACAGCCAACTCATGCAATGAGCCCAGGACCTGGCACCAATGCACAGCTGCCTCCCAAACAGATCAAGCCAACTGACTGTCTCACCCGTTCAGGTGGCCTGATCCAGTTGGGGGCCCCTCAGCCTTTGGTTCATAGATCCTGTGCTTCCATTCATTTGGTTATTTATCCCGGTGCTTTATCCAACCTTGGCTTCAACAATTCTCGCTCAAAAGACAGACAAATATGGGTTAATACTCAGACAGTTTTGGATCCTAAATATCTATGGACTTAAAAAAAAAAAAACTAATTACTAAGCCTAAGTATCACATTCTTCCAGTATAACAATGTACAATTTCAAACATAGCAATGTGTACACATGTGGAAAATTATATTCATACACACACACACACATATGTGTATATATGAGTTGTGATGTACAAGATCTAGTTACACTGCATGTGCTTCCTAAGTTTTCATTTAGTATTATAGTGTCTTTCTTTTTTTAAGCATGGAAGTTTGTTGTACAATAAAATATTATCTTGTATTATATAAGATAATTAAAAATGTTAAAATTTAAAAGGATCTTAAGATTACTCTGAGGAAGTCAGTTCATGAAAATACAAACAAAATTCCCTGGTACAAAAAGAAGGGACAGAATAGAAACAATGCAGATTGTGAACACGATCAAATCACATGCATGCATCCATGTATGGAAATATCAACATGAAACTCCTTTCTGTGTACACTTAATATGCACTCATTTTCTAGGAGGGAATATCTTTCAAAGAATAGAACTATATTTTGTATACATTTAAGAAAGATGAAAACATCTTCTGGGTGATTTTTTTTTTGGCCCAGTCTCTTGTGGATTGTGATACTTTTAACTTATCTTTGACATTATCAGTTCCTATATTCAACTTTAAATGGTGAGGAAATCGCATTATCTTCAACCTTTCAATTGTTAGAAGAATAAGTAAGAAAACAATCAAGAAAATAACAGCTCTGTACATACAATAGTACTGTGTTGCATAACAAATATGTGGCTAAAATCTGTAAAGCTCACTAAATATTTCAGAGAAAAGCACTCTAAAAATAACTAGGTAATGCCAAGTGACAGCTTTGGCTTAGAGCCCATTAATAGGAATGAACTCAGAATCATGCTCTCTGCCTATAATGTCTGCATTCTTAACTTTTGTAAAGCCATATACAGCACAAGTGATTTTTAAGGCAATTGGTGTTTGCAAGAAATGAAATGGCAACTCAGCTAGCATATAATCATGGCATTGTGTTTTATGAATTTGCAAGAGATTTCTAGGACTACAGTTTTATCTTTGAGAGAGAATATAGAAAAACTGCCTGAGAATGGTAAAAATTGGATTTTATATGAGTAGGCAGCATTTTATTAGTTAAAAAGCAAAACCCTGAGCAATTGTACTAAAATTTTCTATTTTCAAAAATATTATTTGGTGATTTATGGTAATATGGGTGATTATTTAACTTTATAATATTGCTTGTTTACATATAAGATATTAAAATTGGTCATCACATAAGGTTTCATGGTATAATCATACATGAGATTATGATTAAGAGAGTGAATGAAAGTAAGTGTGACTTGAATTTTGGAAAATACAAAGATGAATGAACGGTAAGCAGATGCAGGGTTTCCTCACAAAATTAGGCAGGATGCACCCTGCAAAAACGTCAGAGATGCTATTTGTGTAAATGGTTCTGGGACTTGTGTCCCTGGTATTGGTGCATACAGCAGCCCAGGAAGTGGAGAAATCAGAGGACCATGTAGAACCATCACGCCGTTTAGAAATAGAATTGAACTAAACAGGCAAACCCAGTTCATGAATGTTCTAACTTTTCAATCCATCCTAAAGGAGTAGGATTTATGGAGAAACCAGGTAATAAAAGGGATACAGATCATTCTCGCCTGAGGGAAGAGCCAGTGTAAAGTCACAGAAAGGGGAATCTATGTTGCACATACATTCTCTTCTCCAGAATTTCACCCCTGTGTAGCTAGAGTTTTCCTGCCTTGCCCACAGTCAGGACAAATCTTTGTCACCCGCCAGTCCCACAGCCGCTCAGACCCAACCAAGTAAACACAGAGACTTATATTGTACAAACTGTATGGCCATGGCAGGCTTCTTGCTAACTGTTCTTATAGCTTAAATTAATGCATTTCCATAAATCTACATCTTGCCACATGGCTCATGTCTTACCGGCATCTTCACATGCTGCTTGTCCTGGTGGCGGCAGGCAGTGACTTCCTTCTGCATTCCTGTTCTTTCTTTTCTCCTCTCTGTTAGTCCTGCCTATACTTTCTGCCTAGCCACTGGCCAATCAGTGTTTTATTTATTGATCAATCAGAGCAACACATTTGCCATACAGAACATCTTACAGCACTTCCCCGCCCCCTTTTTTTCCAAAAAGGAAGGTTTTAACCTTAACAAAGTAAAATTACATATAATTTGGGAATTTGGGCATAGCTTCTCTTACTACTTCTGCTGGAGGGGTGTGCTGTATCTTATGGGGACACAAAGAAAATTTTAGGATTATGGAATAGTCCATGAGGCTGTATTGTCTGAGCCAGTTGCCTTCAAACCATTTTGGGTGTTGGGTCATCTGGGCCATGGTGTCATCGGAGACCTTTCACAGGGTCTTGGCTTGTCAAACCTGATGTAACTTAATTTGGAACAAATCCATAGCCTCTGGCTTTCTGTGGGAACAAAAGCAGAGTCTCCTTTCCAAAACAACACATCCTTACATCCAAATTTTGAAGTCAAGGTATCTTTAAAATATACATATTGGTTTAACTCAACATCTTTTACGATCAAATGTTTTTCTGCAGTTAAAAATTCCAAAGACAACATAATCCAGATTCTCTGTGTAATATTCTTTATGTGGCTTATTTTTTAATATTAATTTTATTGTCTCTTTAAAGAGTTCATTTTTTAAAACTATGTATTTGTTTATATAACTGTATATATCACCTTTTTTGTCTCTTTCAAGCCTACTTATATTTTACACACATTGTAAACTATTACATCTGAATCTGTCTTATTGTGAATCTATTGCTTTAAACTACAGCATTTGTAAGACTGAAAGGGCACTATGGCTGCTGGCTCTGCCCACCTCAGCTTCCCAACATGGCGGTGGTATGTTTATTGCCAGTTCTGGGAACTATCGTGGGTCTATGCTTTTATCCAAGCAGAGTGTAGCCCAGAAACCTCTTTTTTTTTTTTTTTTTGTTTTGTACTAGCAAAGGCTAAATCTACCATGCAGCTTAATGTGCCACTTGCAGAGGCCTCATTCCCGCCATACTGCAGGTCAAGCTCACACTCCAGGAACCCACAAGTAACTCAAACTGACAAGCTGCTGCTCATTTGAGAGAGACAATTAGGAAGCTGTTTTTAGCTCCGTTTTAGAATCCTTTCTCAGGTTTTAGGTAGAAACTCTTGCCAACTCGTCGGGCATCATTTGTAGATGTAACCAACCATCTTATTAAATAAGAAACACAGAACCAATGCAAAGAAGAAAGCCAAGAGGTCAGAGCTAAGAGCTAAAAGCTTACCCTTCCTCCTGTGGTGGTCCTACCTCTCCGAACCAGAGCTACTTCCTGTGTAAAGTTTTATATATTTTCTGTTCTGCCTTCTCATTGGTTGTAAACCCAACCACATGACCGCCTCATCATGGCCTCTCTGTATAGACCTCCAGGTTTTCTATGGTTGGTACTGAGATTAAAGGCATGTGTATCCAATACTGGCTGTATCCCTGAACACACAGACTTACCTAGCTTTGCCTACCAAGTGCTGGGATTACAAGCGTACGCCACCACTGCCCTGCTTTCCTATTGCTTGCTAATAGCTCTGACCCCCAGGCAACTTTATTTATTAACATACAAATAACATTTTAATACAAATAAAATATCACCATACCCCTGTCCACTACAGATTCCTGACAAGACTCAAGGTCCTCAAAATCTGTGGAGATAAATTAATTCTAACCTTCCCCCACCCCCATCTGCTTGGTAGTCTATTTTTTCTTTCTTTATCCATCCGTCTTTGGAGTTTCCCCAATGCATGCTGGAGCAGTGAAGTCTTAATCTGCATGAGTCACCTCTCTGGGGCATGTGGTTTCTAAAAGTGGACCACTGGAGGAAGGATGGAGCTAGCATTTGTAGAGCCCTTTGCCTTAACAGCTTTTCTGAAAACAATACCTCTGTGTTTGAGAGGCTTGAATTGCTTCCATTTAAATCAGCAATCCATTAAATACACACTCCTCCACATGACCTTCAGGACCTTGATGATCTGCTTTTAAGCTTTATTCCGACTCCTTGCTATTTTCCCTGTGCCTCAGCTGCTTGTACCTGAACCATCTTCTAGCTCCCCTAGAGACCCATATGGTGAGGAATGGTTGGCAGCCTTGCATCAGATGCTGATGGGACTCTGTTACACCATTCACCAAATGTTGTCATTTGGACAAGTTATTTCCTCAGGGATTGTTGAGTCCTCCTTTGTAAATGGGAGAAAAGCATTTAGTTTTCAGAGTTTCTGTGATATTTAAATGAAGGAGATATAAATAGATTAAGAGGCTTTCTAACATTCATCTCTCAACATCATTAGTTCCCCCTTTGTCCTTAAATATAGACCTTTGATTTTGACATTGTTTGAAAAGTGTGTGTGTGTGTGTGTGTGTGTGTGTGTGTGTGTGTGTGTATGCAGAAATGCATGCTGTCTTTCCACTAACAACATTATTTTAATTAGTTTTGTTTTATATAATTATTTTGCCCCTACCACACTAGACAATAAGACTGCCTTCCTCTTTGCATTTCCCCTTCATGGTGTCAATTTTCTTCCTCAAATCTACTGGCTTATTGCCTATGGATGGGCCTTTGCTGTTCACACTCTGCAAAGTGCAGATATTGTCAGGATTCAATTTTTAGCAAAAACTTCAGAAATATATACAATTCTACAAGCCACATAGAGACTAGATATGTTTCTATGTCTGGTGTGTAACAGTATTGTCCTAAGAGCTACATAACTGTGTTTGGTGATTTTGTAATGCAGAAATTGTTTTTCCATTTTACTTCTGACCTGGAACATTAACAAAAGCATGTGAGAAAACTTCAGTGTGATAAGTCATCAGGAGAAATGGTTTCTGGTCATTACTGGTAATGGACCCACAGTAAATTGCTAGAACATTATCATAATCAAGTCTTGATTCTAGAAAATACTTAGCTGGCTGTTACCACAAGCACAACACAAGTCTTCTGTGTATAGGATATAGAAAAACACATAATATACAAAAAACTCCTAAATTGCAATTTGTAAACTGAAAATAACTATAAAGCATTTTTGAAAATAACTTTAAAAAACTGACTTGTACAAAATTTTAGGTTTTTATTTTTATATCACTGATCCATCTTTAACCTTAGGTGTGTATGGTAGGTGTCATTGTATATGATATCCTTTACTGTGTAATGTATCTTTAGTACTTCTAATTTTTTTCATTAAAATGTTTGCTTTCTGTGGATGATATATTGTGCATCCTGATAAAGCTGTCCTGGGGATTACAGAACAGAAAAGCCACTAGATTAGACATAGAGGCCAGACAGTGGAGGCACATATGCCTTTAATCCTGTCACTTGGGAGGCAGAGATCCGTCTGGATCTCTGTGAGTTCAAGGCCACACTGGGAACAGAGCCAGGCATGGTGGCATGCACCTTTAATCCCAGTACTTGAGATCTCATGCCTTTGCTTGGGAAAGACACACACCTTTTATCCTAGGAAGTGATGGCAAGAAGCAGAAAGGTATATAAGGCATGTGGACTAGGAACTAGAGGCTTTTTAACAGTAGTTCTGCAGAGACACTTTTGGGTGAGGACTCAGAGGCTTCCAGTCTGAGGAAACAAGATAGGCTGAGGAGTTGGTGAGGTAAGATTGGCTGTAGCTTGTTCTATTTCTCTCATCTTCCAGCTTTCACTCCAATATCTGGCTCCCAGTTGTTTTTATTAGTAAGACCTTTTAAGATTTATGTTACAGCTTTCTACTAAGTCTTATTCTAGATATTGAAGATACAATGGTGAGCAATGTATGTACAGCTAATTTGAATTATGCAATGTGTATACATATATGTATATGTTTATATTAAATGTGTGGATTAAATGAAGCTTTGTTAGTTTAGAGACAGAGGAAATTAACTTTTTTAAATTAATAAAAACTATCATTGAATATTGAATTTTACAAACACACATTCCCTTGATTTTAGATATACATCATGACAAGGCTCAGACTCTACACCCTAGAGAAAAACACCAAGTAGTTCCTATGAACTACTTTCAACCACTAGTCAAGTATGCTATCTTCATTAGTCAGTGTTTTGTTTGAATTAAATTTATTTTGAACTGATGAATAAATCATAAAATTGAAAATGGTGATAGGTAACATGCTATTCAAGTACATGTATGTACTCACTGTATAATGTTTAAATCAGGTTAAACATGTCTCTATCCTCAGTTATTGTTTCTTTATGGAACATCCTTTCAATATGATTTCTTCCAACTTTTTGAAATATAAAGTTCACTGATTTTAGTTGTAGTCACGCTAGTCTGCAATAACCCACCAGAACTTGTTTTGTTCCTAACTGTGTCTTAGAACTCATGAATCATCCTCTCCCCATTTTGTCTTTTTCCCAACTCTCCAGTCTCTGGTATTCTGAAATCCACTCCACATTTCACAAGATCAACCTTTGTAAGTTCCAGCATATGAGTGAGTTCATGTGGTTGGCTTGTTTACCTTCCCATAATGATTTCGTGCATATCTATGTTGTGGTAAATGCCTAAATTTTGTAATTGTTATGACTGAGCAGTATTTAGGCATACACAACTTTAAACATTTATGTATCATTAGTCAGTTGTATTGTTTCCTTTCCTTGGTGACTATTAATAGTGGTGTAATGAACACTGGAAAGCAGGTATCTTTTTAATACACAGGTTTTAGTTTCTTTTGGATTTGTGCCCATTGATAAGATTGAAGGACGTTGTGGTAGTTCACTATCACATTTTTGGAGGAACTTCCATACTCATTTCCTTGTTGGTCTTAACGTATATGCTCATCAGTAGTATATAAACATTCCTACTTCTCTAGATCCTTCCTACCAGTTGCTATCTTTAGTTAATCCTATAACATAAACTTACTGGCCTGATAGGATGCCTCATTTTGGTATGGATTTTCATTTCTCCAAATATTACTGATGTTGAGTATTTTTCCTCATACCTGATGGTTATAGGAATGTCTATTCAAGTTTTTCCACAATTACTAACTGGGTTATTTATTACTGGAAAGCTTTTGGAGCTACTTGCTACTTGTGTATTTTAGCTATCAGTTCTATAATGTGCATGGTCTCCATTTTTTCCTTTCTATACATCATATAGATAATGGCTTCAATTTGTTAATGAGTACATGGTTTATCCTAACTTCTCTATTCTGTTTGATTGTGTATGTGTCTGTTTTTATATGAACATCATAATGTTTGGTTTAGAAGAGCTTTGTAGTTTATTTTTACTTTTTTGAGAGTCAGGGAAAGGGTAAAATGTGGAGAGGATGATTAAGGGGTTCTCCGTTACTGTTTGGAACAAAAGATACCTGTTTTTGGTTTTGGTTTGGTTTGGTTTTGGTTGTACTGTTGTTTTGTTTGGTTCTAAGGAATGCTTGAACTTGTTTTGTTTGTGTTTCTGGTTCCATTTAAATTTCCAGATTATTCTTCTATTCCAAATTCCACTGATATATTGACAGAAATTGTAGTGAATTTTTAATATAACTGAAAAAAATAAAAAAAAAAAAAACAAGTTAGCCACACTTACATACCCTTGACAAGATTACCCAGAAACTGGGAAATCAGAACATATTAGTCATTGAGTTTGAACTTTCCTGTATGCCTGCTGTGGTCAGGTACTATATGGTCAGGTACTGTGTAGTCAGGTGTGGTGCAGATGCTCAGTCATGTACTCAGTGAGTATGCTCAAACAGATATCAGACAGCTTCTGACTCTACTTTGTAAAGGGTTTTCGTTCATTTCTTTTCTTCCATTATGCTTTTCTGCTTCCTGAGAGAATCCCCTCCTCACATCCTTGCATTCTTACATGACATGATAGGTGTGCTTTACAATCTCAAAAGACATACCTGGAACATTCAGTGCAATTGAACTCAGGGCTTTCTGTATGCTAGGGAAACACCCACAAATGGAGCTACATCCACAGCACAAGGAGTTTTTAAAATACATTCTTGATACATTAGGAGCTAGTAACTCAATTTTTCAATGACCTAGATTTTAGACTTTCTCAATATTAGTGTTTCACCTGAATTGAGTACATTAGTGGTCATTTGCTTCTTACCAGTTCCCCATATAGGTTGGGATAGGCAAAATTTCCTGAATTTTTATAATGGCATGTCCCTCTATACAATCTTTCTGTCCATTGTGCCAATTCTTTTTTGCTAGATTTGCTGTTTCTCCAGCTCATTGCCCACAGCTTTGGCATAATATTGAAAGGTAAGGTTTCCAATACTATAACTTTTCAAATCACCAACAATCATTTCCTTGGAAAAGATCTGTTTTCTATCTGCATTGAATTTGATTTACCTGAAGTTTACCAAATCTTTAAGAAATTATTTTTGAAATTAAATGTAATTAATTATACCATTTCTTGCTTCCCTTTCCTCTTTCCAACACCTCATATGTACCCTCCCCTTGTTCTCTCTCAAATCCATGCCTTTTTCCTTGTAATTGTTCTCTCTCTCTCTCTCTCTCTCTCTCTCTCTCTCTCTCTCTCTCTCTCTCTCTCTCTCACACACACACACACACACACACACACACACACACACACACACACACACTTCCTCAATCTGTATGATGTTAGAAGTATGTGATATCAGGGTTGGCCAATTAGTATTGGATACCCAGTTGACCTTCCCCGAGGAAGACTATTTCTGCAGCTCTCAGTATTTCTTGTTGCCTGTAGTTCTTGTCTAAGATTGAGACCTTTCTTTCCATTTTAGCATGTCTATCGGTGTAACCATTTTTTAGGGCTTGTTTATATCATTACCTACTGTTTAGATTTTTTTTTTTTTTTGGTTTTTCGAGACAGGGTTTCTCTGTGTAGTTTTGCACCTTTCCTGGAGCTCACTTGGTAGCCCAGGCTGGCCTTGAACTCACAGCGATCCACCTGGCTCTGCCTCCCGAGTGCTGGGATTAAAGGCGTGTGCCACCACCGCCCGGCTTGTTTAGATTTTTTTATTCTTCTCTCATATAATACATTCTGGCCATAGTTTCACCTTCTCTACTCCTCCCACTTGTCCCCTTCTCTTTCCCCTTTCCCAGATCCACTCCTCTGTTTCCCTTCAGAAAAGAGCAGACATCCCAGGGATACCAACCAAACACTGCACAACAAGTTATAATAAGAGTAGGCATAAAAGTTCATAGCAAGACTAGATGAGGGAACTTTGTAGGAGGAAAAGTGTCCCAAGAGCAGGCAAAAGAGTCAGAGATGTCCCTGTCCCACACGCTTATTGTTAGGAATCCCAACAGTGAAGAACACCAAGCTACACAAACACAACATACATGCAGAAGACCCAGCAAAGACACATGCAGGATCCATGATTGCCACTTCAGTCTCTGTGAGCTCCTATGAGCCCAGCTTGATTGATTTTCTGTGCCTTATTCTCCTGGTGTCCTCAACGCCTCTGGCTCCTAAGATCTTTCTCCCTTCCCCTTCTGAAAGGTTCTCTGAGCTCTCCCTAATCTTTGGCTGTGGGTCTCTGTATTTACTCCCATCAAATGCTGGATGCTGGATGAAGCCTCTCTGATGACAATTGGGCTAGGCACTTACCTGAGGACAACAGAGTATCATTAAGAATCATTTCAGAGACTTATTTTTTTAAATGTCAGTCATATTTAGTTCTGTCCTGGGTCTCTGGGCTATCCAGCCTCTGATTTCTGGCCATCCAGGCATTGCTGAGCATGGGCTCCTTCTCCTGGCATGGGCCCCAAGTTAGACCAGTCATTGATTGGTCATTCCTACAATCACTGTGCCATCATTAGCCCAGCACATGTTGCAGACAGAACAATGAATGGTAGGTCAAAAGTTTTGTGACTGAGTTGGTGTCCCAGTCTCACCCCTGAAAGCCTTGTCTGGTTACATAAGATGGCTAGTTCATGCTCCATATCCCCCATTACTAGGAGTCCTCTCTAGGGTCACCCTTGTAGATTACAGGGAGTATCCACTGCACTAGATTTCCACATCCTCCCCTAAATGCTCCCCAACTCCAGCCATCTCTTCTGGGACTCTCTCCCTCCACTCTCTTACTCCCCATAGATCTTACCATGTTGATACGATTTTATGGTTGTAGCTTTTCTGATGGTAGTAGAAGACACATTCTCACAAAAAAACTTGCTGTTCCTCTGGCTCTTATAATCTTTCAGCTCTTTCTTCCTCCATTTTTCCCGAGGCTTAAGTGCAAGAGTTGTATTGTACATGTATCAGGTGGGACTGGGCACCATATCACTACTTTCTCTCTGCACGTTCATGGTTACAGTTTTCTTTAATAGTCTTGATCTGTTTACAGGATAGTTATGTGTTTATTAGATTTGTATTTCTGCATCTAAGTAAAGATGGCTTAAAAATGAATGATAAAGTACATTACAAAGGGTAGGACTGATGAATTAGTCCCCAAATGTTGCTGCTACTCAAAAACATCTGAAAACTTGGCATACATTAATAGCAAGAGCAGTGGGAATAACTGCGGCCATTCAACTGAAAAGCTCCATTTAGTAACAAGTTCAAAAATGGGCCATTTTAGAAACTAATAGTTCACATAATGTAAACATTATTTCTGCTTACTGAAAATTTATAAAGAGGAAAATACAAAGTTGCTTTTCAGAAAAGGCTTCATGGATAGCGTTGCATGTTAAGGGACATTTTTTTTTTTTTTAAATCCCGAGAGTAGGATTTAGTCTTTTCTAATACCAAGGGACCAATTTCAGTTAGAATATATGGCTATTCTATATTTATGTATAATACATATAATATATGGCATAAATAATATATATACATATACATATATGTATATGTATATATGTATATATATATTATGCCAGTATACCACATGCACTATGAACTTACATATCAAGATATATGTTGTAAAATGACATATCTCACATTATCATCAGGCTACAAAGTACTTTGAAAATGAATAATGTTCATAGCTGCTGTGGGACTGTGAGATGAGGTGATAGTGTACCTATGATTTCCATTCCAGTGTTAATCAGCTTTTAGCTATCATCCCAAGTATGTTCTCCAGAGATGCTTCAGAGATTTCTCTATTCTGTTTTAACCAGAGATAATAATTATATTGTCTGCATGATGTGTTTGTTCCTAAAATAAGAATATTTCAAGCTAAGAAAGCTTGTATTTTTGGAGAAAACCCTTCTTTGAACTTAATTTAGGTGCATCTCTTTAGAATATTCTGTGCTTTGAATTTCATTTAGAGGACCAACCTGCCTAGAGAATTTTATTTTGAAATCCAGCCTGTCTTTATGTGCTACAGAGCTAATTTAAATTTGTTAAATAATAAGAAACTAATGCCTTACTTGAGATGGGTGACTAATTTAATCCTAACACACTAATGCTGTAGAAGACATTTATCTATTTGTCATTTTTGATCTCTGGGTTTTATTAATATTTCTATTGAAAACAAGATATAAAAATTGGCTTTAGAGGATGGATGGATCAGTGGCTAAGAGAACATATTGCTCTTGTAGAAGATCCAGGCTCTATTCATGGCAACATTAATAGACTGCTCACAACCACCTGTAACTCCACTTACAGGGGTATCCAAAAACCCCTGGCTCCTGTAGGCAATAGCACTCACCTGTACATACCCACACTAAATTTTTTTTAAAAGCCTTTGATAGGAAGACTGTGTTTTAGAGATAATTTAGGCACAATGGCTCTTTCCCAAGTTTATAAATATACACATACCAACTGAGTCTATAGCTTCCTTCTATTTATTGGCACCTTCACAGTGGCAGACTTAAGGAAGTTGAACAAAGGCTAAATGAAGTAGAAATGAAATAACTAGACTATGTGATTTTAAAATAAAGATTTTCAAACTTTTTTTAGTTACAGAGTAATAAAATTTAACCAGAGAATTCTCCAATCTTACAATTGGACTCGTGTAGTAGGTGGATGTTTTCAATCATTGAGTAATATCAATTGGGGATATTATTGTTATTTATTTAACATGTAAATCTGTGTTCAATGTTCTCTGACCCATTCATTTGTTTAGGTTCAAGCAAAACTGCTTAAGATTTAAAGGACTGAATCTTTTATCTTTTAACTGACTACATTTACCTCTAACACATATGACCATGAAAATGAAGCTATATAACCATAGCCAAGCCAAAACTCAGTTCAGAGGAGATGGGTGTGGTATGTTGTGGTATGGTGTGGTATGGTGAGGTGTGGTGTGGTGTGGTGGTGGTGTATGGGTGTGTGTGTGTGTGTGTGTGTGTTCTAGCTCAAAGCTGCTTTATTATAATATCTATCTGGATTCTTTTTAGAAGTTCCTCAATTGTCTTACACTTTCCCTGAAACAAATTTTTTAGGTGGCAATCAGGAAAAGAAATATTAGAAAGTTCAATTTTGTTGTGGTGGCTTGAGATGAGAGTATTATCTATACCTAATCAAGCACCCCACACATTCAGAAAGATCTCCTCAAGCCTGAATGAGGACGCTGCATCCAGAGTTTCAGTGTTACACTCTGTTTTGCATTGAGTCCAAAGGCATCTGTTTATTATTGCACTCTTTTACTACAACTGTTGACAGGGACTCTAACCCATCTGCAATTTAAGAGGAAGAGAGTAACTTCAGTGAAATTGCATGTCTAACTTAGGAATTATGGTTCCAGCTTCTGCTAAAAGCTGAAACAGCTTGTAATATAATGCCTATTGAATCTCTTTCACTTTGTATCTCATTACACTTCATCTTTTTTTCATGTAAAAGAAAAAAAGAGCAATTTCCATCACTCTTTCAAAGAAAATGATGGAAAATGCAAAGCATTGTTTTGAGATAGTTTACATGAGACCCTACCAAGGTTCAGTGAAAACCAGGAAAAAGTCAGGCATATGTTCTCTTTCCCTCACCTTTGAACTGGACATTCAATATCCATGCTAACAGATATTTCCAGAAAAGACTAAATGAGGGAGAACGATCCTCACCTGACTGAGATGCACCTTTCAATGGGTGGTCTATGTATAGAGAGGCCCAGAGAGAAAGGCGTGCCTTTGCCTCTTGCTGGTGGCCGTGCCTATCCCTGTTGATGTTTTTGCCGACGGAAGACACCAGGTTCTTCCCTTCCAGCATGCACTGAAGACAAGCAAGAGTAAATTACTGAAGCAAGACCAACAAATACTGCAGACTCTCCAAGAATTTTCTGGGATCTTAGCCCCAGATTGAGACTGCTGAGGCATCAGCCTTTTAAAATGAGCAGCTACCAGGTTCTCGGCTTCTCCAATGTTCGAATGACCATTGTTATTTTACTGAATCCCTTTTGTATAAGACTACATAGTAAATCCACTTTCATAACACACACACACACACACACACACACATACACACACACACACACACATATAAGCTCCAAATAATTTTTTGTAATATAATTTTTTTAAACTTAGTCATTTACATTTCACTGGTTCTAGTAGATGAAAGACAAATAGACAAATACAGAATAGAAGAATGATCAGGAAAGACTATACTTGCTGGAATATTTTCATCTCTTGGATTAGCATACCATTGGAGTCATTCTCAAGAAGTCTGGAATAAGAATGTCTTTTTCTGAGATTTTCCCTAAGGCCTCTGCACCCTGGCAGTACAGTATAGGAAAGGAAAGGTTTTGTAGTTACCTTCAGGCCATGGATACCATAACCCCATGCAGAATGAGAGTCAAAGTAATGTAGCTGGGGCTTCCATTGGATTTAATTTATGTTTTGTACTTCTTATTATGAATGTCCTTAAGTTTTCTCACTATTAATTCAGTGTGGTTAAAATTTCCATTGAGGATTTTTGTGGGAGTTAAATGTATCTATCTGCTCTGTGACATTTCATAGGAAAACATGGACAAACACCTGTTTACCACAGATGGAAACTTGACACCAGACCAAAGAAATGATTTTACTGGTCTACCGAGTTTATTTGGTTAATTCCAGAAGGATATGTGTTTCAGGTGGCCAGGATCTATGCTGTCTGTATACAGATTCTGTGTTTTATTCAAAGAATTGAAATAAACACATGAAGATTGCAAAGTACTAAGGGTGCTTTATTCCAACCAATGCAACAATACAGATTAAGAGGGGAAATATTGTGAAAATTTGCAGCATACCTCATGAGTTAAGGTATTCACAGTTTCCAGTTGTTGACGGGGGTTTCCATCTATAGGACTCAAGAGAAGGAGGCACTTGATTGCCAAGAGTGTGGTATGGGTGGTTTTCTATTTTGATTTATGGGTTTGGATTAGGTTGGCATTTGCTTACTGTGCATTTCCTTCCCATGATGAATATGCTTTTAATTATATGCATGCCCAATTATATATAGGCATAGCATGGTAAACAGGAAATTCTCTCTAACTGTTCATATGAGGACACAGTTTTGCCTTATTGTGCATGCATCTAAAACCATTCTAGACTAGACTAGCCCATTATCCAGAGTCCCCAGACTATGTTACTGTATGTATTGGAATAGAAATGGTTGTAGATGAATTTATAAACAGTCTTATTAAATAAGAAACACAGAGCCAAATACAGGGGTCCAAGCTGTAGAGATCAGAGCAATAGCCACCAAC
This sequence comes from Peromyscus maniculatus bairdii, assembly GCF_049852395.1. Lineage (NCBI taxonomy): Eukaryota > Metazoa > Chordata > Mammalia > Rodentia > Cricetidae > Peromyscus > Peromyscus maniculatus. Next base: position 87,318,219 of record NC_134855.1, on the reverse strand, counting down.
TAACCTTAGCTCACCACGTCACCACAGCTTCCCAAGAGAACCTCTTCCTGTCTAACCTGCGCCTTTATTGCCTTCCTGTTCCACCTTCTCATTGGCTTTAAGCCCAGCCACTTTACTTCCTCATCCCTGCTTGTCCATACAGACCTCCAGGTCTCTATGGTTGGTACTGGGATTAAAGGCGTGTGTCACCATGCTTGGCTGTGTCCTTGAACACACAGAGACTCTGCCTCCCATGTGATCAGATTAAGGGCATGTGTTACCACTGCCTGACTTCTGTTTATGGCTGACTATGACCTCTGATCTCTAGTCAAACTTTATTTATTAACACACAAATAAAATATCACATTTCAGCACAAATAAAATATCACCACAAATGGTACATTATCAAGGGGCTGCCAAGGATTTAAACTAGTGTTTAAAATAGTAATACCTACAGCTTCCAGCAGGTGGAGGTCATAGGTTGCTAACAGGTGCCAGGCATGTTGTTCAGAGGTATGTATATAGTCCAAACCAAGTGGAGTTCCAGATTGCTATATTATTCCTTATGTCTGCTTACCTCATAGATGGAGAATTGCTTACAATGGTATTTTGACTTGAAAGTAGCTGGATCACCAGATTGGGGATGACTAATGAAACCTGCATCTCTGTAGGTCCTTGTACCAACAACTCATATGAAACTGCGCTGGCTGGATAAAGGCCCCTTCCTGTCAATTATTTACTGCTTTCATAACCTTGAGCATGGGCTGTGCAAATCTTGTAAGTTTATTTGCTTCCAAAGCCCTATTAAGCTGTCTCTACTTCCTAAGTACTGTGAATTTCATTTTCTTCCCAAGTCTCATAAGCCCCTCCACTGTCCAGGAGGGAATGTTTCAGTCTGAGGAAATAGATACACAACAGCATCAACTATCATGCAGAAATGGAAGACCTATTTTATAGCCAAAGAGCAATCAATAAAATTGACCACACTAACAGATTTAAACTGAACTAACACAATATTTAAGATCAGAAACAGCTCAAAGATATCTACTTTTACTATTCCTGCCCAATATTTTATAAGAAATCATAGAAAATCCAGTGAGAAAATGAATGAAACTAAAAGAATTCAATCATATAAGTGAGAAATAAAACTAATCATACTTATCAAGAGTAAGTAATATAGTAAAGTGACAATTAAAAACCTGTTTCTGATGTTAATAACCAAATTTGAGAGTTCACTGGATTGAGTCCTCATCCTCTGAAGAACAGCAAGTGTCCTTTACCATTGAGCAAACATTCAAGGCCCTGTAAATTTTCTATAAATGAAATATAATTGAGATCAAGTTGATGTGTGTATTATTTATCAACAAATGTATGGCCTCTGAAAGAAAAATACTGGAAACTATAAAGCTACCAGAAAAAAAATAGCTTTTAGGAAAATATCCTTCACATTGACCTTGACAATGACATTCTTGATAATACATCAAAAATTTAGATAACAGAATCAAAAATAAATAAACATAGCTGAATTTACAACAACAATTTGGTAGCATAATTCACAATCAGAAGAAGCTGAACACAATCCCAATATCATTCAGTTGAAAAGTATATGAACAAATCATAATTCATCTACACAGTGGAGTGACTACAAAATATAAAAAGTAATAGATTGCAAAAATCAATTCAAATTCAGACAAAGACCTTAATGTAAGATCTAAAACTGTGTAAGGAAAAACACTTCACAATGTAGACATGGACAATGACTGATGAATAGGACTCCAGTAGCTCAGGAAACATACCAAGAATTGGCAAGTCAAATTACATTAAATTAAAAAGCTAGAGTAAAACAAAAGAAACAATTACCAGAATGAAGAGATGTCTACAAAACGGGAGTCTTTGCTAATTTATATGCACTGTAAAGACAGCAATCATGTCTGAAGCACATGACTCTCTTGTTCTAGCGAGGATATTAAAGATTGTTCTTTCTCTCTTTGGTTACTCTTTTGTATTTGTTGAGATTCAGATGTCTGCATTTGTGTTAGTCTCTTTCCGAATTTTCTATTCACCTGACAACAGATCAACAAACTGAAGATCTAAACACACACACACACACACACACACACACACACACACACACACACACACACACAACATGCACACAACACACACAACCCAACAAATAGATAAATGAGCAAATGAACTGAAAAGACAGTTTTCTTAAAGGAAGCTCAAGTGAATGTGGTTGTGCATGCTTGTAATCTTAATGCTTGAAAGACTGAGGCAAAGGGATCTTTAGGTGGACTACTTAGCAAGACCCTACATTTGACTACTTAGCACAAAAATAACAAAACAAACATTCAAAAATACAGATGACTAATATATGGCTTCAGAGCAATACAAATCAAAATTACAAGAAGATTCTATATTATGCCTGCCAACACAGCAACATCAGGAAACCAAACAACAGTAAATGCTGGCCAGAATATGAAGGAAACCCTAACACAATGCTACAGTGTTTTCTCCAATATGTGGAATCTAGTAATTTTTTTTAATGACATGAAAATTGACATGAAAATGGAATTGGTACCATTTGAAAAGAGGAATGGAAGAGAGATAGGAATAAGAGAAGATAATAAATTGGTAAATAATATCAACATATACTATATACTTTATGAAAATGCCAGAATCTATTATTTTATACAGTTAATATACAGAAATAGAAGTATGAAAGCAACGGCTTTTTCATACTCACAGAAGTACATCCTCAAATATATTTTACTATGGAAAGAATGTAACACTGAAAGATATGGTGTGATTACTATTACATGGCAGTCTCAAAATTGAAAGCTAGAGATAAAAATTATATAATAATGTATTTTATATGTGTGTATACATGTGATATGGTATATGCCTCAGTATGCATGTGCATTCACCTGTACATGTATGTGCCTATTGAGAGGTTGATGTTGCAAGTCTTTACAACTTCCTACAATTTTTTGTTGTTGTTGTTTTGCTTTATTTTAAGATAGGATCTATCACTGAACTTGTAGTTTAGGCTTTACTGGCTGACCAGCAAGTCTCTAGGATCCACCTTTCTCCAAATCCATCCTCCCCTTGTACTAGAGCTACAATACACACTGGAGCTCCTGGCTTTTATGTGGGTGATGGAATCTGAATTCAGTTCCTCATGGTTACATGTCAAGCACTTTGAGCACTTAGCTGAGACATATTTCTAGCTCAAAAGCCATCACATCTTAAGCAGAATATCTGTGATTACATGCAAAATAACCCTATGATTAAACAAAATAACTTTCCATCATAGGGTGATATAATGAGTATCCTTAGACCCTCACCTGAATTCTAGCCACTTCCTCCAGGCTTTCCTCACATAATTCTGCCACAACTTTATGTGGTCTCAAAAGGTGATGGATTATGAAGAGTTAACTGAAGAGGGACCTCTATTTGTGTAACTATAAAATAGTTGGCATCCACTCTGAAATATAACTTTGCAGTGATGTGACAACTTTGAGGTCATCTGTCCTCCTGTATGTAATTCGCTCGCCATGCTCCTATAATTATGCACTAAATCATTTCATCATTTCATAAAGCTACACTGGATGGGATCATTAATTTGTCCTAACCTTTGTGCCCTACCTAGGGTGAGTAGACATTTATTCACATCTCCCCAGGAAAGTTTACACAACAATGTCAAAACTCACCTGTATACCAAAAAGTGAATTTCATTTTTGTAAATCAAAACTAAATAAAAGAAAATAAAGAACCAAGAAAATTATCCCATGGAATGCACATGGATTTTAATGAGACCAGAAAATACTTAGCAAAAAGATTCAGTTTTAGGTTAAAATAACTCAGAACTGAAAAACTTCATAATCTATCTGACAAGCAAAAAGTATAATGTTTAAAATATGATTTGAAAGATGAAGGATCAAGTAATATTAAAACTAAAAAATGACTTTCTATAAAGAAAGCGATAAATCCATGGGAGTTTATTTAGGAGTATTATAGAAATTTATTAAGGTAAATTGAGGAAATATACTCATGAATACAGAACAGAGTAGACAGCTGAAGTCATCCTCTGATCTGATGGGGAACAAATCCACCTTGCAAGCAGGAGCAGGGAGAAGGGGCATGTGACCCTTCTCCCTCTTCTTTTAAGCTGTCACTTACAATGGCTGATTGAAAGGAACTTTGGCAATACATTAACCATCATTTCTACAACATAATTATTGAACAACGACAATGAATACTATTTGTCTTTGTTACATATTCTCTCTTAAAAGCTGATTTAATTTTTAAAATAACATGCAGTAGCAGCAACTGAGATTTTACCATTTTAGACTGGTTGAAAAATAATTGAGACATTTTCTTTTAGCATTAGTAGAATAAGTTTCCCCATGCATGAACACTTGAAATTAGTTTTTTCCACTTTTGAAATATCAAGCTGTATTCCAAAGCAGATGTATAAATTTCCAGCCTTTGGCACAGCGTGGCAAAGCCCACACACAAGAACAAGAGCAGCAGGTGGCAAGAAGTGAGAAGTTGTGTGACTACAAATGTTCAAGAGAGGCTAAAATATAGAACAGGTTGTGCCCCGATACAAGCACTGCTTACACTAGCCACAATGTGTTTGGGTTCATATTCTATGCATAAACAAAATTGCTTCTAGCTGAATTATTGCTTTTACCAATAGTGTGTGTATATGAACATGATTGGCTCAGATTTCTACCATTTATGTGACATTATACCTGTGAGACATGGGTCTCTGGAGAAGTCCCCACTTCTACAGCGAAGTGTAGCATGGGTTCTCTTATTGGGTTCAAGTAACTCAAGCAGAACACAAATGCTTTTCTTGAAGTCTTTGGAATGAAACAGCCTGTGCTGCCACATTCCTCCTGGCAATAGCACAGATTCTGCAACTTTGCAGCTTGTCAGAAGCACTACTAGATTTTACTCTTGTGTCCTAATCTGAACCCAAGATGTGTTCTCATTAGTATCCATTTCCATAAAAATACAGAAACCCCTGGGCCAGCATAGACAAAAATAAAAAAATATCGAATGAGGTGTGGTAGACACAAATACAGTTTTATATTGAAGTTTACAAGATATTTGAAGAGTGTATTAGCATGACCTGGGTTAAAAGAGTTACAACTGATTTTCATATCTTAGCCACAGTGCTGATAGCAAAAATCAAATATTAAATGTGATAAACAGATACTGCGACTGAGAAATTTACACTGAATGATTATTCAAAAATGATCTGTTTTTAGCTAACCTCATACAGGAGTCAGTTTGGCAGCAAAATCTTAAAGATATCTTGTCCATTCTGGTGAAGATTCACAAATTATCTTGGGTTACAACCCAGGAGCAGATCAAAGGTAATACATTTTAGACAAACATGGTTAGATGATAATCTTTCATCAGAAACTCTGAATGCTGAAGTTCCTTCAATGGTTACTACATAGTAATCTATTAAAAAATACTGCCATTCTTTCTCCCAGCCATTCACCTGTAACTTTCTGCATGAGGCTAGCCTATGCTACATTAATAGCAGAAAATGTCCATGGTTTCAGGGACGATAGGGAGATAATTTGAAGAGTATACTTACACTTATGATATACTCAATATCACTTGTGATGCCAGTAATAACCAGACTGTCTCTAATTGGTGTTCCCTTAAATTCCAAACAAGAAAGACTTAGATGGTATATGAAAAACAGCATGTAGTATGCATTCTTTACTCTTATGTCAGCCCTATTATATTAAAAGCTTAACCAGGCAGTTCAGCATGAACATTTACTCCCATTTATTGTCCTCAATCAGAATATTTTCTGTGCTGGTGTCATACCTGGGCTGGTGGTCCTGGGTTCTATAAGAAGGTGGGCCAACCAAGCCATAGGAAGCAAGCCAGTCAGCAGCTCCCTTCCATGGCCTCTGCATCAGCTCCTGCCTCCAGGATTCTGTCCTGTTTGAGTTTCTGTCCTGACTTCCTTCAGTAATGAACAGCAATGCTGAAGTATAAGCCCAAATAAACCCTTTCCTCCCTAACTTGCTTTTTGATCACGGTGTTTCATTGCAACAATAGAAACTCTAAGACATTCACTAATTTTCAGATTTTCACCTCTTATTCACTTAAGTCATGAACTACCACTTTCTTTTAACATAGGAGACTGTCCCTTAAGCATTTCTTTTGGGGATCCTCTTTCAACTGTTTTATTGTCTTAATTAACATAGAGGCAGCCACTGAAAATGTCTTATGACCTATAGAAGCTTTGAAATAATAAACATATACATTTTACATAAAAACCTTATTTTTTCATTACACAGAAAATAAATACTAATTTAACTTTACTACATAAAAGTAGCTTTGTTTCTAGGAACTCTAAGTAAAAGGAAGATTCAGAAGGGGAGGCAAAAAGAAATTGAACTGGGCTATGAGAGCAAAAAATGAAAAGGGGTCTATATTCTGAAAACTTGAAATACTTGGATGTATGACCATAAAATGCACCTAATGCTTGGTAGAATGATAAAAAATTCACTTAGGAAAATATACATTATAAGAACCACTAATAAACTGTCAGTTTTGCTTTGAGATAGCTTGCTTTAAATAAATCTTTTACTATGAGTTTTGGAGTCTTGAATTTGTAAGCTTACCACTTATTTTCAGTTTTAAATTTATACTTGGTGGCATAGTGTTAATATTCATTACCATTTTAAAGAGCTGGCTACTAACACAACTATTGGTAACTATCGAATCTGTGTTGCTCAGGATGGGGAGGGAAGAAAAAAAGGAGGGAATAAGATAGCATGGGATGGGATGGGATAACATGGTATGGGATGGGATAGCATGGGATGGGATGGTCTTTTGTTTCTGATACACTATCGATAATGGGCTTTCTCTAGGGCTCCTCTTGGATATCCTGTTGTTGTCCTGAGTTGTGGAGATCCTGCAGTTTTGGATCTGTAGGTTCATCCCCTTCACATTCTCTGACAGTTTATGGATTTGGTGGATGTTGGGGTGCGTTAACTCATAGTTCTGGTTCTGGGCCTAGGTGGTAGCTGGATTGGTCAACGCTCCAGCTTTCCCTCCACATTGCTATCCAGGCGAGTTCTCCAGCACTGCCTTGGCTAGTAGCTTGCCCAAGATCCGTCAAACTCACACTCACACCACCAGGGCCATTTCTAATGTTTTGCCCAGGTGAGATGCAGGACTCTCTCTTCCTACTGCTGCAGGGGATAGATGGGGGTAAGGAGTCAGCTTTCCTGCTCTCATGCCCACAGGGTCAGCTCTAGCATGTTGTCCAGGAGTACGCAGGAACCTCTCTCCTGTGTGCAGCAGCTGTTGAGGGGCAGGAATAGCCCTCTCACTCTCATGACCCTGGTGGGCCAGCTCTCTTACCTATTGCAGGTAGCATGGGGCAGGGTGGGGAAAGCATCTTTGCCTCACCCATGCCACCACATGACAGACAGGGGAGCAGGGTCAACTCTACTGCCCTTACCACCCTCAGAGAAGGCTCACCGGTGTCCCTGACAATAGGTTCAGCTCTAGTGTGCTGTCCTGGTGAGTTGCACACCAATGGTGAGGGGTGAGGTTCCCGGGTGTGGTGGGGGAGTTGTTAAGCTCTCCCCTGAGAGGTGGGGCCAACTCATCTGCCATAGTATCCAGCAAAGAGCTGGGCCTATTATCCCAGGGCAAAAAGGGCAGGGCTAGCTCAGCTCAACCCTCAGATTTCCACACATGTGGTTCCTATTACCCACTGTACTTATGCAGGCCATGGACATCATCACAGACACCAGCTGACACAGGACCACAGACCCAGACATGGCCTTCTGCAGTAGCCGGGTCCCAGGAAGTCACCATGACTCCCGTGGCAGCACAGGCCATCCAGATCAGTATGGCACAGTATGGCCCTCAGAAACGAACATGTTCCCAGGTGACTGACCAGAACCTGGGAATCCTTCCTAGTTCAAAAATTCTTGTAATTGTAGTGCGTGTGTCTTATTTAAATTGTGAAATTAGTATTTAAACTAAAGTAGCTTTTAAACTTAAAGCAGAATTCCAGAAGTCTAACTATAGTGCACTTAGGTTTCAGAGTAGTGCAAAGAGAATGGGTCATGTTCATTTGAGGTTTTAGTCTTTATAGTATCATGGAGCTTTCCCTATGTTGTTCACTGCTGTATGACTAAATATTCATTCAGATATTATGTGTGGAGACATAGTGCCAGGCACCCAAACTGTATATGTTTATTAACTAGACAAACATGAAGCCTACCCTCATGCAGTATGTTCCATGCTAAAAAAGATAATGCTAAATAATAAACTCATTAAAAATGAAGATAGGGTCTTTAACCCGGGAGCCTGCATGGAACTGACCTAGATACACTGCATACATGTTACAGTTATGTAGCTTGTTCCTCTTGTGGCACTCCTAACAGTGGAAGCAGGGGCTGTCTCATACTCTTTTACTGGCTTTGTGACCCTCCTCCTCATACTGGATCACTTGCCCAGCCTTAATACTTGGACAGGGGCGTTGTCTTACTGCAACTTGATATGAAATGTTTTGTTGCTATCCAGTTGAGACCTGCCCTTTCATGAACAGAAACAGAAAGGAGTGGATTGGGGGTGGGTGGGAACAGAGGGGAGTTGGGAGGGAGCGATAGAAAAGGGAGGAGGGAGGGGAAACTGCAGCCTGGATGTAAAATAAATAAATAAATAAAGCCCTTCTACATACAAATGGTAAATGGGCTGAGAAAGAAATCAGGGAAAAAACACCCTTGACCATAGCCACAAATAATATAAAATATCTTGGTGCAACTCTAGCCAAGCAAGTGAAAGACCTGTATGACAAGAATTTCAAGTCTTTGAAAAAAGAAATTAGAAAAGATATCAGAAGATAGAAAGGTCTCCCATACTCATGGATCCATAGGATAAACATAGTAAAAATGGCCATCTTAACAAAAGAATCTATAGATTTAATGCAATCCTAATTAAAATCCCAACACAATTCTTTACAGACTTTGAAAGAACAATACTCAACTAAACAACCCTGTACAATAAAAGAACTTCCGGAGGTGTCACCATCCCAGATTTACTAGTAAATTTACTAGTAATAAAATTCACCTAGTATTGGCATAAAAACAGACAGGTAGATCATTGGAATCGAATCAAAGATACAGATGTAAATCCACACACCTATGAACATCTGATTTTCAACAAAGAAGCCAAAATTGTACAATGAAAAGAAGAAAGCATCTTCAACAAATGGTGCTGGTATAACTGGATATCTGCATGTAAAAGAAAGCAAATTGATCCATCTTTATCACTCTGCACAAAACTCAAGTCCAAGTAGATCAAAGAACTCAATATAAATCCAAACACACTGAACCCAATAGAGGAGAAAGGGGAATAGCCTTGAATGCATTGACATAGGAAACAACTTCCTAAGTAGAACACCAACAGTGCAGACACTAAGACTGACAATTAATAAATGTAACCTCATGAAACTGAAAAGCTTTTGTAAGGCAAAGGACACCGTCAATAGGACAAAAATGGCAGCCCACAGAATGGGAAAAGATCTTTACCATCTTTACATTTGAGAGAAAGCTAATTTCCAAAATATTATAAAGAACTCAAGAAACTAGACATCAAAATACCAAATAATCCAATTAAAATGATGTATAGAGAATCTCAACAGAAAAATCTAAAATGACTGAGATACAATTAAAGAAATGTGCAACATCCTTAGCCATCAGGGAGGTGCAAATCAATACTACTTTGAGATTCCACATGTCAGAATGGCTAAGACAAAAAACACAAGTAACAGCTCATGCTGGAGAGGATTGGAGTAAAGAAAACTATCCTCCCATTGCTGGTGAGTGTGAAAACTTATACAGACTCTATGAAAATCAATTTGGAGATTTCTCAGAAAATTGAGAAGCAATCTATCTCAAGACCCAGATATAACACTCTTGGACATATACCCAAAAGATGCTCAATCATGTCACAAGGACATTTGCTCAACTATGTTCACAGAAGATTTATTCATCCAGTATTCTTACTCTCAGCTGTCCCCAGCTTCCATCTGCGTATCTCCCTTAGTTTTCCCCAAAGAACATTTGTTTGTTTACTTATATTTTTTCTTATTTCTATAGACAGCTCTGAAAAAAAGCCACAGAGAAATAGTTAAAAGTTTAGTGTTCTGTGCTGGAGGTTCTTATGCAAAATAATGATTCACAGAAGTCAAAATTATTTGAAGATTTTTTTCTATGTTATCTCTTGATCTTAGTATTTAAACCATATTTGGTCCTCATTTGTAGGGAGCATGTAGTATTCTTAATGGTAGCTTAGAGTATTACTTGAGAATAAATGTTTCAGTCATTGTCATTACAAAGTCCTAGAAAGCTAAGAGAGTGGATATAAGTTCTTTCAATCAATTCACAATTCTTCCTCACATCCATTTCTTTTCATATTTTATTTGCATAATAGTAACAAATACATAATTATGTAAAATCTCTGCTTGTTAGCTTATTCATGTTGCTTTCTTTTGAAAGAAAGGGCGAAATGGGGGATAAGAGGGAGAGAGAGAGGAAGACAAGAGGAGGAGGGGGAGGGAGGGAGAGAGGGAAGAACAGAGAGAGAGAGAGAGAGAGAGAGAGAGAGAGAGAGAGAGAGAGAGAGAGAGAGAGAGAGAGGGAGGGAGGGAGGGAGGGAGGGAGGGAGGGAGGGAGGGAGGGAGGGAGAGAGAGAGAGAGAGAGAGAGAGAGAGAGAGAGAGAGAGAGAGAGAGAGAATGCATTTGGGTAGGTAAGGAGGTGGGCAGGATCTGGGAGAAATTGAAGGAGTATGACCAACTATATTGTATACAGAATTTTTAAATAAATTTTATTTAAATGTTCAATATCCTTATTCATCTGGAAAACGCAAATTTTAAAAAGAAGAGTTCTATAAAGCTATTTTTATTGCCATCAGAACAGGCTCTGTTCATGACAGAAACAACTATTGTAATGTTCCCTCCTAACCCTTACTCACTGGTCATTTTTTTGTACCATTCTGTGTTACACTAATGCCAGTTCTAGGTGACTGTTTATTTCATGTGTGCTTTTAAATAGAATACAAATGTGGGGTCTTTTCAATAACACTAATTTGGATGTGTTGGGTTTGGTTTATTCTTCTGCTTGCAAACCTAAACAGTTAGGTTTACACATTAACAGTCCTAGTAATCACCATCATAACTGTTTAAGTATTTGTCCAGTTTCTTTTGTTTCAGAACCCTCAAAAGTGGTGAAAGCTCAACTTGATGAGAAGCTATTTATTGCCATATCTATATGACTCTTCCCTTGACAAAAAGAAACAAAACAAATTCATTTCTCAAATCTAGATTTTTTTAATTTTTAAGAGTATATTCTAGGAGCTACCATTATAAAACTTATTTATTGGTCTCTGATACAAGAATTCCATTACTAATAATCACCATTTTGTATTTATAGGAATGAATGTAAGCAAAAGTGAGATAACAACAGAAGCTTCATTGAAACCATCTCGGAGATCCTTGCCTTGCCTGGCTCACAGCTATGCTCATTCAAAAAGCTTGAGCCAATCTGCCTCACTCTTCCAGTCAACTGAGAGTGAATCTCAGGCTCCAACTTCTGTAACATTTCTTTCTGCTGATAAGCCTGAGCACGGTGAGTGACAGTTTATATTATCTGCTGTTAAGTTTTTAAAAAATAAGGCATTTTAATAATTGCTTTTTTCCTGCTTTGCTACATTTGGCTAGTATTTACTTAACTCTTTAGGAATGAGTCTGGCGAAAGTAGGAAATCAGTACAGTATATGGGTCCTAGGAAAGGCTAGTTGGCTAGATGTATGTTTATTTCTGTCTTGCTTTACAAGTTGCCTATCCCATGGGAATCTGAACTTTATATTGGGTGTGTTAAGAGGAAGACAAAGCCAGCTCATGAGTCACCAGCTCATATGCCTCCTATTTTATATCCCTGTTGATAGAACATCCCTGGCAATAATTTACAGACTGTATTCAGTAATGTGTCAGCAATAAAAAATTCTATTTCCTTTCAAAAAGCACCACCTGAAGACACTCAAAGGGATTGCACACAAAAGTAAGAAATATGTACATAAACACAAAACCTCAGACAGATTAAATATTGCTAGAAAAACAGATAATTCAATAGCAATAATGAAAACTATCAAGTAGTTATTTAGTAAATTATCAATTCTCCAACATGAATAAAGGAGAAATAAAATTATACATATCATCTTAAACAACTAGGAAAAATCACCCCCCCAAAAAAATACCAGCAATTAGTACATACCTTTAAATTATAATGCTACATATAAATGGTTTTAATTCTGAAATAAAGGTATAGATTGGCTGACTCATCAGAATACAAAATAAGATCTAGTACTTCCTGCCATTAGGAATCTCACACCATCGCCATACACACACACACACACACACACACACACACATACATACACACACACACACACACACACACACATACACACACACACACACACACACACACACACACACACACACACACACACTGAGAGCAAAAAATTAAGATAGGCAGCATGGACAATGCCCACAGACACTCAACACAGACAAAATCTCAGCACAGAAGAGGGAAAGAAAGCCTGAAATCTCACCCCTAGCCAATAAACTATTCACAATTGATACCTGCTGAGAAACAGAAAATCAGTTTTCTTCCATGGCTTGACACTGGGTATATCAACCATACTCCAAAGTGGGCTTCATAAGCAGTAGTTGGCCAACACAAATGGGACTTTTGTCTTTGTGTGTGTGTGTGTGTGTGTGTGTGTGTGTGTGTGTGTGTGTGTGTTTTAAGAAAGGGAAAGAACATAGATATGGCTGGGTAGGGAGGTGGGAGAAGAGCTAGAAGGAGTTAAGGAGGGGAATTAATACCAACATGTATGAAATTCTCAAAAATAAGTAAATAAAAACATTATTTTAAAACATGCTAAAATGATTGAAAGTTGATTTCTTTCTAGTGATTCAAGAATGGATATTTCAACATAAGAAAATCAATAAATGTAATATATCAGGTAAAGAAACTGAAGGACATTAATATCAAAGTATTCTCAATAGAAACAAAAATGACCTCTGATAAATTCAAAAACCTTTTATCATGAAAACTCTTGAAGAAATTAGCAATATAAGGAATATGACTATATGTAATAGAAATTATATTCAGCAAAGCTACCAATAACATTTTATTGAATTGGGCAAAAGTTAAATCATTGCTCTGGGATCAGAATGAGATAAGTATCCATTTTTGCCTCCTGTTACTCAAATGCATTGAGTAAATGCATTGCTTTTAATCATAGCACTCAACAGGTTTAGGCAGAAGTTCATGATGTTGAGGCCAAACCGGGCTATATAGTGAGGTCCAGGCTAGCCTGTCCTCCATAGACACTCTCTTTCTCAAACATGGAAGCAGGCAAACAAAGCCACACTACAGTTCCATAGTACTAAAGACAACATGGCACAGGCACAGTATTTAATACATGGACTAAAAAAATCTCTGCATCTATAGTCACCTTACAGTGACAATGTTGCCAACATAGATGTTGTAGATAAAAGAATCGTTAGCAAACACTTGAAAAATAACATGCAGAAGAAACTCTATACTTCTGTATCATCATTCACAAAAAGCAAATCAGAATAGATCAAAGGCCTTGGCATAAACCAGAAACTTAAGAGGGAAAAATAAGAACACTTAAAAATATTCTAAGACTTTTTTAATATGACTCCAATGGCTAAAAAAATAATAAGAATTGACAAATGGGACTGCATCAAATTGAAATGCTTTTGCATAGCAGAAGAATCAAGGAAGGGACAGCTATTCATCTGTTGGTAGATTAATTTCCAGAATAAAGATCTGCAAGAAAAAAATAAACACATAAAGAACAAACAATCAGAATGATCAAAGGACTGAGAAGACAATTTATAACTGAAGGAGTAAATGGACGACAAGTACATATAAAATATCTGACAAGTGAAGTCATCAGGGAAATTGAGTGTAAAGCTCCATCAAGTTCCAGGCTTGGTAAACTGTGTCTGAAACCCAACACTGTGGATGTGGAGAATGGCAGATTATTAGTCTGAAGTCAGCATGGTCAATATATAATTGTTTCAAAGCCAATCTCAGCTATAGGGTGAGAATCTATCTAAACAAAACAGAAAACCAAACAGACAAATAACAACAGCAAAATCTTCTAAAATGTACTTCCATCTTGTTTCAAAGCCAATCTCAGCTATAGGGTGAGAATCTATCTAAACAAAACAGAAAACCAAACAGACAAATAACAACAGCAAAATCTTCTAAAATGTACTTCCATCTTGTTTCAAAGCCAATCTCAGCTATAGGGTGAGAATCTATCTAAACAAAACAGAAAACCAGACAGACAAATAACAACAGCAAAATCTTCTAAAATGTACTTCCATCTTATCTCATTTGGAATGGCTATCAGTCAAACAAGAGAGGCACAAACAAAACAACTAAACAAAACATACTAATGAATTTTGGAGAGGATATATGTAAACAAAGAACTCTATACACTATTAATAATGCAAAATAGTTGTAAATTCATTTTGGAAATTAATTTTTATGCTTCTATACGAAGCAAAGGCTGAATATAGTAAGGATACCTACATGCCCATGTATATTAACGCCTCATTTATAATAGCTTTTACAGAGCCATCTTATGCCCATCAATACATAGAAGGGTAAACAAAATGTGACCTTTATTCACAATAGAACATTATCCATCAAGACAGAGAATGGAATGCTTGTCACTTCAGGGAAAAGAATAGAATTGGAGATGTTCATATTAAGTGAGATAAGGCCAGACTCAAAGAGACAAATAGAATATGCTTTGAATCTGGGGAAGGAAGACACAGTCAGGAAAGCAAAGTCAAAGTCAGACTATTAGAGAATAATAAAAGGATCAGTAAGAGGCAGATAGGGAAAAGAGAGGGAAATGGGAAGGCCATAAAAGATTTGAGAAATGTAAGAAAATTTCACAATAAATCCAGCTGTTATGGAATTAATATATTTAAAAGTAAGAAATACCAACTGTTTTCATTCATAGTGATACCAAAACAGTAAAGAATTGATAACTAGAGATGAGGTGGTATTGTGTAGCATGAATTGTTAGAGAGTCTTATTAATAAAAGCAAACTCAGAGCCAGGTATTGGGGTGAATGTTGGAAGATCAGAGAAGTAGAACCAGCCATAGCTTCCTCACCTTGCAAATTCCTCGGCTGATCCTGTTTCCTCAGTCTGGAAGCCTCTGAGTCCTCATCCAAATGGGTCTCAGCTGAACTGATGCTCAAAAGCCTAAAAGCTTAACCAGGCCAAAAGCTTCTAGTTTCTGGTCCTCACACCTTGTATGCCTTTTTGCTTTCTGCCATCACTTCCTGGGATTAAAGGCTCTTGTTACCAGGCCTGGCTGTTTCCAGTGTGGCCTTGAACTCACAGAGATCCAGGCGGATCTCTGCTTCTGGAATGCTAGGATTAAAGGCGTGTGTGCCACCATTTTCTGGCCTCTATATCTAGTGGCTGTTCTGTTCTCTGACCCCAGATAAGTTTATTAGAGTGCACAATATTTTGGGGGACACAATATCACCACAGTATTGGGAGCAGAACAGAGTTGAATTTTAAAGGATATACCAAAAAAGATGCCATAGTGAAGAAAAATTGGAGCTGGCATACTCTTGTTCACACATTTACTCATGTAAGACACATAATATACTTTTAGACAACCCCGATCATAAAATGGAGCCATACTCTGTCATTCAATAGATGCTTATATTTTCCCATTCTCCTCTTGATGTTTTTCCAATGAAAATGTATTCCATTAAGAGTCTTTATAAAAATGCAGAATTTTGTTTTACTTTTCTTTTTTTAAGCTATGTTGTTAACACACAGAAAAGTTAATTGTTTGTGTGTGGAGGGACATATGTCACAAACAAAATGTCTCACAAGCTGGATTGATGATGGTTGATGTTGGAAAACATCTTTCCCTGATAATTTTGAAAGACTCCTCTTTGCTCTCAGGAGAGATATCCTGATGTTGACATATGTGACCACCATGGCACAAAATGCCTTGTGTGGGAAAACTCCAAATTCATTTTTATATCCCCCTCCCCCTGTACCATCAACATAGACTTAGTTCCCTTAAAACTGAGACCTTTTGGAACCTGACCCCCAAAATTGTTTTGCGGGTCTATTGGGTAATCTGGACTTTGCAGTGGTATCATTGAGTGTCCTCAAAAGAGCAGGAGTTCCTTTTATAAAAGATTGTGGATTGTCAGATTGATACTTCTTCCCTGTTCACTTCATTTCCTGAAAGTCAGGGTCAGCTTGTGAAAAGTTGTTAAGCTAACAGTTCTTTCTTCTTCTGGACAACTTGGGAATACTAATATTTTCTTTTCAATAGTAGAGCAACACTTTCTATTAGAGTCAACTTACAGTCATTTACAATGGTGTTAATTGCTCAAGAGAATGAACATGTTAAAATGTAACATAGGTGGTGTTTTGTTAAAAGTTAAATTTTGACTGTTGTTCAAATAAAATTTAAATCTCCATACATTAACTTAAAACTCTTTTTTAAAATTGAGCATCATTTAGACATCAGGTATTATAGGCATTTTATAGTTATGCATGTATTTCCCCAAATTACAAAGTGTTTTTGTTTTACAGTTAATTCTGAGGAGAGTAAAAAAGACTCTACTCTCAAATGTTCCTTTGCTGACTTCAGTGAGTTTTGCTTGGGTGAGTTAATTTCCAAGTTATTTTCCTCTCACCAAAAATAAACTATGTTCTTCAAATCTAGAATAATTTTGCATAAAAATGTTCATTTTGGGGTCTTTAAAATTTGAGCAGTGAATATAAAAATCTGAGTTTTATAATTATTAATTGACTTATCACACAATTTAAAACTCAAATAATATGAGACTGCAGTGAATAATACTATAACAAATGTCAGTGATTTTTACTTTTAACTTCTTATGAATTTCTTTCCATTCTATACAAATAAATATATTTACACTGATATCATGAAATGTACCAAATTTTGCCACTGAATGCTTTTTGTGCTAGTAAAAGTTGAAAGATCTATCCTGGTTCTCCATTAGTGAATAATATACATGTCCTATAAAGTTCAAAATTAATCTATAACTAACAGATACTGATCATGAGTTTTCTTTATGAAAATACTGTTGATGTGTTTGCATTGCCTTTTTGATTAAGTGTGGAGAGACTGAAGACTTCTAATTTTTAATTTTAATTTAAGAATTTTAAAATTCTCTGATCACACCAGCAACACATGATCAGGTTTAATTTGTCTAGGGGGTGACATGAATATCCACACTTTTTATTATTTCCTGGCTAAACATAAATGTAGCCAAGACAAAAAAATGCCTAGCCCAATGTTTTTATCTTGTTCTAATTCTTTAGAGATTGTCAAGACATTTCAACATTTGCACTACCTTGAACTGTGTTGTGACAACATTCTGAGAACTACAAATTAATCATGTTTTCATAATATTTTTAAAGCTGGCATAGAAACAGGGCTACCTTATTAATTTCCTAATTAAACATTATCTGGTTCATTTCACATAAAAAATCAAAAGGAACATTTCATCAGAACACAAGAAAGTTTTTTGCTTCAATACCTCATTTTGTAGCATGATCTTCAGTCACTCATTTTCTGAAAACAAAACAACATGAAAACACTTGGTTTTCTTTATTCAACACATCCACACAGGTAGTAAAGTTTACATTAAATTTTTACTAAACTAGTACCACTTAATACTTTAACAATTACTCCAGAATCAAAATACTCTCATTACAATTCCACAGATCTTATTTTTTTTGAAAATTTGTTATTCCAAATTGAATGTATTTTTTCCTAAACCCAGTAGATTGGAACAAATTGTGTTGGTGGGTTTCAACCCATCTGATATTGATATCCTTCTACTTGTCCAGCTTTACACTTGATATTTTATAATTTGTCAGTCTATAACTCCAGTATTCAGAATGCTGAAATAGATTACAGCTTTCAGGTTAATCTGAGCTGATAGCAAGACTGACATTAAAAAGGAGAGAAAAAAAAATAAACCATTTCAAATTTCGCAAACCGTATTTAAATGGAAAACTGCCATTATAAGGAAATTTGCTAATATTTGTGTGCCTATAATCATGCTGAACACCCACATAATCCATGTGGATATAGCTCCTAGTTGACAGATACTTTTATCACTTATCTCTTAGAAGGTTCTCTTTACAGTAGGTGGGGATTAACAAGGAAGTCTACAATTGGCCATGATGTGGAGAATAAACGACTGCAGAGTTCTCAGCCCTTATTGAACATATATACTACATCCAGTCTTCCAACAGATCAAAGTTCATGGTAGAGGAGGGGGAAGAAAGAGTATAATAGCTTGAGGAGTGGGTGACTAAAGGAAACAGTGTCTATAGGATACAGCAGGGAAGTTGCAGATATAACTCACAGTATTTATGACAGCATGCACAAAATGTATGCAACCCCAAACCAGACCAAATTCCAGCCTGGAGATGGAAGTTTGGTGTGAAATTCAATGACTAGCCCTGAAGATATTGTCTCTGTGACATTGTCTCATTCTGCTGTGAGAGGAAAAGACAGTCTTCTCTAAGAGTGTAGTCCTCAGTAAGTCAACCACTCTCTAATAGAAGACCACACATGTAAAGATGTTTGGGCAGCACAAATTGGTCTTGACAAGGAAAAAAAAAGTTAGGTGGATTTGAAAGTAGTCCTGTGTCTGAGATGAGTATGATATTAAAAGTATAAAATAGTCAAATAACAAAAAATAAAGTCTACTGCATCTCTGTAATATGATGTTTTCCTTATCATTGAAAGGAGGTCAAAGGAAGTAAGAAGCATTGAGTATAATTAAATAAACATGAGCATGTCAGCAATGCATGTTCAGCTGCAAATGCCAAGCAATCTTAATTTCTGCATTTGCCTTCGGAGCACCATTGTATCTGAAGGCATTAAACAGGAATTTCCAAGCACTGTGAACCAAACAAGTACATTTGTGTAATGACTTTCCCTTTTCACAGTGAACTACTTGGCACTGCTCATGAGAATATTAATGCTGCAGTATAACTGACTGCATGTAGACACTGTTTCATTGAGGACTGATATTTCCCTTCCTTGAAGGAGGAGCTCTGAAGGAAGAACTTATTTTTATTGCATTAGAGCTTATGCTTCCTGCAGAGCTGATATTTTAGTTACTTCTCCAGCTGCTATGATAAACATCCTGATAAAAACAACTTAAGGAAGGAGGATCTATTTTTTAGGCTCATAGTTCAAGTGTTTGATCCATCATGGTAGGGAAACCATGCAGGCTAGAGCTTGAGGTAACTGGTCACTTTGCATCACCTCTTAAGGGCAGAGTGCAAGTGGTGTTTGTGCTCAGCCACTAATTCCATTTATATAGTCCAGCACACAAGGCAAATAATGTAGGGTGGGTCTTCCCACTTCAGTTAACTTAATCAATTTAGTTCCTCACAGATATGGCCAGAGCTTAGCCTAACCCAGATGACCACTCACATGCTTGCCCTGTGGCTGGTGTTTTAGATTATTCCAGATCCTATCAAATGACAAACAGTACTAACAATCACGGTTGCCTTCTTCAAGTCTTTCTTGATTAAAATGTACTTTTCTAATCCAGCCATCGATCAAATCATTCTTGTATCTACTAACTCTGTAATTGTGGCATTTTATTTCATGTCTCTGAGTATTTGTGATTTGATTTGTAAATTAGAATCAATAATTTATAGTTTGTCTGACTCTTGTCTTAAACAAAGAAGCATAGTTTTACCATGGCTACTAGGACACCCAAAAAAATTCATTGATGTGTTTAGTGACTCAGTTTATTTTCACATTTAAATTCTGATGAATCCCCATGTCTTTGCCATACCAATTCATGTTTAGAGATCCTATTACCATCAAATATGATACGTATGATGTAACATAACAACAGTAATTCACTGAACTTCTTATCACACAACACTTTTCTTAGTTCACCTCATGTAATTCTCATAAAATCCCTTGAGGGTGAGTTTATTATTATCACCTCTTGAAAAATTTGAAAACTAGTTCTCAATGGATACAATAAATTTTCAGATGATGAAAAGCTACCCAATAGGGAACTGGAGTTCCCTGGAAGTCTTAATCCTCAACCTCTCTTTCATTATTATCACATGCACAAAGATCTTTAAGGTAAAACATAAATAGTGCTGTCCACATAAGACTCATTCTGTAATATTTTCAGTTTCTGTGATTAAACTGCATGGAAAAATGTACTTGTGGAAATGATTGATTAAAACTAACCAGACGTTCAAAACTTATTGTTGTTTGTTTTCTCCATTCTACTGTGTGACATAATGCTGAATTCTGCTTTTCCTGAAGCATCTCATAAAGTCAGAATGTCATTGCCATCTGTATTTATAAAACACACACACACACACACACACACACACATACATGTGCATGCACACAAGTGTGTACATGGGTTCAAGAGTACACATTCAGTTATGTTATTCGTTTATTCACCCATGCATTCACATAAATCATTCAACAAAATTATAATTTTGAAATCATTAGTTTTTGAATCCCATTAAAGTTGGAAAATGACAAGGATATGATAATTAACATGGATGTGTTTGATTATAACTAGACAATTTAAAATTAATTAACTTAGAAATAAAATAAACTTATCTAATCAAAACTGGTATATTTGACTTCAGCCAGTCAAAATGTGTGTTTATCCAATCAAATTGTAATGTCAAAACTTTGTTAATGTTATTAATGCCTCTTAGTAAGGGGTCTTACTAAAAAGTTAAGACATTTACTTGCTTTCTACAAGCTCAGTAGTTCAGACTGACTGAGTAGTAATTGTTGCTTCTTAGAGTAATATGGCTAAATGATTATATGGTAATTTTGCTTTCCTTACATTGACATTATCTCTATCAAATTTTATTAGTTTCCCAAAAGCATTTCATATCAAATATGATATAAGGAACAACTACCTACTAACATAGCTAACCTACTTAAAGGTTACAGACATAAGAGAATTATTCTTAAATCCCCATTTGCGGTGATGACATTACATTTATGGCAAACATTTTAAGTTATTTGTCAAACTTGTATAATTAACAGGTATTCTTGGTTCAACCTTCAAAACACATTCAGAATGTGACCACTGCTTACCCCATTCACTCTTTTACGTAGTCTGGTCAATGACTTCCTGGCTATCCCGGTGCAATGGGTGTCTAATTAGACTCCGTGATCAAACTCTTGCATCCTTACAGTCTATTTTCCACAGTGCTATACTGAAAGGAAAATTAAATTTCATTATTTCTCTGCTCCAGTCTTTCCAGGGTTTCTCATTGCTTTTAAAATATAAACTTACTTCGGCCTTCAGAGGCCCTGTGAAATCTGGGTCTATTCTATATAGGCCAGTTTTTAATGCTCCTTTTCAGTAAAAGTGCTGCAGTCAACTTATTCTTGTGATTTTTCATTTATCATAATATTGCTCTCATCTCAGAACCTCACATTAAAATAAACCCGATCTACACCATCTCCCCCTTCTGTCCCAAAGCATTTCTTCAGAACGGGTATTATGACTTAAAATTGTATGATTTATTTAGGGATCCCTACTGGAGATGAAAATGTAGAGACCTTGTTCATCATGTTAGCATTTGTAGCCCTATAATCAACAACATTATATGATACCTATTTTATGCACAAAAATATTTTAAGATCAGTTACAGGAGTGAGGAGCAGAAATAAGTCAGATTATATTGATACATCACACACTTTCAGAGAGTCTGGTGTACCATCCTCTGGCTGCTTTGCCATTCATTACAAGGAAAAATGAACAACAACCTGTTAGGAATAAATGCTTGGCAAATTTTTGCCCTGAATAAGATAAGATGTTACATGGAGTAAACACTGGTGCACAGGCATACTAGGGTTCTCTGAGTACTATCAATAGCATGGATGGAACTCTCTTGCAATAGTAGTATAGAAATAAGATATGGTTATAGACAAATAAGAAGTACAGGAATAGAAAAACTTTATTACTTCCTGGGTCCTCATTATCACTATATTAAGTCCCTGAATAATCTATATAGGGATCATCCAAAGAAAGTTCCATATGGATAATTATAAAAAAATGAATATGTTATCATTCAAAGGGGGTAATTTTGTATGCCAATCCTACATCTTACTACCTGGATTCACACCATTTGTACATCAGCTTTCTGAGTTGTAAAATGAAGACATTGTTCATTCCCTTCTTATACTATGGATATCAAGCAGGATAGAATTAAGATTTTTGTGACAGTCAAGTAATACAATGTATGTTGGATAAGACATGTAAATTATAAACATGAAAATGTTAACCCACTATAATTATTTAATTATGCATTCTCATATATTCTGATAACCCTAGATAAACTTTAAATAGAAAAGTTTCAAATTAGGGAAACAGACTGATAATGTTCTCACACATTCAAAATTCTCCAAAAGGACCCTCATCCATTCCCAGGCATCACTCTTGTACCTTTGGTAAAATAGAATAAATAATTAGATGAAATGACATTATGAGAAATAATGGCAGTTGGAATATGATAGCTACTGAAATTATAATCTCAGTTCTGGCTGCAAAACTTATTCTTTTACTTAGGGTAGAAAATGAAAGGTATGTCCTTTTAAGAAACTCCAAATGCCATTTATCTTACAGATATATAAGTACTAGAATTGTAAATTAATAGCAAACAGAAGGAATATGTGTTTGTTTAATATTTTTTTAGTAATTTTTCATGGATTTTTTCCATTTAGTCCTAGGAAGTAATCCCTATAAATATTTTATTACCTCCCACTTTTATGTTAGGAGACTCTTGCAAACCCTCTGTCATTTTAATAGTAAATGAGAAAGCCTAGAATTTATTTATTTATTTATTTATTTATTTATTTATTTATTTTTGGTTTTTCGAGACAGGGTTTCTCTGTGTAGCTTTGCGCCTTTCCTGGAGCTCACTTGGTAGCCCAGGCTGGCCTCGAACTCACAGAGATCTGCCTGGCTCTGCCTCCCAAGTGCTGGGATTAAAGGCGTGTGCCACCAACGTCCGGCCCAGAAAGCCTAGATTTTAAGTTATATTGTTGAAGCTACAGTTCATACTTTTCTCACTCTATTAGCTTCCTTATGTCAACATGTGATTTAACTTTTCTTAAATTTCAAACTGTTTTCTTTTATTGGGTGCATGTTGTTAGACCTTTGGGGAAGGAAAAATCAGTAAGAGTTCTATTGGTTATGGCAAATGTCATCAAGTGTTACTGGCCCAGAAGCTTCTGTGGTTGGTGCTTTGAAAGTCATTTTTTTCTTAAGTTTTCATTTTCTGAGTGTCAAGATGCAATTAAGTGCCAGAAGCACCATTAAATTACTAAGAACTTTCAGGGGAAAGTGGAGAGTTACCATGTTTGTTAAATATGTATATTGTGAACCTTATTTTAATTTTTGAAATGCTATGATGTGAAGAAAAAGTTTATAGAAGGGAAAATATGATGGATGTTGGATACAAAATTTCAATGTTATTACTCATAGAATTTTTTATTTGAAATTTAATTGATATTGTAGGCATCTGTGAAAGAAATGCATTGTCAAATGAGGAGGTTTGAATACAAATAATACTGTCTTTATTAAGACCCAAAACACACTGGCAGATTTCATTTATATTTCAGGAGATCCACTAGCAAAGGGGATTTGATTAGCTTCAGGAATCTAAACACAATATGGTCCTCTCCATTGTTGCCCACAGATGTAGACTGGCAGAAATACCAACTTAAGACAATTTTAAAGTTCTGACAGTTATGATTCAAACATCCCCTGGTAAGAATAATAGAAAAGATCCAGAGCTGTGGCAGGAATGAATTTCTACTATGCCAAATCTAAAATAAACCATCGTATCTTCTTTTCATACTGTATTTTCCACTCTTAATCCTATCTTAACCTATACCTAGGGTATTTTTTTTCCTGGGACAGTGATAAAATACTCAGATGAAAGCAGCTTGGGGTGGGTTTATTTTCTTTCACTTACAGCTCAAGGCACAGTCCATCATGATACAGAAGTCAGGGCACCAGTTGCTTAACATACCTATCAATATCACATACTCTCTCAGCAAGCTAGTGTCCAGCTCACTTTCTCCATTTTATGCAGCCTAGTTTCCCTTGTCCATGAGATGATCCTCTCTATAATTAAAATGGTCCTAGAATATCAGTTGAAGTAATCAAGATAATCTTAGAAACTTCATTGCATGCCTTCTGTTATGTATTTGTACGTAATCTTTGCTTTCTGGATTGATGCTTCTATCATTGTCAATTTGAGGATCATATTTACCATCTAGTGTTTACAGCATTTACATTTAATGAATGCATGAAACTTTTATATAGTTATGTTTTTCCCTCTTTGAATCTTCTGTTGCTCTCAAGTCTCCAGAGTGTTGCATGGCAGTCCTTTTTCTGCATGAGGCAGTAACATGCATAGTGGCATGGATTCCTGAGTATAAATGAAGAGCAGAAGCACACCAGTTCTGCTACACATGGGATGAAGGACTTCAGGTTATGATTTCAACATCCTAAAAGCTAAAACCAAGGCTGCCAACATGAATTTTAAAGATGTGGTAAAGTAATACATGACACTGAGACCCTTTTCTATTCTAGTCATGACTACCAAAACTGCTGCTGACTTATTTCTTATGTATGCTATATTCAATAAAATTGTCTTTTTCTTTTAAAATGACTCTTTGATCTGACAAGTATTAGCATCCCTATCAACTTGACCCAAACACATCTTCTCTCCTCAGTCTTTACAAGGTCTTAGTCTCTTTTTCCTCTGCCTTTAGCCCCTCAGTCTATTCTTTTCTTTGCAGTATTGGTTTTGTTAAAATAGAGATGATGCCACTCTGGTGTCACCCTGTTTAACTAAGATGAAAGATAAAGGCTACCCAGTGGTTCACAGATCTACAGATTCTACCCTTCTCCTCTACCGCCACTCTCACACATCACCATGTCATGCCCTTCTCTTTCCTTTCCCAGCAGCATCACTACCACTGCCTGGAACATGCAGGATGGCATATTCTACCTCAGGAACCTGTCCTTAGTAATATCCTTTGCCTGTATCGTGCTTCCATTGAAATTCACTTCCCTCAATGACATTTTGTTCCAGGGTTAGTTCTGGGTGGCAGCTTTTGGCAACCTTTTTAAAAACATTACAGTTTTTCCCTACCTAATATTTACTTTCCCAACTTCTCATCCAGTTCCTATTTCTCATTGACTATATTAGTTTCTAATACATATGTTGTTTCTTCTTTACCACTGTCAAGTTCATTGAGGTAGAAAGTACATTTATTGTGCTTTGTGCTGTATCCCACCTGGAATCATCCAAAGTACACTGCAGAGCTAAATATATTTATCCATTGAATGGAGAGAAAATGTCACTAGAATAGGAAATAACAGGAATAGGTTGGCCTCTGGCATCTTTTTGACCCACTGGCCAGTGCAAGTTCTCCAATGTTAGCTATCTTTTACCTTCTCCTGTTTAATCACACATGGGGATCCTGATTGCTGTCTCATGTGGGAAAGAAGAAAAGAATAGGGGCAGGAAGACAAGGAGAAACACACATACTAGCCCCTCCCTCCTGTCCAAACAAGAAGGCAAGTTGAAGGTACCAGAGATTTGGTAATTTCTCAAATAAAGTCTAAAATGGCAACTTTCTTTTATCATATATAACAGCAAGAGACATGTCTACAATGTGCACTTATTGCTGTCACTGGATGACCTCTTCTTCCAGTTTTCATGGGTAACTTTCTGCTCTTCCTCTTCATATCTATACTTAAATGTCCTTACTGCTGTCCACTTTATTAAATTAACACCACTTTTTTTTTTTTTTTGGTTTTTCGAGACAGGGTTTCTCTGTGCAGTTTTGCGCTTTTTCTGGAACTCAAATTGGTAGACCAGGCTGGCCTCGAACTCACAGAGATCCGCCTGCCTCTGCCTCCTGAGTGCTGGGACTAAAGGCGTGCACCACCACCGCCCGGCAACACCACTTCTTTTATAACCTGTTTCTTTCCCTCCTATCGTATTTTCTCCAATGCCATAGCCATATGACATAGTTTTCTTAATTTTTTTCTTCTCTTTCATGTATGTTTTATGAAGGGGAAGTTGTGTGTGTTACTATTATATTAAGTCTTTTACTTAGAGAAGTGGTTTAATGGCTAATTATTAAATTAATGATATGTAGTTTGCCTTAATCTGTAGGAAATATTATTTAATATTCACAAATATCAGCTTTAAAATCATACATAGACTTTAATTTCATGCATATCTTATTAGCATTATAACTTTACATAATCATTAATTCTCAGGTTATGTACTTATTAAATGTAAACAAAAATAATATACTTCACAAAGTTATTAAATTAAAGAAAGCAATGCATATAGTTTGTGACTGTGAGCAAATAGTAACTGTCAATCAGAGGATCATTTTTCTGTCCATGGAATCATAATTAGGTTAAGTAACAAATTTAACCACTAAATATTCAGAACATCTTACATAACCGGTTATTAATGTATCTTAGGAGATAAGATACATAAACAGCTTATACTAATGTTTTTATCATAGTAGCTTCATATGCATCATAATATAATATGTATTTAAAGTTAATAGTTAAATAAACTAATGTTCTCTTTGTGAGAAACATTGCTTTTCTTCCCTGTAGTAAGTCAACTGACTGAATTATTCAAAGTACTGTGTACAGTCCTTCATGTCAAGTTCATGTTTGATTGCTATAAACAACTTTGATAATTATTTCCAAAACTCTTATTTCTTGGAAAAGGTTAAATATATAACATTTAATGAGATATTTGAGTCTTATGAAATATGAATTTTGTAAAATATTCATAGTTCTTTATGGTAGAAATAGCCATCATAGATATTTCCTGTCTTATAATCTATGTTAATTATTCCTTATAGACATCTTCTTATGCAACTGACCTTATAATGTAATATAGTTTTATTATTCTAATCATTTTAATTTTTTACACTTTCTTGGCAATTGTAATTTTTAATCACCTAATTTCTGTAGTCTTCAAAATATTAGTTAACATATCTTTTATAGTTTGCTTTTGTGGACTTCTTTAACCCTTTAGTCAAACTCGGATTTCTAAAACTTCTCAAATTTTAAGGCGATGAACCCCAAATTAATGTATTTATAATATCAAAATGTGATTAAGAATCTGTAGTCAGAAGTTTTACTGTGTCCTGCCTGGTCCTATGGCCACTCAGACACAAGTAAACACCCAGAGTTTTATATTATTTTTAAACTATGGCCATGGCAGGCTTCTTGCTAGCTAGCTCTTATATTTTAAATTAACCCATTTCTATAAATCTATACCCAGCCATGTAGCTTGTGGCTTACTGGTACTTTTACATCTGGCTTCTTTTGATGGCAGCTAGCAGTGTCTACCCCCATCTTCTTTCTGTCTCTCTGTCTGGATTTGCCACCTGCCTCTAAGCTGCCTTGCCATAGGCCAAATGGCTTTATTTATCAACCAATCAGAGCAATACATTTTCACAGCATACAGAAACACATCCCCCATCAAGAATCTACTCAATCATTACAAATATCTCCACCTAAAATTTCAAGTCATACAATATGTCTAAAATAGTTTTCATGGCTCTGGGTGTGTATTTAAGGTCTTATATACATTAAGAAGCACAGAGCTGCTGAGTTCACATGGACGTCATTCTCAGCTTCAGCATTAAGACAGTAATTAAGGGCAGGCAGTTGTGTGATTGTTTTGAGTTTATCCTTTAGATAGACATTATGTAAATATTTTGTTTAACTAAACTTGAGAAACTTAAAAAGTACAGAAATTTTCTTTTTTTCTTTTTTTTCTTTTTCTTTTTCTTTTTTTTTTTTTTTTTTTTGATTTTTTTTGAGACAGGGTTTCTCTGTGTAGCTTTGCGCCTTTCCTGGAACTCACTTTGGAGATCAGGCTGGCCTCGAACTCACAGAGATCCGCCTGGCTCTGCCTCCCGAGTGAGAGTTCATGGGGTGGTGGTTAACTCTCCCAATTCTGAGGAAGGGACGATACCTTAGGAAATCACTGAGAATCACACACTGCCTCAATATTCCTGGGCCAATACAGGGACAGAGAAAGCCCTCAGGAATGCATGATCTTCAGTCATCCTTAATCCAAGAGGACAGGTGCATAGGGACAAAGACACATGAATAGGGGTGGGGCATGCTTCTCTGGAGAAGAAACATATCCACATCTCTGGAGGTAGTGCTCATGATAGCCACACTCATTTCTTACCTTTGATGAGGCTGTCACTCCCCAGAGTACAGCATTCATCCTGTAGATTCTGCACTAGATTGACAGCAGCAACATGTTGATCTGTGACATGGCAATCCTCTTACAGAGGGCCTGGGTGGCCCAGATCTTTCTGCACTTGATGTAGCCAGGATTCCGACTCAGTGCTTCAGGGAGCCTCTTGGCAGCCTCAGCCTGCACTATCTTCCCTTGCTGTTCCTGCCTTACATTCTCCACCAAAGGTAGAGCCCACTGGGCTTCCCACAGGGCCACTTGTTTGGCTTCTATAGCAGCTGGGTATTTTTGGCTAAAGCTCAGATCTGTGATAACTGCATCACTCAAGATGAGGTTGAAGTCCTTGTGTGCTCTGCCAGTTCTTTTCTGATCAAGGGTGATACCTGAGCCTACTGGGTAATCAGCTGTGAGGCAGTAAACCTGGAGATCACACTCTTGTTGACAATCAACAGCAGCACTCACTCCTAGTGGTCTACCCTAGGCTCTGTTAAATGCTGGAGGCCGGGGGGGGGGGGGGTCCTTAACTTTGAGTCAAACACCACATGCAGG
This sequence comes from Peromyscus maniculatus bairdii, assembly GCF_049852395.1. NCBI lineage: Eukaryota > Metazoa > Chordata > Mammalia > Rodentia > Cricetidae > Peromyscus > Peromyscus maniculatus. The sequence goes on along the minus strand of NC_134855.1, from coordinate 87,289,193 downwards.
GAAAAATTCACCAGCTGCAGGTCTTTTGAGCCTGTAATGGAAGAGTTTTTTTAGGGTCTAGCCCAAACGTCATTAATGATAGAGTACTGGAACCAGGATAACCTGAAGTTAAGGCCTTCACCCAGGATTGTGTCCTGATGTAAGTAGCCAATCTTACTAACAAAGATTGGTCTATGATCACCTTCCAAAGTAAACATGGATTCATAGATATCATATGTCATGGCCCCCAGTAGCAGCTTCACTGCCATGACCATGCCCCAAAGCCCCTGGGACAGGCACCCTGCTATGTCCTTCAAGTTCTGGGCCATATCTGATCATCCTAAAGGCATTGGCACCAGAGGTCGGGAGATGGTGTCCACCTACTTCTATCTCACTCCAGTTCAGAGACTATGCCCTGTACATGAGCATCAGGGACCACGGTGCTCTCCAAAAAGCACAGATTTTAAGTGAGGTATTTTCTGAATAAAATGAGTGGACAAAAATGCATATAACTTTTTCTTTTTCTGTTTTAGCTCTAGGCAAAGATAAGGATTACATGGATGAATCTGAACATGCTAACTATGACCGATCTCGTCTCCTTAATGACTTTGTTATCAAAGATAAGCCTGAATCGAAGACAAAATTATCTAAGGTAATTCATACTGAATTATCTATGCACAATTTTTGTAATGTAATTTTTAAAAATTTGAACATTAGTCTGTATGATTGGATTCATGCTGGAAAAACTAAAAAGACATGTAAGTTAATATGTATCTTAAAGGATTCAAGCATGAAAAGCTGTTTATTGACATAATCATTTGTGTTATAAAGCAATTATTTTATTATTGAACAGATCCAAAATTACCCCTTTATTTTTTAAATTTATTCTTTAATTTTTAAACATATTTTACTTCTAATTAAATATAATTATACTATCCTCCCCATTCCTAAACCTCCTCCATGTCCCTTCATTTCCTTCTCTAATTCATGACCTCCTTTTCTTCAGTTATTCTTAAACACACAGAGATATGTACACACATATAATGAGTAAGAATATAAACACAACTTTCTGAGTCTATTTAGTGTTGTTTATATGTATAGGTTTTTAAGGCTGACCACTTGGTATTGGATAATCAGAGGTCTCAGCTATGAGAAAACTGATTATTCCCTCTCACAATTGCCATTAATTGACTCTAGCTCTTCATCTAGGGTTACGGTCCTGTGAGATTTCTTCCATTCACAGTGGCATGCCAAATAGTATTTCTTCATTCGAGTCTTATTCTGGCAAGTCAAAGATACAATCTTACAGAATATTTCCTTGTCCTTGAGTTTTACATTGTGCTGTACCCTCTTCTATGACATTCCCTGAGCCTTAGGTAGAAATCTATGTGGACTGCGGATCCGAGAGTCAATTGTTCTCTATGCTTTGATCAGCTGTGACTTTTTGTAGTGGTCTCTGTATGCTAAAGAAAGATTTTTGGTAAGGCATGAGAGTCTACACTTAGATATGGGTATAAGGATAATTATTTGGAATGCTACTGGCTTACAAATGCAGCAGTAGTATGCTCTCTTCTGAGGTCCATAATTATTTGTATGGGACACAATGTGATATTTCAATGCCTGTATATATTTTAATAACATAGTGATTTGAATATCACTGTGAACATTTACCATTTATTTATTGGGAGAGCATTCAAAATTTTTCTTATAATTATTCTGGCATATATAATACATTATTATTAACTGCAGTTACCCTACAGAGCCATAGAATACTGCATGTGTCTCCTATCAAATTGTGGCACTGTACCTGTCAGACATAATTATTTAAACACCAAATATAAGCCATGAAGTTATTTGTTAATAATTCTTTTTTGGAATTAGTCCTTCACTTTTATGTTTTTCTCCTCAAAGTTAACATATTAACATAGTTTTATGCTATATAATTTAAATGATTTGACTTCCAATTCCACTTATTATTAGATATAGTGACATGGACATATTAATTACACACAATGACTTTGTTATCCTTATCTGTAATTTTGAACATACTGTCTGCTTGACATAAAACATGAAATGACTTTGTGAAAGTATCTAGGGCATAGCAAAGCCTGAGTACATACCAGAATTTTATAGCAACTCGGAGGTTGAGATTGTAGCATTGAAATCATATTTTACCAACAAATAAAATAATGAAATATAATTCAGTTTTAAGCCTCTTTAGTTCACTGTTTTCACCATTCCTCAAATTCAATGCTTTTGCAGATTTTCCAGGGCAACTGAATGAGACAGTCCAGAATCAAATTGCTGGTGATTATTTTCATGACAGTGACTACAACTGACTTGCATCTCCTCCTAGATGTTAAGATAAATACTATCTCAGAACAAGTTTACCCCCCCCCCTTTTCCTGTTAAAGTGGGTGTCTTCTATAAAGAGATGGGGAGGAATGAAGGAAAGGAGGAAAGATGGAGGGAGAGGGTAAGTGAAGGGAAGGAAATAGTCTGAATATTTAATTTAGTCCAAGAAATTGCTTAAATTTCAATAGCTCCTGCATAGGTACTACTCATGTTCTTGAACATAATTCTCTCTGTGATGCTTAGTTTGTTTAAACTAGATTAATTTTCTCTTTATTAGTCACTACTACTACTAAGACACTTACAAAGAAATCTAGCCGAATTTAAATATAGCCACACTGTCAGGAATGAGTCCAAACTTTAATATATTCCAGGTTAATTACTTTTGCAAAAATTGTTCATTTATTATTTCTATGGGTTTTTTTAACATTTTTTTTAAATAGGTTGACCAATCATGGTTTCTTCCCTGTGTGGCTCATGTACTTCCTTGTATCAGATAAATATTATTTGAAGTGAACTGACAAGAGCTACAAGAGAAATCTAGTGTTACTCAATAAGCTTTTGCTATCTACTGAAAGACAAACAGTATACATTGAATAATTAGAAAATGACATAAAAATCCAATCTCTATAGTCTACCACTCTATGATTTACCGCATGGCTAATAGTTAAATCATCATCTAATTTGCTCACAAGAGTCATGCCCCAAGTACCATTTTTCATTAGGCTTGAACCTTAGAATGTTACAGTTAAAATAATTAGGAAAACTTGAGTAAATTTCTTTGAGTATCCAACAAGAAAATAGAATAAGTTCAATGAAAGAAATAAAATAAGTAGTTCAGTAAAAGAAATATTATTCAAATGTACTACTGAATTTGCGTGACTGCCCACCTCCAACTCTAACTCTCCTATGAAAACCACCCCCAGCTGTCTGGGTGACTCACACCTCGAGCTATCAAAGGATGTCCACTTTTATCCATTGCATATGTGAGAATGAAACACAAATTCTATTTCATAGAAGATTTCAATTGCATAAAAGAAAAATAATGCTGAAGATTTTTCAAGGGTATAATAATCTGCCTAAAAGATATTATATAGGAGATTCAAAAAGTAATCAAGTTACCTAGATTTGCATTATTTGCACTATTATCTGGGCGCTGTATCTTACAAATCTGCTGTCTTTCTTCTCGTCTTACTCCTAAATTATAACTTATATATGTAAACTATGTATGATGTCTCATATCTGCAATCCGAGGATTCTGGAGGCTGAGGTAGGAAAATTGTTGCAAGATTGAGGTCAGCCTATTCTATACAGTAAGCACCAGGTTAGTTAAGCCCAAATTGCAACACCATAAGGCAAGGAAAGAAAGAAGGAAGGAAAGACAGAAAGAAAAAAGAAAGAAAGAAAGAAAGAAGGGAGGGAGGGAGGGAGGGAGGGAGGGAGGGAGGGAGGAAGTTACTTTGTATATATGTATGTATACATATATATGGACATAGATTTTAAGTTGCATTTTATAAAATTGTTAGTCTTCATTTGTGACTTAAAAGTACCACAAATTAATATATTCATATACATATATATGTATGATAGAAACATATACAGGTTTTAATATAAAAACCTCTGCCTCACATCATGATTTACTTTGGAGAGTTGTTCTGGTTTCATTCTGCACTATGCATATTATATATAATAAGTGAAGTGCAAAGGGAGAATTTCAGATAGCAGCAAACACATTTATAATGAGTCAGCAGGAAGGAGCATTAATTTGAAAGGGTGACTCATGCCTAATGCAAACTATATAGTGGCATTGGATAATAAAAAAAAAATAGAGTTCTACACCAAATTAGCCATCAACCATGAACTAGGATCAGAAAAAATTATTCTAAATTCTCTAAAGTGCTACAGCTGTGTTGAGTTTTTCACCGTTTTGTAAAAACTAACCAAGAATTTTAGAAATATATCTGACTAGTGGCTTGGTCATTTTATAGGTGAATTTCAATCTGTTTGAAATTTTATTTGTATTTGCTTTTATAACCATTGTATAATATTTCTAGAGTGGTCTTGAGTCCAAATGGTAAATATTTTGTTATCATCATTGCTTTTGCTAGTTTAACATGGCCGTTTGAACATCAAAGCACTTGTAGCCTTGGCTTGAATACTTACTAAATCCCCAGTTGGTGGAACTGTTGGGAAAGATTGAGATGTGTGGCCTTTTTGGAGGAGATGTGTCACTGCTGACAGGTTTTGCAGTTTCAAAAGACTCATGTCATTTCAAGTTAGTTCCTCTGCTTCCTGTGTGTGTTTCAGGCGATATGAGCTCTCAGTTGCTGCTCCAAGGCTATGCCTGCCTTGCTGCTGGTGTTTTATAACAATAGAAACAATAGAAATGTAGCTAATATATTTAATAAAAATTAAGTATACTTATAAATAACTCTTGGTGTGAGGATCCATCTTCAGAACAAGAAATTGAATTTTAAACTCCTTTTGGAGATTAAAACTTTTTACAATATTGACTTCTGATGTGATGAAGTGATAATGACAGCATAATAGGATCTATTCGGAAGACTCTGTTCAAGTCTGGTACTCTAGAACAGAGAACGATGGAAATCACTAGAAAGCTTCTATTGTCCAAGTGTTGAGATACAATCCATGGATAAAGCCAAAGGGCTCTGGAAACAAGAGATATCAAGTAAAGTCTGAATCTGATTCCACTAGTATTAGGTCTTAAAACAAAATTCATATTTAACATATCAATGATGTGTGGGAGATAGAAATGTAATCACTGTACCCTCTAATTTTGTTGAGATTTTAAAGACACCCCTATCAAAAGGTAAAGTCTATTGAATTGATTTTAAGGCTTTCTTTGATCCTAAGACTTTAACAGAAGTCATTTGATACTACCACTAAGCTTTGGGTTCAAATAAATCTTGAATTTCTGTTCTATCTCTTGGGATTCTGCCTCTGTCAGGTCTACATACCAGAGATAGCCTTGAAGAGGAGAAAGAACACCTATACCAGAGACTAATGATTATAGTTGTCCTAATTGAGATAAAGATGTCAGAAACTCAGCAGTTTAGAAACACTAAAAATGAGGAAATTCAGCTGACATTAAAAGAACTCACAAGTGGGAATTGCTTATGTACATAACCATGAAAAATATTTGAGAGTGAATTTTTCTCATCAATAGATATTAGAGATAGCTTCAAGTATTAAAGGAGAAAATGGTGACTTATAACAGTAATAAAGATAGAATTAATTATTCAGATACTGGGAAGATTAAAAAAATGTCACTGATTTCCACAAAACACTAAAAATGCTCCTAAATTCTTGGAGCCTAGGTGTATTTCAAATAGTTTAATGTAGATCACTTTATAATTAGGAAAATGCTTAAACTCTCTGAAATGGTTCATCTTTTCAATATTTTATTTGTAAAAGTGTTGGGCCAGAGAGATGGTTCAGCAGTAAGAGTACTTTCTACTCCTTTTGCATTATTTAAAAATTTTTCGTGTAATATATTTTGATAAAATTTTCCTCTTTCCAAATTCTTCTGAAATACTTTCAACCTCCCTACTTACATAACTTTATGTTCCCTCTTTTTTTCTAAAACAGAAAAACACAAAAATTTAAATCAAAACAAACAAGCAAAAAACAAAACAAAATGCCAAAAAAGCAAAACAAAACAAAAAGCCCATCAAACAAACAAACAAAACTCAAGGAGTAGATTTTGCATTGGCAAACTACTCCTGGGAATGGGGCCTGCCTTGGGGAGTTGTTAATATATACTGTGACACTCCATTGAAGAACATCATATTTTTTTGCTCTTTACAGCAAGAATTAATTACAAATTGTTTCTTGTTTAGGGGTCGGATTTTACATGTACTGCTCTTAGTGTCGGGACCTCCTCTGACTTGAACCTGTGCGAACCTTGTGTGTACTATCAGACTTTGTGAGTTCACATGTGTGTCAGTTCTATTGCATCCGGAAGACATTGTTTCCTTGGAGTTATCCATCTCCTCCAGCTCTTACAACTTTTTGCCTTATAACTCCTTCTCATAGATCTAAGATTCTTGAGGGGAGGGGCTTGATGAAGATACCTCATTTGGGACTAAGTGCTTCACTCCACACACTATCCAGTTGTGGGTCTCTGTGTTCATTCCCATCTATTGCAGGAAGAAGCTTCCTTGATGAGGGCTGACTTAGACATGATCTATGGATGTACAATATGCCATTAGGAGTCATTGTATTGCTATGCTTCTTTAGCAGAGTAATAGCAATAGGTTTTTCCTTAGGCCCATGATATGTTTAGTCTCAGGTTCGTGAACTTAGCAGTTTCTGGTATTGTTGCTTTTGCAGAGGACCATGGTTTCTCTACAGCACACACACTGAGAAACTAATAACCACCTGTAACTCCAGCTTCAGGTGATCCAATGCCCCTTTCTAGCCTCTGAAGGTACAAACACACCACACACCACATACACACACACACAACACTCTTATGCACATGCAATAATAGTAATAATAATGATAAATTTAAATCTTAATTACATTAAGGAAAAAATCCAATATTTCCACTAATTGAAATATACATTTATATTATTAGCAATGGTCAAAAAATTAAGATTAGCAAGGAAAATATATTAATGAAAGTTTATTTTCTTTACCACACTTGTATGGCTGAGAAACTTTAGGAAACAATTTCATAGGACAAACAAAAACATTCTCACAAATAGGCAAATGGAAGGAATTAACTTGACCGATTAGAAGTGGAATCCTAGAGAAAATGAGATGAACTGCTTTTACAAATGTTTGCGAAAAGATTTTCTTTTCCTGGTTTATCAGTGTAACAAATACTATAAACTTTTGACAGTATGGTCCTATACAGCAAGATTTCTTCTTTCCTTCAAATAGCCATGCCTTGTTCAGCTGCCAAGGCTTATATGAGAGGACAATAGTCAGAGAACATCTGGAGTTAGGCTTGGTTAGAAGAATCAAGTACATGTAGTAGAGGCCATGGCTTCCTGGCAAGTGCTTGTTCTTAACTCTGACACTCGGGATGCAGAGGTTGACTGGTGAAGTTGCCAACTATGATTCTGGAACTATGAATATATTTCCCTAAATATGACTTCTCCTTTGAAAGGATGTTGAATATCAAATCAGGCAGGAGAGGGGTTATAGACAGGAAACTCTTGACATGAATATTTTAGTAGTTCATTAAAATTGGATCACACGGCCATTCAGTTTGACTAGATCAAGTGCCATGGGCAGATGGTGTTCATCATTTACTCAACTTATAATATGGGTAATTTTCTGTAAGAGTGGAGACACTGATCATTTTATCAAGGAGGTAAGAAAGATAGAGCTTCTGTAGATTTTGATATGGTGCCTTTCATGTGGCCATTGCTAAAAACTTCATTTTCATAAATGACTCTCAGTCTATAAATTGTGTACAGGTCTTAATTTTCTGAACTTACTACTATACAATGCTATGTGTTATTATTGACACTGCAGTTTTTCCAGAATTGTATCAATGCATGATTCAGATTACAAGATGAGTAACCACTTGGCTGCATGTGGCTTGTCTTCCTTCCTTTTTTCTTTCTCTTGTTCTTTCTTTCATTCGTATTTACTTAATTATATATTAGTAGAAAAGATTAATTCTTGTGTTTTGCTATGGAAGCTTTCTACTATTAGACTATATATGCCTAATCCTCATTTCCATGTTTATCTTGAGACATAGTCTCACTAAATTGCCAAGGCTAGTTTTCAACACACCTGTATTCTAGGCAGGCCTTAAATTTTTATTTTTCTGGATCAGTTTCCCAGGTATCTATAAGCACAGGCTTGCTCTATCTTCCTTGGCTATGTATATGCTTTAATTGACAGCATTATGGTTGACATAAAATATAGAAATCCTTGTATACAAATGGTTTGCAATGCCATGAATTCAAAGATTCACAAATAAGGAATTTCGGTAAAGAAAATTACAACTTCAATGAATATATGAATGGTATCTTTCCTTTTTAATAGACTTTTTTATTTTTATGAGTATTAGTATTGGCTTTCATATCTCTATATGTACCACATGTGAGATGGCTGCCCACAGAGGCCAAAAGATGGCATTGGATCATCTGAAACTGGAGGTACAGGTGATTATAGCCACCAAATGGATGCTGGGAACCAACTAAACCAGGTTCTATCCAGGAGAGGCAAGTGTTCTTAGCCTCTGAGCCATCTTTCCAATTGCAAGATTCTTTTCTTGTTACTATGTTCCCTATATGCTATAGCATAACAACTTTTCTGGCATTTATGTTCTGTTCAATGCTATAAGTAGGTTGGCAAGCATGTGGGAAATATGCTTAAGCTACTTGAAAACTCTCACTTTTAAAAATCACCACTTTTATAAAGAAATTTGAGCATGGGTTAATAGGACAGCCCTAGCAGAGATAGAGCTCTCCCCCTCTAATACTGAGGAATGACTTACTAAGAGGGTAGATTCTGTTTACATTATCAGTCACTTTCTAAAAGATACTCTTAAAATTTCCTCAATTTTACCTTTGAAGTAAATTTCCTTTATATTTAATGATATTACTGTGATAAATAGTATTCTTAGCACATAATTTTTATACTGTATATGGAATAAGCATGAAATCATTGATTTTTTTTGCCGAGGATATTAAACTACACTTCTTGACTTATGTTAATAAACCCCCTTTCCAGCAACATAACAGATACCTAATATCTTAAACTTCATTTAATCTTTCAGAAACCGCATTTAATACTGAGAAGGAATTTATTATCCCCATGTAACCACTGGACATACCTTCTGTTTTGGACAATTTAATTTCATTAATCTTGGAACCTTCTCTAATAAGAAGTGAAGGCTTATTCTACAGTAACTAATTGCTAGAGTAGATTTTTCCAGATTTACTATAAAGTAGTTTGCATTCTCTCTACATTTGCATGGATAGCATTGTGTGGCTTGTGGTCTCTCTCTCTCTCTCTCTCTCTCTCTCTCTCTCTCTCTCTCTCTCTCTCTGTCGTATCTTTGTATGCATATATAAAATAAAAGGAACATTCCAAATCAGCAACAAAATTTTTAACTTTCAGAGCATGTTGTAATATGTTAACAACAACTGGGAAGGGGTTAAATGTTTTTAGACATCTTCCTCTCACAACTTAAAATAAAATGAATCACTGAAAAGCTAAATAGTTAATGAACTAAAAATGAATACATTAAAGGAAAATAGTAATATTTTTTTAAAAATAGTGGAATAGAAGATAGCCTTTGACCCTGAAAAAAAAGTTGCTAGTTTAGATATTAAACACACAGTACTGTTAAAATTATGTTTGAGTGACAGAAATGAGCTTAAGATTTAGTAATAAGCTGATATGCTAGAATACACATGTCGGATCAATGGCTATATTCTTAATATTCAAATATATAAAATATAAATGTGAGAGTAAAAATATCTGCAAGGCAATTTAATATTGTCATTTAAATTTATTGGTAGTACTGGTAATGTCAGAAATGCAAAGATGGTCAATGAATTTAATTAAATTAGAAAAGAGCTTAAGGCATGACAAAATCAGTGCTAAACTACACACCAAAATCTGCCAGTTTTCTTCATGGTTAGGAGATGTGTTTATTGAGCCAAATTTTCTGGGAAATGAGTTGATGATGATAGGGAGTTTAAAGTAATAAGTAAATGCATTCAAATAAGCTTGCACTTTGAGGTCTATGAACTTATCTTCAAAATATAATTAGATGTTTGCCCCAATAATCATGTTTAAGATGTTTCTTTCACTTTAAATGGGGAGACACTTGAACACTCAAAGTTAATGACATCATTAAAAATAATAATGCATTCAGTCAAAGCCACGCAAGCACTTAGTGATTATAGAAATTGATTGCCATTATGAACCTATAATAAACATATAGCTCTAAAACAAACACATGCAGCATGAGGCCAATAATGTAAAAAATTCACTTTTCCCTTTTATTCCTGACAAAATTAAATGACCTGAAGATTACTATATGTAACTTTCTATTCAAGCCATGTGTGTTATCATATTCCTGTTGTCAATTAGAAATCTTACTCAGCTAATAAATAATTGGAGTAATGGATCTAGGTGTTTTAAAAAAATCTGCTTCTGTAAGACTTGTTTCCAGTCTACAACACTGGAAAGGTGACAGGGATATCAAACTCTTCATCCAGTAAGTTTGGGAGGAATGTTTTTGTACCTTCCCCTGGTACGCAGACTTCCACTGACTACCTTCTATTTCCCAGCTACTTTCATGTCTTCCTTTTTTTCCTTTTCTTTCTCTTTTTTTCCCCACAGTTTTTTATTTCAGGTGTTTGTATAAAGCATGAGGAGGAGGAGGAGATTATTGACTAGACCATAGGTGACACAGCAGTGGCTACCCCAGAGCAAAGAAATAACATTCCTCTACTGCAGGCCAGGACCCACAACAGCTCCTCAGAGAGGGGTGGGCCTATTGAGATTGAGCTTCTCGATCCGTAACAGAATGTTCGAGGGTCCAGAACTGTGCAGGTCTTATACTGGGATCCATAGCTGCTGTATGTTCATGACTAATAGCCAAGTCAAATGCCCAAAAAATGTCCATACTGATTTTCCCAATCCTCTGACTGTAGACGAATTTCTAAGCAGTCCAATTAAATAAAAACCACAGAGCCAAATATAGGGATGAACACCTTAGAGATCAGGGAAATAGGAATAGTCACCAGACACCTTACCTGTGCAGCTTCCAAATGCCACAACTTCCTGTCTACCAAGGCTTTTATTGCCTTACTGTTCTGCCCTCTCCTTGGCTCTCAGCCTGGCCACCTCACTTCCTTGTCACTGCCTATCTGTACAGACCTCCAGGTCTCTATGGTTAGTACTAGGATTAAAGGCGTGTGTCACCACACTTGGCTCTGTTCCCTAGTGTGGCCTTGAACACACAGAGACCCTGCCTGCCAAGTGATTGGATTAAGGGCATGTGCTACCACTGCCTGACTTTCGTGTTTACTTAAAAAGGCTTTCTATTTCCTCTGATCTCCAGGCTAACTTTATTCATTAACATACAAATAAAATATCACCACATCAGGATCTGAAAGTCTTTCCACTCCCTCTTCCATGACTTCCCCAGTAATGGGCAACCAACAGTCACTTTAACCACTCCTGAGTCTGTGTTAATCTCCATCCACTGCAAATTTTATATATATATATATATATATATATGCTGAGAGCTGAGACCCACACTAGTTCATGTGTATAGAGATGAAAACAATTTGACTATTTGCCTATTTAGCAAAACAGCAATAGTAGATTTTCCACTAAAGCTCATGACTTCACAGCCATAGGTTTCTGACTAAGATGTACAGTATCAGGCATCAATTTCTTCCCAGGGACACATCACTCATTTGTTTTTGTTTGTTTGTTTGTTTGTTTGTTTGTTTTTTCCACAAGTGCAGCAGAGTTCATATGGTGGATCTTCTGCCTAAGCCTGATTTAAAGGGAACTTTAACTATGAAATGACAGCTACAATAATTTGTCTGTAGAAACTTCACTGACATTGATTTCAGTTATCTATTATTTGTTGCTAAACAGACTCAAATAAAATCAAATTTGCTATTTCACCAACCTGCAAGAAGATTAATTTGTAAACATGATGATCAATTTAAGGCCATATCCAATAACTGTTGTTTCTTGGATTCTATGTCTTATCAGTTCTAACTCTAAGCTGGCCCAAAGACGATTTTTGACAAAAATAAATGCAACCTTCCATTAAATCTCATCAAATAAATTCTAATCAATGGGACAAAATTGGTGAATTTTGTTTGTGTTTAGGTAACAGTTAATTCTTTTACACTTGTACTATAGTACATCAACCTGGAGCCAATACAATGTAATGGGACATTTCACAGTGCTGGATTTTTCAGAAACCATAAAGTTTCTATTGTATTTTGTGTTTTTTTTTTTTTTTGAGATAGGGTTTCTCTGTGTAGCCCTAGATAACCTAAAACTAACTATGTAAACCAGGATGGCCTTGAACTCACAGAGATGCTCCTGTCTCTGCCTCCCGAGTGCTGGGATCAGAAGTGTGCACCACCACTGCCCAGCATGTACTTTTCTCAATTGAATAAAAGGACAAGGAATGCTTAAAAACAAAAGGAAGTACTTTTAAATTCCATTAAGCTACCAAAAAATATAACTAGGCTCACCAATAAAGAAGGTCACCCTGCCAGACCTCTATTATTTAAACTAAAAATACCTCCCACATTTTGTGTCAATCTATTCAGCTCATTCAAATACCATATGTAATGGATTATTTAAAATTGACAGTAAAATCATCAAAATGTCACTGGCATTATAGGATTAAATGTCACTTAGATGAATCATACGTCGACACTATTAACCAATGACACACGAGGCAACCCCGTACTGCAATTCAGCCACCCCCTAAAATAAATTAATAGAAAGCAATGCAGAAGTTCTTATAAAGGGATGCATTGTCTCTTCTTCTAAAGTCATTATGCATATCCAGGCATTTAAAGAGTTGCCTGAAAACCCTCCAGTCAAATGCTTTGTGCAGCATTCACGATGTAAGACTCCAGCTAATGGATCAAGCAGGCGGTGGAAGGCAGAACTTTCAGCTGTCATGCTGAAGAGTGCTTTAAAGAAGAAGACTGTCATTTGAGACGGTTGTCAGCAGTGAAGGGTTCCAGATGCAGCTGAACCCAAAATTCTGACTGTGGTATGTTTAAAAGTGACTCGATCTAGGAATTTTGTACTGCTTTTCTGTTTGCTTAAGCGTGCATGGGGAAGCCAATTAAGAATAGCAGATATTGATTTTCAAATTGAGAATGGAGAAGTTTTAAATTTTTATGATGCTTGAAATGTATCTGTTAAAATGTAATAGTGTGATCTAAATGTGTATTTGACGACCACCAGTCTTTATCTTGCATGCCAAACAAGTATCATCTCTCTGTGAAGTTGTGGTTGTGCTTAAATGTATGATTATTGTTTTTAATGGAAAAGCTGTTCACAAATTCTACCTGATGTAGGCATAGATTTGGAATTATGTAAAGCATAATATTTTTAAAGATAAGTATTTTCGGGTCATTCTTAAGGCAGTTTCATACATGACTTATTGATTAATATCAAAGTACAAAGTCTGAGAAGAAATGCTTAAGGAAAGAAAACTGAGCATTAAACCTTGAACTAAACATATGACCTGACTATGAATTTCTCAAGCAGGCTAGCTAGTAAGTGGCATGTTTTCCATCTGCTGTCTTTAGTTTCCATGCTTTTAAAATATTTTTAAAGTACTTACCCTTTCCCCAGTGTTAGTTTTCATTTCTTCCTTTAAAAATATGAAATAACCCCATCTGGAAATCAGGAAGTCAAAGTCTCTATCTGCACTCAGAGTCTCTCTATCTGCAAGGTATAATGGATATAAACTGTGTATAATGGAGTCAGATTACTTAAAATAAGTAGTCACTGGTAAGGAAGGAAGTGGTCATTTTTCAGTGAAAACAAGTGTTTAAAAGATTCCTTGTGTGATATTTACGATAACAATCAGTGGCCAGGAAAAGGATATGCAAATGTATTTGTTGTAAACTAATTCTGCAAAGGGAATATTTAGAATTCATATCATAAATGGATTCACAACATTAAGAACACAACAGAAAAACATAGTCTGTGCCCCATCATGTTATGCTAAAAACATTTGGCTTTGGTTCTTCATCAGATAAAGTAGAAACTCTTTTATATTGAATAAATAAAAATAAAAGGAGAAAAGAATAAAGTACTTTTAATATAGTACTTAGTCTAATGTCTGTTATATTGTGCAAATTCAAAATATATTTTGCTTTTCTCTTGTCCACACTTTTATTTTCTATCTGGGAACTATTTATACTTGTTTAGTAATATTGTTCTTTTGTGTTTTATTACATGTGTTTAGAGAATACAAATCATATAACTTAGGAATTTGTGGTCCACTCCTTATTATCAATAATTACCTTGCTCTCTTCTCTGTAGTCCTATCCTTTAGTAATGCTCAGTGAAATACACATATCTTATAGAAAATTGTAAGTGTGAAAATACACTGATTTCTCTTTAAACAAAGTAAATAAAATTATTATAGGAAGAATATATCTAGGAGACAACAGGTCTAATAACTCAATTCCTTGTTTGAATCACCCTGAAAAAATAAGAAATGCAGGTTTTTTTAATTCTCATTCCTCATCTTAACTAATTTAACATCAGCTAAAAGTAGAAAAATAGCTTTATATTTGAGGATATTTTTCAGAGAAAAATGTAAGTTGCATAATTAAAGCTGATATGCATAAGAAATGTTTCACTTTCCTAAAAACAGAAATATCACTAATTTCAGATTCAAATATAATTTTTTTCCTTTGGCATTTCTTCCTCAAAAAAAGGAAGAAGAAGAAGTGAGATTACATTTGATGATATTTCAGACTCACTTCTCACATTCTAAGAAATTTGGGCTACAGCAAGCTTTAAAATATTCATGCCTCTTTTTCTAAATAGATACCTTGTAACAGAGGTTGGTGAACTTGTGAATATAAAAATTACCTGTAGGAATTGTTTTTTTAAAAAAAAAAAAAATGACAGCTTCTTATAGCATTAGGTTCCACTGAGGCCCCAAAATATGCAGCTTTAACAGGTGTCCAGGTGATGCTGAAGCTGTTGCTTTGGGTACCATATTTGAGAGCCATTATCCTGCATCTGCTTTTAGCAGCTCCAGCCCACTATCTGCCGGATTGCACCTGGCAATCCATTGATAAAAAAGAACATGCAAAGTCCTTTCACTTGCAACGCTCTAAGCACAATGAAAGATTAAGAAAAACAGGCAAGCCACTGCATGAGCATGTTTACAGGTTGTTAAGTCAATGCAGGGATGTAGAAAGGCCACCACCCTGCAGAAGCAGCTTATCAAAAGGTGGATGTTGTGCATGAGGAGTGGAAGGTGAGAGGTCAATACGGGGGAGAAATGGAGTGACTGGCATCAAAGCAGTAGAAGAGCCTCGATGAGGCCTTGAATGTCCTCTACATTGGTCTATGCAAGGAGAACACAGAGAATGAGCATTGACGCACCACCCCCGCCCCAAGATGAGAGCAGAAGAGTCACTCAGGCACGGCACTTGAGGGGTCTGTGGTGGGACTGAGATGTTCATCTGAGTCTAACAATTTTGAAGAGGTATATGTTCATAAGGTGGCTCTGCCCCTGCAAGTGGAGGTGGGATGACCTTGCAATAATCCAAGTGGAAGATGGGAGTGCTTTGACTAAGAACAGATGTATGGGGTGAACATAGAATTTTGTAACATTAAAAGGTAGACACTGCTCAGACATATACAAACAGAGGTGACATTATTAAAAATAGCATTATGCTGATTACTTTATGATACAGAAATAAGGAGTTTAAAAGAGGTTAGAAAACAAAATTAAGATCATTTGTGTGATAGAGATCAGCAATAATAATTGGGATATGGGACCTTCCTTGTTTTTGTTGATAGCAGTAACAAAACCATATATAAGTTTACACTTAGAAATCTATAATCTAAATATTTCATAGAATTTGAGGTGAAAAATCTCAAGTTAAATGGTTATTTGGTGTGTGTGTGTGTGTGTGTGTGTGTGTGTGTGTGTGTGTGTACATGGCAGGGATAAATTAGGTATAATGGATATAAACTGTGTATAATGGAGTTGATATCCTCAAAAGGCTTTTAGTTTATTGGAGACAAAAACAAACAAAAAGGTGCTTTAAGGAATAGCTCTTAAATGCTAGAGTGAAGAATTATGCTTTCTATTCTTTCCAAGTCCTTTCAGATGTAAATTGCTCCTATCACAACCACCCTGTGCACAGGCCTTGAGGAGTCCTATCCTGACTTGTTCCCGGTACTTTACACATGGAGTCATCTCAGTCTAGGAATGCTCACACATGCTCTGCTCTCCCTGCTGTTCTCATCACTTCTCTAGGACTCAAGTCACTTGTCACTTCTGAACAAAGTTTTCTAAGACAGTCATTTCATCTTTGCTGTCATAGCACGTGAACTCTCTTTCTCCCCCTCACAGTGGAACACATCTCACCAAATTATAACATGTTCTCCTTTCTTCCTCCTTGACTAAATTATTCTCTTAAAGGAGCAGCACCATTGAGCATTTTTCATTGCAGTTATCCAAACCCCTTGCACAGGCAGAGCTGACTCACAACAGGAATGACTTTGTTAAAGGAGTGCATTACTAAAAGAAGGGACCTGTGGAACACTGTAGCTTGAGGTCACATAGAGCCACTAGTGTGGGCTTCAAGGGTGTGGTTAAAAAGCTCATTTTAAAAAATAGACATGGTTTAAATTTAATGTTCTGCTAGAAATGTGTATTAATTAAATTAGAGAAATTAAGAAGAATGTAAAAACAAGTGTATTGAAGGCATCACTGTGGAACAGAGCAAGCAATAATTTAGTAAAATAAATCTACATCATCATTTGGTGGGAAATAAATAAATGACAGATATATATATATATCCAGTTATACAAATGTGTGTGTATGTATGGGTGTATGTATCCATAAAACTGTTTCAGCTACTGAAAAGAGCAGTGGGACATGGTTATCATGTCCCTCAAGTGATCTGATGGCACAATAGAGAAAATATAAGTATACAAAATCGTGGTGTCCCCTACTTCTGGGAAATATCATACTAAGAGCAATGAGACTTTTTCAAGGAATTCCCTGGCCCCTTCACATGAAATCTGAAAAAAAAAATCTGTGGCTGAATGATAACATAAATATTGATGCTTCCTCTTGTTTTACTCCAGCACTGTTCCTTAACTGCTCTCTTACTATACTCTGTGCCAGCCAATTAGAATTCTCCATCCCTTAGATCCCTTAGGCCCAGTCATTAAAATTACACCCTGTTCTTGCAAAAAAACCACAGTTCCTTTCCAAGAATCAAGTGGTTTACAGTCTCTGGTAACTCCATTTCCTGGGGCTCAGAGAACCTCTTCTGGCCTCTGTGGGTACCTGCACTCACATCTTCCTACTTTCACACAGACATACTGACAAATAAGAAAGTTTTGACAGCTGCATCTGGGTTTCCAGACCAATTGTTCACAGAAACTTTTTCTAGGTTTTGGTGTGGTAAATACTTGAAGACATTTTGCTCCATGAACACAAAAGTCTTTGAAACTAGGAAGAAACTACAGTTGTCTAGTTTAAATTTGATTTCCTTCTCTTGGAAGAGAAAGAGTTCTAACAGAAGTCTGTGGCATTCTGTACAATAAGAGCAGACTTCATAAACACTGCATGCAATCTTTTTTGCATGTTATTTATCACATACACTGTACATCCATATGCATGCAGTTGATTCTGTGGTCTTGGAGACAAAGTAGGCTACTGTTGTCTCATAATTGCAGTTACTTCTGAGATTTTTTTTCAAACTCCTTTCCTCCCCTCTTCTTTCCTCCCTCTACTTTTCTTTTCTCTGTTGTCCTCTATCTCCCCTCTTTCTTTGATGCTAAGGACTGAATCCAGGGTCTTTCGCAGGTTAGTCATATAAATCACCATTGAACTATGGCTTCAAATCTGCCCATTATGTTCATTACACATCATGGGAAGAACCAGAACATAGCTGGAAATAATAAAAAGTTCAGCATGACATTGCTAGAACATAGGAAAGTGTTTGAATCTGGAGGAATAGCATACGACAAGGTACTGAATTGAAGCGTATATGTACTGAGTTGAGAACGTATGTGTGCCTGACCAGAGCAAGAGGCATCCCTTGCTGTAGCACATGCCACGAAGAGAAGTGAGCAGGGACAAGACTGTAGGTATGAAGAAAATATGGGGTGGTGGAGGAAGTTGTGCTTGGGAGCACATACTGCTTCATACCCACAGTCACAAACTTGTAGCATTCCTCAAAGTCACAAAGTCCTCTCAACTCTGAGCTATTTCCAGTCAGATGACTCTGTGCTTCTTACATACATGACAAAATGGACCCTTCAGTTTAGCCAATGCATCAGGTTGATTCTGAAGAGCTCATATTAGTGTAGAGGATCAGTTGTTTATAAAACAGGAAGTGTGAAATCAGGGATAGGGAAAGAAGAGACAGAAGAAAATAGATGCTGCGAATTTGTGCAGGAAATAAAGAGAAGCAGGAAAGTATCCTGGAGAAAGGATGTGTGTAAGATACTCTGAGGCATTTAGTCTCTTCTTATTTAATTTTCTGTAGATGACAAATTCCACTTACATCATTTATCTTCAGGTAGGATTTTAGGTAAGAAAATAAAGAGAAGGTTCATAAACATTATATGTTATATACCTGTAACTTAAAGCAAAACTACCTAAAATGTTACATATTAATTATGGGAAATAAGTGCTATTTTTGAAAGGGCCTGAGCCTATCCAGAATGGAGGATGTTAGTTATATTTATTAGGTATTGAATGGCAATGGAAATGGAGAATAAAATTAGACACCTGATAAAAGTGCACTGCCCCAAACCAAGATAGCAGAAGGGGAAGATTCTCTAGACAAAATCAGGCTCTGTTCTTGTTCTGAGAAGTTGCTAAATTATAAGCAATATGTGAGACATAGCAGCTTCACTTGGGCATGGTGGCACATGCCTGTATGCCAGCACTTAAGGCAGAGGCAGGGCGTCACTGTGAGGACTTAGCTGGAGCTGCAGAGTGGAACTGTCTCAAGCTTCCTTAACCAAATACTTTGGCCTCCCTAATAACTTCACATAAACTAGCATTTTTCTGTTAAGTGGTTCTTGATTCGTGTGGAATGTGATGGAGGCGCCACTTGAGATTTATTGAAATTCTGTAGAATACTTGCAGACTGCTCTTTGGTTTTTGAATTTATTCACTTAGAAGTAAATTGGATACAGATAATTTATAGGTATATGCCAGAAAATAACCAATTTAGAAAACACCTGACCTCAGACGTTTTCCTAAGAAAAACTGACACATGGTATAATTAAGTTTTATTTGTATCTTTGTCTGTGAGTCTGTAGCTCAATGGTAGAGCACATAGCTAGAATAGCCACAGCTCCAGGTTTGAACTCCAGTTCTGTCTGTCTGTCTGTCTGTCTGTCTGTCTGTCTGTCTGTCTGTCTGTCTCTCTCTCTCTCTCTCTCTCTCTCTCTCTCTCTCTCTGTGTGTGTGTGTGTGTGTGTGTGTGTGTGTGTGTAAAATTTTGTAGTTTTCCTTTTCTTATTAATAATGCAAAACATTAGGTTTCATTGCAACACTTTAATACATTTGTAGCATATGTTAACAACATTTACCTCACTTACCTTCTGTTGTTTCCTGTTACTCCCTGGTCACCTTACTATTCCCAGATACATTTCATTCTAATTTCATGTTAGATCCTTTTAAAAATCTAGATTCTACGTGTTAGAGAAAAATATAAAATGTCCTATATAAAATTTTCAAATTTCACATGAGTCTGCCTTATTTTGTTTGACATAATGACCTCCAGTTCCACCCATTTTCCTGCAAATAGTATGGTTTTGATCTGAGGAACAGCTGTATTCATTACATTCTATTCATTACAATTTCTTTATCCATTGGTAGGCAACTAGACTGATGCCATGACTTGGAAATTATGAATATGGCCATGAAGCATAAGTGTACAGATATTTGTTGTATGTTGCATTTGATCCTTTGATGTATAAACCCAGAAATGATGTAGCTGGATAATGTGGTAGGTCTAATGTTAGTTTCCGGGGAGCCTCCACACTGATTCCACAGTGGCTGGACTAATCCCCACCAATGGTATATGCAGCCTGTTTTACCTATGCATCCTAACAATTTGTTTTTTGTTTGTTGGTTGGTTTGTTTCTTGGTGATAACCATTCTAACTAGGATAAAAGAGAATCTCAATGTAGTTTCAGTTTGCATTTTCCTGGTGGCTGACA
Source organism: Peromyscus maniculatus bairdii (assembly GCF_049852395.1). Classification (NCBI taxonomy): domain Eukaryota; kingdom Metazoa; phylum Chordata; class Mammalia; order Rodentia; family Cricetidae; genus Peromyscus; species Peromyscus maniculatus. The sequence goes on along the minus strand of NC_134855.1, from coordinate 87,268,916 downwards.
ATATTGAAATATTCCATGTATTTGTTGTACTTCTTGTGAGGAGTGTTGTTTGGTTCCTTTGTCTGATTGTTGATTGGATTATTTGCCCATTTGTACTTAACATTTTGAGTTCTTGATATATTATGCATATAAAACGTCTCAGATGAATGGCTGGAAAAATTTGTCTCCAGTTACATAGCTTGTCTCGTCCTTTTGGTGATTATTTCCTTTATGTTCAGGAACCTTTGACTTTGACACAATTCTACTTGTCACTTCTTGCTATTACTTTCTGAAATATTAGCATCCTACTCAGAACACTTTTGTCTCCATATGTGTCTCTTGAAGTAATTTTCTGTATTCCATGAAGTAAATATTATTTAAAATATCAAAAGGGGGGTTAAATACCTACTATTGTGTATAATTAGGATTCTTGAGCAGAGAACTATACACTGGCATTTGTAGTTGTGGTTATTTTCTCTGTGATGTCACTTTATTGGATGATATTTCCAAAAGTTGTAGGTACAATTGAGAACTCAAAATGTTTAAGTTATTTTAGACAGATATTTTCTTCTTAGTTCTTGTAAGTGTCTTTGTCTAATAACAAGAAGATATTCAGAGTGATGGCTTTATAGCCTTAGCCACCTGACAGCATCTTCCAATTCTGCAGATGGTACCAGCATATTCAGCACCAAAGCAGAATGCTTACATTAACCAATGAGATTTGCTATAAGCAAAGGAAACCCAGATAGCTTCAATGAGTAGACAAACTGCAAGTGTTGATATTTAAATTTCCCATGTGCCTCTGATAAGCTCATATAGTAATCAGGTGAGCAGAAAGGGCGCTTTGAGTAGAAGAAGAATCATTGACGAAGGACTTTCTGAATTGTATTTAAAAGATTCCTTCCAACTTCTGTACTCCTCACCATCATTATTTAATGCAGTTCTCAGGGCCCTCTAGACACCAGGCTAATTTACAAAGGCCCTTAGGATATTTCTTGCTTGTTACCTAATACACAGTATGCATTATTTGCTGAGGACTTTAGAGTTGTGCATGCATATGATTTTGCTTTTGAATTTAATAAAAGTTGCTCCCTTAGAGTTTCTATTGCTGTAAAGTGACACCGTGACCATGGCAACTCTTTTAAAGGAAAACATTTAATTGAGGCTAGCCTACAGTTCAGAGGTTTAGTTCATTATCATCATGGTAGGTGGCATGCAGGTAGACATAGTGCTGAGGAAGGAGTTGGGTTCTACATCTTGATAGGCAGTCAAAAAGTGAACTCTAACACTAGGTATAGCTTAAGCATAGGAGACCCCAAAGCCCACCCCTACAGTGACACACTTCCTCCAACAAGGCCATCCTACTCCAACAAGAATACACTTCCTAATAGTGCCACTCCCTCTGGGGACCATTTCCTTTCCAACCACCACAGTTAAACTATAACACTTTAATTACTTTGGTATAATTTTTCAATCTGATTGTTCTTTTGTCATGTAGTTATTTTGTTATTTTTCTACACAGAAATTTGCTGGAAAGAAATTCTGTAGACAGTTTAGAAGGGCTATAGTGTCTGAAAGATAGACAATATTTTGCTGATCTTCAAATCTCTTTTCAGAATTACAATTTTGTTTGAGGTTCTATACAAGGGTACATTACAAAAGATTCAAATCAGCCAATCAGTAACAAAGAAATATTGCCCTGCTTTCCACAACAGTTTCCTCATGGAACACATTGTAGATATTAAACAGAGACACTGGCCTGAGCTAGGCCCTCTCTGGGTCTTGATTACTAACATCAATCTTTAAGACTCATATAGCTTATACCCTGCTTTCCCCCTCCCTTTTCTTTGAAGCACTCAAAGAATAGATCTCTCTGCCTGAACTTCAGATATCCTGGGTACCTCCACCTGACCTCCTCTGGGCATTTCCTTTTTGTTTGAATTGTGAGATTTCAAAATTTTAGTCTATTTCTTTCATGTCTTGCTCCTTGCTAATGAAAACATTAAATAAACCCAAAAGTTTTATTTAAGCTAAATAGTTCCATGTTTGCCAAAGCAAAGTCTTTAAATAATTTCCAAGATGCACAGTAACTCCTTAAATAGTTTAATACTATGATTCAATTTTATTGTGTATTAGAAAAAAATCTATATTACTTATTACTAATAATTTTTAAATTAAACCTTTAGCAAGGTCTATATTTTTTAAAGTACAATCTCAAGAAAAATTACTAAGTAATAGCCCCCATAGCTTTGTATATTATATATATATATATAAACATAATATTATATAAAGAGAGAAAACTAGTGAGGAACAATGCCATATTGTGTTTTGTCTAATAACCTCCCCGATAATTCCATTTCTCACTTCTCTTAGCACCGCAGATGTCTGCCACTCACATTAGTTCTTTCTTGACTTTTTGTTGCTTTTTTTAATCTAAGATTTTTATCTTGCGAATTGTTCAAAACAAGTTTGTAAACAGACTCATTTTTATTACTGTATTGGATTTCTATGCAGAAACTTAATCATTTTACCCATACCCTAAAGACACCTAGATTATTTCTACTCTTTCTTTTTAAAATTGGCCTATAAAATAACAGATTTATTCATGGATTTTCATGTTTACATGTTTTATTTTATTCTCCCTGCATCCTGTTTTTCCTCCCTTATCTCCCTAACCTACTCTTTGTCCCCATTCTCAATTGTATCTTTTCAGCACCAGGAATCTATCTTCCACTTTCTTATAACATGCATTTTAATGCATTCCTCTCCATCCCTTAATACTTTTTGATCCCTTCTCATGGGTCCTTTTCTAGCTTTCAGGCCTCCACATACAATTAATCCCTACTAAACAAACATATCTATTGACTATAAGCCAGGATCTGCTTATGACAGATACCATGGAGTGATTGTCTTTCTGAGCTTGAGCTATCTCATTTAATATATTTTTCAATTCCACATGTTTGCTACAAATTTCACTTTTCTTACAGATAAATATAACTCCACTGCTTGAATATACCACATCTCAGTAATCTATTCTTCTATAATAGATATATAACTGGCTCTATTTCATTGGTATTGTGAATAGAACAAAATTAAACAAGAATGAGCAAGTATATTTGTTGTGGGATATAAAGAGTTCTTTGGCTGTAGAACTTGAAGTATGGCTGGGCCATATGGTTCAATGTTTTGTGTTTTGAGAAGCCTCCACTGATTTCCATAGTGTCTGCCCTCAGTTACACTTCAACCATCAAATGTATAATAATTTCTCTTTCCCTATATAGGTACCATATTTTTTATGGTAGTGTTTCTACTAGTGTGTTTATGGAATCACAAAGTAGTTTTAGTGTACATTATGGTGTTGGTTAAGTATGAACACTTTAAAATATTTATTAGCCATTTTTATTTCTTCTCTTGAGAACTATCTGTTCATTTTCTTGGCCTGTTTATTATTTGGCTATTGGGAAGAAGTTATTTAATTTTTGTAATTCTTTATCTACATTCAACACTATTATCACAATTTTTCAAAGTACACAGGCACACACACACACACACACACACACACACGTGGGGGGAGGTGCAAACATGTACATGAAGTACATAAGTGTTCACTTGGGGCCAGCAAAGGATGACAGAGACTAGAAGGGAAAGGGAAAATGGAGAATGAATACTAATGACCATGCAAATATTTTATGTGTGATGAAAGTTTCCAAAAGGCAGTGGTGAACATTGTCCAACTCTGTGGACATACTAAGTTGCTTTTTTATATTCAAAATAGATAAATTGTATAATGGATGGATTTCATATCAATAAGCTTCTTTGAAAGAGACATTGAAAATTTAATTCACTTGTATACAATGACATAAAAATATGAGGTTTTATATAAAGTGCTAGAATGTGAAACTGAAGATGTATTGATGTTGCCATTTATCTCTGAGGAACTCTTCAAATGAATATACTGTTATAGTCAGGAGGCTTCCAAAGGGCTTGGAAGATTTCCCATAAAGGATTTAACTAACTTCTACCAACCTTGATAAGAAGAACTTAAGTTTACAAGCAGATACATTTGTCTATTCCCATATTACCCTAAACCTGATGGGTCTCATCAAATCTGGGAAGCCAAGTAGGGTCAGTTCTGGTTAGTACTTGAATGAAAGAACAGACAAGATTATGATAAACATTGCTAAAGCCAGAGTTTCCCAGCCTATGAATCCCCAAGAGAGCCCACAAATGAGCTTTAAGGAATCTATTAACCTCTTGAAGCTCCGTGGAGAATTATTTCAATGCATAAGTATGATTCTTTATCTAAATATATTCCCTACTGCCAAAGAATGGCTAAAAGTCACTTGTTTGTATTGTCTTCTATAATATAAGAAATGTTACAGAAGAAAGTTTCAAACAAGAAAGTAGCCTCCATAAACCAGAAATCTCCAGGGCTGTAATCTCCACATTCAGAATTTACCTTTCTCTCCTTGCAAATACCTAACTTTTAACAGTAAAAGTAACTGTGGGTCTAGAAAGAATGACACATTTATAAAAATAGTCCTTAACAGTCCAACACATGTACAATGTATTTTAGAACCTTTCCAAGTTCTTAAAATGTCTTGAAACTCTGAATAGATTATTTATAACCAAAACATGATCATCTGCTTTATAATACTAACAAAACATAGCTGGTTTAATGACTCATCTTTCTCTTTTCTATGTCTTAAGAGATATTTGTCCTTGTGATAGAATTTACAGGTGAAAGGATCAGGGAACTTAAGATCACTGGATTATGAAAAGCACTTTTCTGAAGATACAGGAATTCATCTTTCTTAGGGCTTGCCTTTTTTGCACAAGCTAATACATTCTCATCAGATAAAAATCATGTTAATGTAAAGATTATGGGGAATTTTCTCTTTGACACATCAAAGCATTTGAACAATAATAATCATGTAACTATTAAGAATAACTTGCTTTGGAACATCTGTGTCTTTCCTAACATGGTTCTGTTAATGATATTAGGCAAAAATTGTAGCTGAGGTTTTGATAATATAATCTGGAAGTCTGGCATTTCACATTAAATATTCCAGTGAAATGATAGTCTTTGACTGAATAATGTACTGGGGACATCCCCATGTTTCATAGATATTTTGTTCTATATTTTGGTATGACACACTGATTTTTGCATTGTTAAACTGAAAATAAATCCAACTTGGCTGTGTATAATTGATAACTTTGGTTTGAGAGTGCCTTTCTTTTAGGCACCTACTTGCCTGTTGTGTGTTATAAGCATAGAACCAAAAGCAGGGAATATCTTAATAATTCAACTTCACTTACTATATGTGTCCTAAAAATATCTGCAGCTTGGATTATCTGACTCACTTTCCATTGTAACCCTGGCACCTAGAAATTTTCAAAAACAAAGGCCACACTCACAGGCTCTGCAAATGTCCTTAGGGTTGAAAGTGGATCAAGTGCTCAGGTAAGCCGCTGAGCCCTGAATTACATTTTACCCTTAACTTGACCCGGTGCTTGTCAACTACCCAATGTGTATAAATGTTTTAATTTCATGATTTTTGTTTTGTTCATTATAAGAGTTAATGTAAATAACCTGAAATATAAATTCAGTGATTTCTTGCAAATGTTTCCATTGTACCTATGAAATGACCAGTCTTTTCAATATTTCTGTGTATTGGAAACCATCATATGATTTGTTGTGTGAGTTCCTTAATGGATAGTATGGCATTAATAACAGCAATAATCATTGAAATTATTTGCATGATTTATTATTAAATATGACTTTTACTTGTATGTTCAGAAATAGTATTTTTCTCTGCCCAGTTGTGGCAGAATCTGGACTAGAACCTTAGCCATCCTGCTGTCCAGTGTCAGCATTCCAGTTACTGCTTCAGAGATGATTTGTGTTACTGACTGTGCCATATGGAAAAGAGGAAGAGCTGGCACTGTGAGCTGGAGGTAATGAACCTGGCCAAGCTCTCATCAGCACTGAGCATCTGCTCAGTATTGAGGTCAGAGTTTTGGCATTCCTAAAACTCATAATTAAAGATTATTTGAACAGGAAATTCAGCATTACTTTTCTGGTATATTTAGAGTTAAGCAAGGTGCATTAAAATGCATATATGTTAATATATACTTTATTCTCTAGAACACTTGGGAAATTAAAATATTTTTCCTAATAAGTACTATTTTTAAAATGAAAAAAAATCTAGCAGAGGAAACAGAATTTTTAACACTTTGAGCAACATTTAACAAATTTCCACTGTGTACAAATTTCTTCTGAACTTCAGCATATGATTTTTTCTTTGTTTTAATAAGGATTTTTGGAAATATAGACACATATTGTTCATTATAAGAAAAGGTCTATAATGAGCTAATGGTAGGAGATAGTTGCATCCTGAAATAAACTGTAATTATATGCCAAGTATCTGGGACATTAATTGGGGAGTATAAATCAGGAAATTCCTGGTGAAATATGGCATCAGACTAACAGCATCTAGACTGCCATCCCCTAACTCGGAATTAAGGCTTACTGCAAAGACTCATAGGAAGTCAAAAACTAATATCACTAATGAAAACTATGAAAAGAATGTTTGATTTTTAAAAATCATTTATGGAGCCCCTAGGACATGATTAAGAAACAAGTGTGCAATATGACAATGACCTTGCGGGTGAGGACCATCCAACTAGCTACTCAGATTGTGGAGGAGAGTTGGACCAATCCGTCTGTTGTGTATCACCAACATTGAGCTAAAGGAGCTACATAAACAAGCCACATAAGCAGCCATTGCCAATCTAAGTATCGCAGTATTCTGAGAAAGCCTGAGTCATGCACGGCCCCTTTGTCTTTCAGTGTCTGTCTATGTTACTCACTAAATACAATTTTAAAAAAACCTGAAGAATTCATAAAATGGGCACAGTGATAACTGGTTATCAAAATTTGCACAAAAAAAGTCTATGTGAGTGGGAGCAGATATGGGTAGCAGTTAGGAATTCTGCATACTTGGAGTGTTCTATTCTTTCATACTATTGAGTGTAATAAAATAAAATCTTCAGTCTAGAACTAGACTCAATAATCAAGAAGATTTGCCGTATGCAAGCTATTCATGTTACAGAAGTCCTTATAAGACTCTACCAATTGAGCCAGGACCTGTACAACAATATGTACTACATATCAAGACTGACAAACTTAGATACATTCTCTACAACATAGGGTTAACAAGTGAACTATGACCATCTTTATTTCAACCACAGCTTTCATGAGTGGACAGTAGAGCTAGGTAGGACAAAAGCAGGGCTACATGGCCATGAGGAAAGGGATATTGTTCTAAGTGACACAGAACAATTGGATAACTACATAACAATAGTGAAGTTTGGTCCTTACAGCATATTGTATGTGGTACATTTCCATCCAGCAAACATTGGTTGTTCATCTTTATTTTTGCTCCTATTTAATTATATTTTTATTCTACCCGTGTGTATACCTGTGCACCACTGGTGTGTCTGGTGCCAACGAAGGCAGGAAGAGGAGGGCATGAGAGTTTTCTGAGACTGGAGTGACAGTCAATTGTCAATGTCTTACTTACTGCCAGTGTTCTTAACCACAGAGCCATATCTCCAGGCCCCGATCTCAGTCTCATGTGGTAAAAGAAGCTTGTTCTACACAATTAAGGAGGAAGAAATCTTCACCACCTGGGAATAAAGAATGTCTTTGTAAACAAGGGCAAAACACCTTTAAAGTTAAAAATACAGATAAATTAAAATTGAGAATATGACTTCAATTATCATTAAAATAGTGAAATCCATCTGAAGACAAAAATCATAGATTTTTAACACAAATAGACGTCAAAAGGCTTGCTAACTAAAATGTTTGTATGACATAAAATTATTAGAAATGGGAATATAAATTAAAACCACAATAAATTACTATTATATATCTCCCTGCCTTTGAAAGATTGGAGAGTAGTCATGAGCCACAAGGCACAAAAATGCTGTTGGCGGAGACACAAATCAACTTACAATGCTGTGGTGATATTGTGTTCCCCAAAATATTGTGCACCCTAATAAACTTATCTGGGGTCAGAGAACAGACATCCACTCGGATCTCTGTGAGTTCAAAGCCGCACTGGAAACAGCCAGACATTGTGACTCAAGCCTTTAATCTCAGGAAGTGATAGCAGAAAGCAGCAAGGTATATAAGGCATGAAAACCAGGAACTAGAGTTGGTTAAGCTTTTAGGCTTTTGAGCAGCAGTTCAGCTGAGATTCTTTTGGATGAGGACTCAGAGTCTTCCAGTCTGAGGAAACAGGAGCAGCTGAGGAATTGGCAAGGTGAGGTGGCTGTGGCTTGTTCTGTTTCTCTGATCATTCAGCATTCACCCCAATACCTGGCTCTGGGTTTGATTTTATTAATAAGACCTTTTATTTTTTATTTATTTAATCTTTTTATTTTATAATTAACATAATTTCACATATCAGCTTCGGACATTTTAAGATTCATGTTACATAATGTTGTTTATGAATCAACAGTTTTCTCATAGGTACACCTGATAGAAAGACCTCTGAATAAGTACTGCAAGACATATAAATGGATGTTTATTATAACTTTACAATAATCAAGACAGGATGTAGCCAAATGTCTATCAACATAAAGAGATAGAACTTCTGTTATATCCATACATTATGATAATGCATGACAAGAAAAGAAATGCAAATGATTGAAAATTAGAAATGTATTTTACATTTCATGAAAGTAGCTAGACATAAAAATCATCTTGTGTTTATATTTGGATAAACTGAATGTTTAATGGCATACCCTTTGTTGCTGAAACTGAAGAAAAGTAAAAATATCCGAACCATAACAAACAAAATTTGTGCTGAGAACTGAGTATGGAGGACACTGTAATTAAGAGAAAGAGAAAGGGGGATTTCTGTAAGAGTTGTTGAGTTTCTATTTCTGGAATTAATAGTCATAGAGATATTTGTTTTGTACTGCTTCATTAAACTAGGAATGTTACTGGCTTTTTTGTAGTGAATTGTGATACATGGTATATATCATATAAGCATATTCAAAATGTTATTTAAGTCAGTGTCTTTTGTATTACTTGTCTATGTTTCCAGCCATCTTTATCCTGAGAAAGACTGTTTTTCTACAACTTAAAGGGTAATTGAATCACTTAAAAGCAAGCAATACTCTAATACAAACTGAAGAGATGAAAGTTTTATATACTAGTGTTTGTTACATTTATGTATGTATTTAGTGTATCTGTGTTTGCGCGCGCGTGCATGTGTGTGTGTGTGTGTGTGTGTGTGTGTGTGTGTGTGGATGTGTGTGTGTGTGGATGTGTTCTTGATATATCATGTGTGTGGAGGTCAGAAGGTAACTTACAGGATTTAGTTCTCTCCTTCCACCTAGTTCTTCCACCATGTGGTTCCAAGGATGAAACTTATGTTGCCAGGCTTGTCATCAAACACTTTATTATGCCAAGCATGGCCCCATATAACTTTCCAATTTTCCCCTTATAATAATAAGTGACTTTGTATCGTCTTTAGAGTGAATCAGGCAGCAATGTTCCCTCATGCATTATCTCATTTAGTCATAGTAATAATCCTTTACAGTTGGTATCATTATTACTCTGATTTATAAGCTGTAGACAGGAGACTGAGCACTGTTAAACTAAATGAACAAGAGGCTCAGTTAATTGGAGCCCAAATTATCTGAATCCAGATTTAAATACCTCAACCAATGTAGCATACTGAATTATACTAACTTGAAAGTGTGGCCAACTGATAATCAGGAAAAAATCATAGACTGATTACATGATCAGTCATAATCTTATGATTATGTCATAATCTTTACTGGTTTTATTAAATTCATAATGTGACCCCTCCTGGCTACTGGAGCCAATTAGATAGTTTCCTTCTGACTGCACCCTGTTATTCAATTCCTTGTAATCATCCCTCTATATGCTGTTTTCAGTATTTCATTAGCATATACTAACCCTATGATTATTGGTTTCATTACATTTTCATATACGTGCATCATGTACTTTGCTCATGTTTACAATTATAATTTCTTATCCCTCTGTCTCCATTGCCAGCCCTTCCTTTTCCTAAGAAGTCCCTATTTTACTTTCATTTCTCTATTTTTTTTACTTTCTTTTAAAACTAGATTGAGCATATGAGAGAAAGCAGACAGCTTGTCAAAGTTACATAAATATAATAAAACTGGATAAATACCAGAGGAGAAACTAAAAATAAAAGTAAACACTTTTTACAAAATAAAATAAATTAAAATACTACTGAAAACATAGTAAATATAAAAAGGAAGAAAAAGACACACACACACACACACACAAACTAGGACTTTTCTCTTGTCTTTCTTGCACTTCATTTGGTGCTGTATGTGGGTTAAGGGCCAGTGAGAGATCAGGTGTTTTTTCATGGCTGTATCCACTTAAAAAAAAAATTCTACTGTATGCAAAGGCATACCAGAATCCAATGCTGTCTACACTTTGATTTGTGGCCAGTGGACTGGATGAGCTTTTACTTCTCCAAACATCTCCCAGTTTGTAGTCCAGGTAAAAGCTAGTGTCAACACTGTGGAGTATTCAACCAATAAACCAGAGAGTGGGAGAAATGAGCAAAACTGTAAGATTTGCACTGGATGGGGAGAACTTCACTCTGCCCTCTAGCAGAGTGCTTTCAGACGTCATCAATTATAGAGAACCCTGGGGGAGGGAGATGAGTGCAGAAATCATGAAACACAAGGCCTAGTTTGTGAGGTTGGTAGTTTTTAATACTACCTAACAGCAAATGCACATGGTGAAGGTGGAGAGTAGCTCCAAGGATGACATGTGAAAACCTCTGAAAACACTCAACATCTTCTTATTTCTTACACTTGGAGATTAGCACGGTGCATAGCACACATTAAGTGTTCAATAAATGTTTGTTAGATTCAAAATAAGTAACATACCCACTTTATCCAATATATATAACAAACAGCTACTGCCGTTATTTTATTTTTAAAATGCCCTCTGACAAATCTCCACTATTATTTTAGCAATAGGCTAAATATTTGTAAATCTTTCCTTTAAACATGAGTCATAAATCACCAGTTCTTGAGATAGTCTTTAAAATCAGCTTTTCCAAATGTTTCTGAGATGCATGACTTTCAAATCCATGATTGTTTTCAAAGTTGTTGGAAGATTAGCGGTTTTTCAGTAATCTTTCAAGTACTATAATAAGTGACATGACCAAAACCAGCTTAGAGACCATTTTTTTCCTTTGCTTAAACTTCAAGGTTATAATCAATTGTTGAGGGAAGGTAGAGCAGAAACTGAAGTACAGGCCATGAAGGATGCTGTTTAATGGCTTGTTCCCTGGCTTATGCTCAGCTAGCCTGCTCACATAGCACAGGCCCACCTGCCTAGGAACGGTGCTGCTCACAGAGGGCTGTGCCCTTTCACATCAATCATTAGTCAAGACATCTCCTCATAGACATGGGCATAGAAATAACTCTTCATTTGAGGTTCCCACCACAACCAGGTGACTCAAGGTTGTATCAAGTTGAGAATTAAAACTAACCAACACAAACAGGCACCTGATAAATTAGCTGTGTCCCAGATTCTCTGTAAAAGCCAACATTATTCCATGTCCTGGAAATAATAAATATTAAAATCTTGAATATAAATTTAACATGCCAAAAAACTGATTGGAAAGCACTTTACTAATCTAAATCATTATTATTTGATTTTATACTTTGTCAACTATGTTTATAAAAAAGTACTTGATGCTGGGCGGTGGTGGCACCTGCTCTTAATAACATCACTCAAGAGGCCAGCCTGGTCTACAAAGTGATTTCTAGGATAACCAGGGCTATACAGATAAACTTTGTCTCAAAAACCAACATCAAAAAAAAAATACTTGAAGTTTTCCTATTTGCACCTTTATATAATAATATGTATGATAAACTTTCTATCAGTTTTTCATTTAAACAAAAAATACAATCATGGATTAGTTAACACCTCAGTTAATGATTATCATAGTTCAAATAAAACATAATGTTCTTAGTCATCTAATTATATTGAATCTATAGTTAATTCCTTTCACATGATTTAGAAAAAAAATCTCTAAATACTGCCTTGATTTTTTTTCTATTTTTGTATTGATGTTGTATTGTGTGTAGGAAAACTGGAAAAATTCATTATTGCAAATTTAGATTTGACAGAATGATTGGATAATGAACTGCAGCACTGGTTAATGTAGTTTCTGGCATTGTTTACTCTGAAAAAGATGACATGTGGGTATACTATTAAAGGTCACTTTTCAATAAGATAGCAATGTTTTCATCAGGCAGGTGTTTCTTTGGGTAAGCTTAGCACCCACTTGCTTAAAAATGGAAAACTATATATCTGTAACAACCAAAGTTCCATTGTCACACCATGCAGTTGTCCAAACAGCATTAAGTCCTTTTGAAAGTGGCCTGTTTTGTGTTAGTTACTGTGGCAACCAATCTCTTGATTCATAGTGCTTATGGAATGACTTCTTCACCTAATATGCTGCTAGTACTGCGGGTATCAACTGCTGTTTTTTTTGTTTTGTTTTGTTTTGTTTTTTACTAAATTGAAGAGGGCTATAAACTAAATAAAAATAAAATACAGAGCACACTGGGGCTTGGGTGTAAAGTAGCAGGGGAGCTGTTAACACTGAAGTGTCTTGAAGTTGATGTGAAAGTTCACTGTGGATTCACATCATTGATCTTCTATTAGAGGGAAGAAGTTGGTAAATGAAGACTCCAGTTTTAACTGGCTTTAATATCTGTTATGTTAGCACTACCTAGCTACATGTGGGTCTTCCCTCTCAATCCGTTCATATACTCCTGCCTTTTCCTTCTTTTCCTTTCTACAGTTATTCATTGATTCCTACTATCTGCTTTGTTAAAAGTCATATATTTGAACTACTCACAATAGGAAAAGGGGGGCTGAAAAATCACTGTGAGAAATTGTCTCCACCCAGTTGGCCTATGGGTATACCTGTGGGACTGTTTTTTGATTGCTAATTGGTGGAGGAAGACATCACCTACTGTGGACAGTGACACACCTGGGCAGGTGGTTAGAGGCTGTGTAAGGAAGGCAGCTGAGTAGAAGCACGGGAAGAGGGCAGTCAGCAGTGTCCCTTCATGGTTTCTACTTTAAGCTTGTGCCTTGAGTTCCTGTCATAGCTTCTGCTCCATGATGAACTGTAACCTGTAAACCGAATAAATCCTCCCACCCCCAAGTTACCTTTGGTATCTGTTTTATCAAAGACAGAATGGCAAACTAGAACATTTACTTTATAAAATTCAATTTGTAACAGCACAAAACAGTTGGTAAAAACATGAATAATTCAGTACAATGACAGAAGGTATCGAGTGCTATGGGAAATAATATTCGATAAAGTGGGACCAAGAGTAAGGAACACCATAGGCAACCTCTGGAGAGCCCGAGAGAAAGGTGTCACCTGACTTCATCCATGCTTAGTACCTCACCCCTCATATTAGAAATGGAAGAGAAGGGAACAAGGTAGACAAGTCAGACTGTTACAATAACCTAATCAAAAAGTTATCACAGTTACCATAGTGAGTGGGAAACGGTATAAATGATGAGAAAGAGGAAACAAATTCTGTTTAAACATAGTTGCTAAAAACCCAGAAAAGATGATAAGTGGTTGGTCATTCTGGATTAACTGTTTTCTTTTCTGTGACATCTGGGAATCAGCTGAGTTTCTGTGTATTCAGAACAAGATACACCTGAAAGGCTACATAGGGTTAAATTAAACAATGTTTGAAATACTTAGTAAAGTGTGTAGTTTCGAAGCAGATGTTTAGTAAGTGATAGCTATTATTGTCAAATTATAAAGTATATTATTTGTTAAAGTAATTTACTTTATTAATTATATTCAAAATACATAATAACAATAATAATATTTTATAAAGCCTTATTGTATCTGCTAGTGTTTGTAACCTAGTCTCCGTATCAGGCAGGATTATAAACAGAAAAGACAGAATGGAGATATATACATATATTCATTCTATCTCAGTATATAATTTATTAAATCAACTTAAATTGAAACAGCACCAACATCTGTGTCACCCTGAGAAGCTGAGAACCTAAGAGTTCCCCAGACCACAAGGCTCCAACCTGGTAGAGAAAACCTCTCAGTTGGGGGTGAAGGAGGCCTGGAAACACTAATTCTAACAACAGCAAAGGAATCAGCAGCCATAGTAAGGGGAAGGCTAAGCAAGCAACAAGCAAATGGTCTCCCTCCTGCTATGGCCTGTTTTACTGGACTGCTACAAGAAAGTGCCATCTGCATTTTGGGTAGCTCTTCCCACATCAATTGAGCATATCAGAAAAATTATCAGTTGATGCTTCCTGCATAGATGATGCTAATTTGTTGCAAATTGACATGAAAACCAACCACCATAGTCCTGGTGAGCTACTTAATAAAATAATTCTGGAAAGTTTGTTAAATTTCTGCTCATTATAAAAAGGACTATGTACCACACCTTCTTGCCCTTGAGCTCAGGGTCTCTAGGAGATGAATTCACGTAGTAGACTGCTCTATTTGAATAGCAGCGCATATCAGGGCTCACGAGAAACATAACCTAGTGTTGGGGTATGACATTCCTAGTCACTTCCTTTTGCTTCCTTCACCTGAATGACTTCCTGCTTTTTAGCTCCATGAACACTACTTCCTCACTTCATTGGACACTCAGTTCTCTCAACTGAAGCTGCACATCTGTACAGCTCTTCATAGTAGTTCAATATGCCTTTGTCTAAAATTATGTTAGTTCCCCGAGATGTTATGCAGTTTGTCTGCATCTCAAGAAAGTCTACTTAGGAAACATTGAATAACAAGCAGACACAGTCATCCAAATCATTGGGAAGCAGTAGAGAATGAAGGACAGCTTGATATTAGCTAAGAATGCAGACCTGAGCTCAAGAACTTGCTATTCTGTGTGATCTTCAGCATTAGAATGGTACAGCACCCTTAGGAAAGTCACCAGGAGAATATCTTCATTGGTATTTCTGGCTTTATTTGAGTAATTTATGTCTTGTCCAACTTTGAGGTGATAGTTTTTGTTTTATCCTATTCTATTTTATTTTGTTATATATTTTTTAATGAATGAATGAAATCGTTGGATAGATGAACAAATGGATGGAAACTAGCTTCTAGGGTAAAGACTAACAACTGAACTGACACTTATACCTGCTGGGAGATTGAAAATCAGTTTTCTCTATAGACTGACACTGGGTATATCAACCACTGCAGGACAGGCCTCATGTTCAGGATTAGTTGACAAACATATAATTGGACACAACAACTTTTTTGTTTGTTGCTGTGGATATCGTTCTATATAAATAAAACACTGATGGCCAGTGACCAGGCAGGAAGTAGGTGGCCAGGCAGGAAGTAGGTGGGACAAGGAGAGAGGAGAATTCTGGAAAGTGGAAGGCTGAGGGGGGAGTGCACACTAGCCACCACCAGGACAAGCAGCATGTAAAGACTCTGGTAAGCCACCAGCCACGTGGCAAGGTATAGATTTATAAAAATGGGTGATTTAAGATAGAAGAACAGTTAGCAAGAAGCCTGCCATGGCCATACAGTTTATAAGTGATCTAAGCGTCTGAGTGATTATTTTTATTAGTGAATTGTGGGACTGCGGGGCTTGGGGAACCTGGAGAGAAGCCCTCCAGCAACAGTTTGTTACAGTTTGGTGGGGATTTTGGTTTTTGTTTATTTGTTTGTTTTATTTTGTTGGACAGGTGTGGTTTTATTTTGGGGTTTTGTTTGGTTTGGGGCAGTTGTGATGTTTTATTGAAGTTTTGTTTGCTTTCTGAGAAAGAACTTGTGGATAGGGATGCAGAGAAGATCTGGAATAACTTAGGGGAGAGGAAGAATAAGATCAAAATATACTTAAATTTAAAAATCGTTTTAAATAGTAAAATATAATTAAAAAGAAGATAATACAACTTATATAGTCTTAGTAGTATTTTAAGGGGGATATGAGAGACATTTTGGAGCATTATAGAATGTTGGTTAAGTTATATTTTTCCAACATAGTATTTTTATTGATTATTTGGGAATTTCACACAATATACCCTGATCACACTTGCTTTCCATTCCTCCCAGATCCACCTTCTCACCCTTGTGCTCCCCCTCAATAAAAATAATACATCAAGAACAATTTTGTTACCCATATACTCATTGGAGCATAGACAACCGCTTAATGATAACTGAGTCTCTCACCTACCACTATCCTTCCCCCAACACACACACACACACACACACACACACACACACACACACACACACACACACACACACACACACCAGTAGCCATCAGATTTGAAAAGCTACACTTTCAGCATCTTTATCACAATTATTTTATTAAATCTATTCATTTATTTTACATCATGATCACAGTTTCCCCTCCATCCTCTCCTGCCATTTCTTCCCCCCACTTTCCCTCACCCCCCTACCCCAATTCATTGCTCCTCTGTTTCTGTTCAGAAAGAAGGCAGGCCTCCCATGGGTATCAACAAAGCATGACATATCAAATTGAGGTAGGAGTAAGCTCTTCCCCTTGTATTAAAACTGGGCAAAGCAATCCAGTATGAGGAATATGTTTTCAAAAGCCAAGCAAAGTGCTAGGGACAGGCCTTGCTCCCACTGCTATAAGTCCCACAAGCAGACCAAGCTACACAACTGTCCCACATATGTAAAGAGCCTAGGTCAGTCCCATTCAGGCCTCCTAGCTATTGGTCCAAACTGTGAGCTCCTGTGAGCCCACATTAGTTGTTTCTGTGGGTTCCCTTGTGATGATGTTGATCTCCTGGCTCTGGCTGGTACAATCCTTCCTCCCTCTCTTCAACAGGATTCCCCAAGATCTGCCCAGTGCTTGGTTGTGGATCTCTGCATCTGTTTTGATTAGTTACTGGATGACAGCTCTCTGATGACAGTTCGGGTAGTCACCAATCTGATCCCAGAAAATGGCTAGTTCAGGCTACCTATCTACTGTTGCTAAGAGTCTTATCTGGAGTCATTTTTGTAGGTTTGGGGGAGTTTCCCTTGCATCAGGTTTCTTCAATGACTTCCTGTCTAGGCTGTTTCTCTTTGGGGGACTGGGGATTGTAGAACCCTCAGTGTCTCTCATTCTCAACTATTGGGTCTGGAGTCATTGAAATCTCTGTAACAGAAGCTTTCCTGCCCATAACAGCAAGTGGCAGTACATATGGTATTTCACATGGTTTCATGGACCACAGATATCCACATGGCCCCCAGCTGCACCACAGAAGATGGAACTCAATATGGTTAAGTTATTTTAAGGTGAATCTTGCAAGGAAAATATCTAGATGAAATCTACCAGTTTATGAAAATGACTCTTACATGGATTACGAAGATCCACACTCAGTTCCCGAGGCTTGCTCAGTAAACGTTTTTAGACATTGAGCCACCTCCTCAGCATCTTTAACCAGTCTTGATGAGCTAGCTATGAGTGCACTATTTCCATCACCATCTATTTGCAGTCGTATCCTAAGAGTAAACATTTCCCGAAGCTTGCAGTTCAGGAATTATTGTATGGTCTCAGCATTATTGAACAACTGTTTAGAAAAGCAGAGATTTGTGAGAGTCTTAAATAACACATGGTGTTATGTTGGTTTCATTTCTTTCAGCCTTAGTGTCTTTATGTTTGAAATGTAAGTTGTGAATCAGCAAGATGAAGTATGAAAATAATTACATCTGGACATGACTTAGTCAGTATGGAAGATATACTAGCTGGTATTTTTTTTACAGAGACGTATTGAATAAAACATACAACTCAAGGATCAGCCATCAAGTAATAAATCTAATTACAATCCTGTTAGCTTGCCTTCCATTGTAGATTGCAGACTAGCTTGAATTATCTTTCCATGGTTTTCAGTAGGAGTCTAAAGCACACATTTATTTTTTTCTGGTATCAGCTTCCTAGTGCCTATATTTAACATGCATGTTTATCTAACTTACACTATTAACAGTTTTGTTTTTGTTTTGTTTTGTTTTTTTAACAGAATGACATGAATTACATAGCATCCAGTGGACTCTTATTTAAAGATGGCAAAAAGCGAATTGATTACATCCTGGTTTATCGAAAGACAAACATCCAATATGACAAAAGAAACACATTTGAAAAAAACCTCAGAGCAGAAGGTTTGATGTTGGAAAAGGAGGTAATCAGTTTCTTTTTTGGACTAATATTCTGGGATAGATACTATCAGTCATACTTTAATATATATGGTCTATGCATTTTCCCAAGTCCAAGAATAAAATAAAAACATATGTACTATTCCATTTAAATATTTATTTACTTTTTCATCTATGCATATCTGTACATTTTAAATATTTTTCAAAGGGTTTGGCTATTTTTGCAATTTTTGAAAACTGATTATGTAATGATTATGCCCATGCAAAGTAGGAAACCCTGAGTGAGGAAAACCAAATGTTGAAATTGTTCGCCAAGCTGCTGAAATGCAAGTTTGATTGCTAGAAGTATGGGCACCAACCTTCACCAGCCTCTTTGTTTTGTTTATATGAATCTTTTGAAAGGACTATTTTCTTTTTCCTTCTAGTAAAACAATAAAAGGATCAAGGCATCTGAAAAAAATAGAACATAGAAAGGAAGAAAAACATACTTTTCATAGTTCTATGATGATAAAATTGCCACTTTTGTTATTTTAGTTGAATATTCTATGGTTTAATTTGTTTGGTTTTAAACATCTATTTTATTGATTTTAAGTATGAGTACTAGTGATTGAGTACATACACATGAGTGCAGATGTTCTTGGAGGTCAGAAGCATTGGATTCCTTGGGCCTGGAATTTCAGGCAGTTGTAAGCCACTCAACATTGTTGCCGGAACTAGACTCTACTTCTTTGAAACAGCAGTACTCGTTCTTAATCACCGAGACATCTCTCTAGCTAAAGCTAAACAATTTTGAAATGGGCACATGAAAAACACTATGAGATCTTAAAATAGTATTTGAGCTATATTCTCGAAATCTTTGAAAACAGTTCTCCAAAGCAGCAGTATTTATAGACTTTCTTTCCTAAGTGGAATTGTACCACAATTCTCTTTTTTAATAATTTTGTTTTATTTTTTTGAAATTATATCATGTCATATCATCCCTTCTCTTTCCTCCCTTCAGTCCCTCCCATTCACTCTTTGCACTATGTTAGATCCATAGCCTCTTTTTCTTTTATTGTTACACACGCACACACACACACACACACACACACACACACACAAACACACACTGTTAAAAATATAAATGCAACCCACTCAGAACTTATAATACACACACACACACACACACACACACACACACACACACACACACACACACGACCTTAGGGCCGACCACTTGGTATTAGATGACTAATTGGGGGCTCTTCTCTAAATCACATTTTATCACATTAGAGAAAGATAAACCCCTAATGTAAAATAAATAAATAAACAAATGAAAATCCAAGAAACATGAAAATCAAGGCCAGGGTCCACATTGCTACCCAAATAAATCTCATTTCCTTTTCAGAACTTCCGAAGAGCTGGTTTCCTGCTAGCTGCCTCTCAGTATGTTTTATGCACAAAAACAAATCACTGTTATATCTACAACCAACTTAGCTTTTTGACTCTGCGGAATATCACAACATACAGATCTACTCAGACATTTTTAATTGTGTAAAAATTTAAATATTTGAACAGTTAACTTGTAATTGCAGTGTTAAAACTTGATTTTTAAAAATGCTAAGGTAAAAATGAAATATTGAGAATTTTCTAATAAGATTTAGCAAAATGTTGCTTGGGACTCAGAGATATGGTTCTGAGACCCTCTGACCCCATTACTTTCATTTTTCATTCTCAAAACATGTCTTAGAATTAATTTTTTTTTTTTTTTGGTTTTTTGAGACAGGGTTTCTCTGTGTAGCTTTGCGCCTTTCCTGGAACTCACTTGGTAGCCCAGGCTGGCCTCGAACTCACAGAGATCTGCCTGGCTCTGCCTCCCGAGTGCTGGGATTAAAGGTGTGCACCACCACCGCCCGGCAAAAAATTAATTTTTTAAAGTAATACATTTTAGGGAGTACTAAACTATTATCCAGTGTCTCCCTTAATAACTGAATTTATTTGTAATTATTAAAATTCTTTCCTACAAAACAGTAGATACACAATGAGTTCACAAGAAGAAAAGGTTTATTTACACACTGCCACATGACACAGAACAGGGAAAGTGAAATTCTTTTTTTTTCTTTTTCTTTTTCTTTCTTTCTTTCTTTTTTTTTTTTTTTTTTGAGACAGGATTTCTCTGTGTAGCTTTGTGCCTTTCCTGGAACTCACTTTGTAGACCAGGCTGGCCTTGAACTCACAGAGATCCACCTGCCTCTGCCTCCCAAGTGCTGGGATTAAAGGCATGCACCACCACCGCCCGGCGCGAAATTTTTATTTTAACTTTTTATCTAATATTTTTCTTATTTTTCCTGGGACCGTTAACTCAGAATATCACTACCTCTAGAAATTAGACATATCAAAGGGTACTTATTGAAAAAGAGTCCTATAGACTGCTTTATTCGTTTGATTTCCTTGTGATTTCTACTTCACAGAAATAAGAGCACATACTTCCTAACCGTTCAAAGCAGTTTATACACACACAGATTACACTCCGTACTGGTAGTCTTGGTGCTCAGATGATTTATGTTCACCTATGTATTCACTAAGTAATTTTACAAACACCGAGCAAGCTTCTACAGAAACCGATATTTAAAGTGGACCAAATCATTGAGTATACTGAGTGACACTTGCCTATACAGACCAGACATACACACCGGGTACCATGACAGACATGATCACTGCTTCTCTCTACTCTGTTGGGTCTTCTTGGCCAAAGTTCAGATGTTGTTGAGTCTTTTGCCTTATTCCTCTGAATTAATACAAAGAAAAATACTCCATGATGCATTAAAAAACAGTTATGTTCCACACTGACAGGGATGTTTCTCTATTCTTGTGGTTTCTGTTTATATTGGCACACAGCAAGATAGAGCTCTCTGAGTCCTGCTATTGCTGGACAGAGGATGCTCATTCTAGTTGCATAATTACGTTTTTCTCAGCTTCACTTCACTTTCTTCGCGTTTAATCCACACATTAAAGAGTTAGGAAAGCCGGGTAAGTAGGTGAATCAAGCTGACTGCCTAGATCCTTGGACCTGCTGCTTCCACCACTGGAGCCATTGTACTGTTAGTATTATTTCCTCTCTCCTACCAGTGCTCCCCTGTTAAAATAAATATGTTGTTGTTGATGAAGATGGTGATGGTGGAAAATATTAGGGGAATCCATTTGTCCAGATTTCGTATTACTAGTGTTAAATCTGAGTTAGATGTTTTTATATTTTCCCTTCTGTAAATGCCTCATTAAATTTGATGTAGGTAACACTAAGGAACTCTGGTTGTGTTTCCAAGAGAGGAGAAAAACCGGGGTGGGGAACAAAGGAATATGAGGATTAAAGGAGGAGACCAAATAAAGAGAGAAGATTTCTAATTGTGTTAGTCGATATTAACTACACATAATAGATTTTATTATGATACTTCCATACCCGTATAATAATTCAAACAAAGCAATGTTATGTAAGGAATGTGGCTGGGTGCTATGTATAAACTGAAAGAAAATTACTTAACTGAAAAGTAGTCTCTATTAGTCAGAGTTCTCCAGGGATAAAGAACTGGAATGAATACCTATTAGAAAATGTGTTTATTAGATTGGCTTACACAGCAGATAATCCAACTATTTGCACACAGGAGAGGCTGAGAAATTCAGTAGCTACACAGTCAACAAGGGTGGGCACCTCAGCACTCACAATCTGACTCTGAGGGCCTAGATGATAGATACCTGGAGAGTCACTAGTTCTTAGTCCAGATTGGAAAAACAAAGGGTTCTAATGTCACAGAGTGGGCTCACCAGTAAGGAGCTAAGGCAGCCAGATGCACACTCCTTTCCTCAGACCTCTTATATCTGCACAGTCACTAGAAGCTGCTGCCTACTCTACAGGATGCCCCATCTATTTACTTCTCCAGAAAATATCCTCACAGACACATACAGAGAGGTGACTGTCTTAGTTTATTCCAGATCTCATAAAACTGGCAACAAAGATTAACACTCACAGAGTCCATCATAGAAATACAGAGAAAGAATTCTACCCATAGAGAAAAGCAGTAACAAAACTTATTACTGTCTAGAAAAGAGCTAGGCTTCTTTTTTGAATGGAGTATATAGAAGGAACATTAATTATTGTAATTCTGAGAAATACAAGTAGAGATATTTGAAGGCTAGACATAAATGAAGATTATGACTTGAAGATAAGTACTCTCTCTAGTCAATGACAGTATGAACCATATGCTAGGAAAAGGGCAGTAGTGATAACAGAAATCAAAACAAAGAAAAGGAAAAACCCTACAGAATGATAGGAGAGGAGAATAGGCATGTGAAATCATCAGGGATAAACTCAGGTATAACTGTATTTAACAAGGCAATTCCACGTAATTTATCTAGTAATCAAGAGAGGTTTATTTTTGAGATAACTTACAGCCAATAAGGGGTTGATTACAG
The DNA here is from genome assembly GCF_049852395.1 of Peromyscus maniculatus bairdii. Lineage (NCBI taxonomy): Eukaryota > Metazoa > Chordata > Mammalia > Rodentia > Cricetidae > Peromyscus > Peromyscus maniculatus. The sequence continues at coordinate 87,246,264 of NC_134855.1, read as the reverse complement.
GATCCAGGAGAGATGAGGTGCCATCCAGCAGAGAACTCTAGCTTCATCTCCCATCTAGATTCCAGGAACATGAGGTATTCAGAAGGGGGCCAGATATGTATGCACCATGAGTCTTAAGGGGCTCCCTCTCAGCCATGCCCCAGGGACAAGCCAGCCCCAGGGGAAGGTTATAGGCAGGTGTGACAGTTACCTGCTGTCACTCTAGGGGCAGTGTTTCAAGGTCAAAGCTGGAATGGCTACCCACTACACTCAGGAGCCTTAGGGAAGATCTGGTCATAGGAAAACATACTGCAGAAAAGTTCAAGACCAGAAGGAGACCTGTTCATTGGAGGATGTGGAGGCCTTTAAGGCAAGCAGTAAGAATGACTTCTCTGAGAAGACAGATGTACACTATGCTAGCATGCAAGTAGATGATGAAGTACACTATCAAGAGTAGATAATGGAAAATAAGCACACATCATTCACCTGCTTGTCTGGGTGAGAGGTGAAAAAACCACCAGGTTGGGGTGGGTGAACACTCTAGTGAGATTGCCGTCCATATCTTCTATTCACATTTTTACTTTTTTTTTTTAAGATAGGATGTTTAAATGATTAGGAGTAAGATTCAAGAGAAGGGGAGGGAATCATAGAGGAAGGAAATAGAAGGGAAGAAGTCAGAAAAAGGAGACAAGAAGGAAAAGAGCACTGGGGAAACAGAGAAAATGATGTAATCATTAAAATCCCCAAAATAAAATAATAAATAAAATGCCTTTAGGAAAGAGTAAAGGCAGCGATTATAAAATATACAGGAAAATCACTAAATTATGCATTGTATTGCCCTTATCTATTTATTGTGTGTATGTTTAGTTGTGTGTGTGTGTGTGTGTGTGTGTGTGTGTGTGTGTGTGTGTGTGTACCACAAATATCTGCCTCCACACATGTAGAGGTCAAAGGGAAATTGCAGAAGTATGTTCTCTCCTTCTAATATGTGAGCCCAGTGAACAAACTCATTTCATCAGGCTTGGCCTTTACCCACTGATCCATCTCATCAGCCCCTTAACTTTTACTTTAAATTTAATTTTACAAGAATTTATTTTGCCTGTTACAGGTACTTTCACAAAATATGATCCTGATCTTGATAACGAAAAAAGTTTTTATATTTAGCTTATCAGAATTTTATTTATTATTTATGGTTTCATGTATAAATCAACCTGTTACAATAAATTTATTACAAATAAACAAAAACATTTTTCTAAAACAAGCATTCTAGCATTATATCATAAAACATACATATTGTTTCAACATAGTGAAGACTGTAGCAGGAATCTTAAAAGATCTTATTAATAAAATCAAACCTGAGGCCAGTTATTGGGGTGAACACGAGAAGATCAGAGAGACAGAACAAGCCACAGCTAACCTCGCCTGGCCAATTACTCAGCTGATCTTGTTTCCTCAAACTGGAAGCCTCTGTGTCCTCATATCCGAATGGTTCTCAGCTGAACTGTGCTGCTCAAAACCTAAAAGCTTAGCCAGCCAAATGCTTCTGGTTTCTTGTCTTCACGCCTTATATATCTTTCCTTTCTACCATCACTCCCTGGGATTAAAGGCTCCTTCCCTGGGATCAAGTACAGTGAAGAACAGAGATTCTGAGAGCCCTGTCCACATCACTACTATTAAAAAAAAAAAACAACACTCTGAATTCTCCTGTTAAGCAAGAGGTTTAGATGATAGAATATAACCTCAGTAAATTTTGAAATAAAATGATTTTATAATTAAAAACTCATTGGTATGAAAATACTCATAGCTCTCTAAAATATCAAATCCAGTGTTTTAAGGTTAGATGCCCTTACATGCCCTGAGTGCTCAAGGATGTCAGTTTAGTGACCAGTACTCACCCCTCATTTTTTTCAGTATTATAAACATTTAAAATATTAATTAGCTTTCAAAGTTTCTCTTATTGAATGTTATGTACGTTGGATTCAATTTTATTTGATAAATATTGAGTTGAAAATATTTAGCGGTTTTTTTTGTTGTTGTTGATAGAAGGGAAAACAGTTTTGTGAAGATATTACAAGGCATGAATTTGCTAGCTAAAATATGGAGGTTAGAAATCTGTCCATGTTTACAAATGAATATGCACGGAGCTAAACACTGAGTGTGGCAGAAAGAACTCAAATAGTCATTAAATTTCGTGCCAGTATGAACAGTTTCTAAAAGAAAGCATCATCAACTGACAGTGTGTATTTCAGGGCACATCTTTGTGCACAGGAAGGTTATTTGTCACTAGGAAGTTTCTGTCTCGTAATTCAGTTCATAGCAGCAATTTGCCTTGCTCCTGGACATGGAGGATGCCTTGAGAGACCACATACTCTTTTCTTTGTTCTGTATCCAAATCATGCAAATAACTTTGTGAAAACATGATTTCTAAGTTTCCTCTTCACCCGGGAGTAAGTGTTCTTCCCCTTGGGAATTTTGGGTGGAATAATTAGATAATAATGAGAAGTGTGAAGGTTGTGGGTGTTTTGTTCCTCTGAGAAGCCTGCTTTCAGCGGAGATGAGCAGAAGAGACCCAGATTGGCAGCTAGTGCTTCTAAAACGGAAGGTGATCTTTCCCCCTGACAGCACCATCTTGTCACCAATAGCTTCAGCTCACCTGCGACCAGCAGAGAATGAAACCAGTTGACTTTTGTGTTCTCCGATGGTGGCAAAACAAAGGAGAAATTAAGTTGAGAAGCTATAGAAAATATGAGTTCATCCTGGTTAAAATGGTCTTTCAGTATGTATGCAGTTAAAACTAAGGCATGAAAATGAGATACATTCTAGCTGTGTGCACTTAGCCTGACATTTTACCCAGTGATGGCAGTCACTGAAATGCAAAACCCCTCCTTCCAAAGCAGCCTCTTATTTTAGGTGGTTAGATTATTTCACATTAAGAGCTTGACAGCAATGAATTAAGAACCTGCAAGAGGCAAGCTGTTCTTGGTGCTATTTTGGATCCTGACATAGTGCCCCACTGCAGAAAGTCAGGATCTTTGCATTTGCTGTTTTCCTTATTTCTTGCTCAGGTGTAAGTTAGACAAAATGTAGACTCAAAATAACTTAGCTCACCAGGCATGGTGGAACCCATTTGTGGTCTCAGTTCTCTGCAAACTGTGACAGAAGGATCATGAGTTAAAGGCCAGCTGGGTCTATACAACTAGTTCCAAACAAATACAGGCTACACAGAGAGACCTTATCTGAAAAAAATCGAGCATAATAATAATAACAACAAAATAATGATAATGGTAGAAGTAAATAAAAATGAAAGTTAACTAACTCATTCATCTTTACAGTGCATGGTCAGTGAGTCTGATACAGAATTAAATGCATGGATATACATGCCATATGTCTTCACATAATAGAAGGGAAAACACTATAGGAAAGAGAGGAAATTGACTTAAGAGGCAAAGACAAGAAGTATCAGTGAGTGTGTCAGAAGTGGTGTGAATGAGACAGCAGTGGCAGATTGTCTAAGGATGGGACCATTTTTAAATAGTAGCTATGAACAAAAGTAAATCTCTTTCCCAAGCTTACACTTATACAGTTACTATTTTGTTTTTATAGTTTATATTCAATTTATATTACAAGATAAAAATATTTAGCTGTTTAACTTATGTCTTGATTCAAGTCACTGTACATCAGAGACCTTGGTGTGTTGTTTTTTTTTTTTTTTGCTCTGTTTTGTTTTTGTTTTTGCTTTTCATTTTGCCTTTGTTTACAATTCCTAAGTTGTTCCTGACTTTATGCTTATTATTACCACAAATCCGGAACCAAAGGTGTTCAAAACCAAGGTACAAGCTCCATCAAAGGGAAACCAGATAGCTACTTACAGAGGAGCAAAAGGACAGATCTCGGGATGATTTATAATTCACCTGTGTTTTAAACACCAGCTGAATTTGTTCTTCAGTATCTGTGATCTAAATTAAATGCTGTTGCCACAATACCATGTTGTGGAATGTTCTGTATGCTGTGTATGTGTTGCTCTGATTGGTTGATAAATAAAATGCTGATTGGCCAGTAGCTGGGCAGGAAGTATGGGTGGGATAAACAGACAAGGAGAATTCTGGGAAGAGGAAGGCTGAGTCAGGAGATGCCAGCCCGTGGTCCAGGGAGCAGCATGTAATGACACACAGGTAAAGCCATGGAACACATGGCAATTTATAGATGAACAAAAATGGGCTGAGTTTAAGTGTAGGAGCTAGTCAGTGGTAGGCCTGAGCTAATGGCCGAGCAGTTTTAATTAATAAAAGCCTCTGTGTGTTTACTTGGGTCTGAGTGGTTACAGGACCAGGCGGGACTCAGGAATTTTGTAAGTGGCTGTGGGACATTGGTGCCAGGTGAGCAAAGAAAAACTTTCAGCTACAATACCATGCAATTTTAAAGGGATAGGCAGGATGAAAAGAATGTAAGTTGTGTTCTGAAAGTGAAAGACTAGCTGACACAATTAGAATAGTGGGCATCTAAAATCAAAACTAGGACCTTCATTAATGCCTAAAAATAATTTCATACAAATAAGGCCAAAAAAGTATAGTAGAAGATGAAATATGTCTTCCACTTGTTCTGGGTGGGAGAATCATTTAAGTGGAAGGCTTAAGTTTTCGGTTTTAAATTTTAATTTACTTATTTATTTTTATTTTGTTGTGTGGTGCTGAGGTTCAAATACAGATCTGGAACATGCTAAGAAGGCCCTCATTAGTTCTATGGGAGTTCTAGCAGCAAAAGTTTTTTATCATTATTATTTCTATCATGCCTACATAGAAACCTTTCCATTAAGTCTGGAACAGTCATTATAAAGTGCCTGGCAAAATCATCATGATAACCTCTTCTTTTGCCTTGATCAATGACAATATCTAGATGGATTATAAATATGTTTAAGTAGTTATTTGAATAAATAAGTAGTGCTTGTAAAACTGTATGTAATTTGCAACACTAATAGATTCACCAGTGAGTGTGTGTGTGTGTATGTGTATAATTTCAATAATTATATAAGAGAAAAGGTCATGAATTTGAGAGGTAGGAGTGCCAGAGGAGTTGGATGGAAAGAGAAATGTTGGAAATTTTATAAATGCATGAAATTCTCCAAAATTTACTTAAAATTATAGATGTTTTCCCAAGCATAGGTAATATGTTTAATGTTGGACTAAATTTAAAGACCTATAGAAACTTAACATACTATGTCTACTTCTGGCATGGGCAATTACAATTTTCACAATATTTTACCTTTAAATAAAAACAAACATTTTAAGCAGAAAGGGGGCTTCAGAAATTTTGCTAGCATTAGACTGTCTTGTATTGTTTTTCTTGTGATTTGCATGATTCTATGCCTTCATTAAGCTTATAAATGTAACAGTCCATCATGTCAAGGGCATCTTATCACTTAACTAGCTCATTTTCCTCAGAATAAACTGTACCCAGCAAATAGTTGAAGGATTAGATAGGTACTTCAAAAAATGTGGCAGTAGGATAAATGGATTAGTTAGTTAAAGACTTCTGATGATTTTCAGTGTTTTATGCACTCTCTGAGTGAAAATGAGGGTCTTGATTATCTGACATGAAGAATAACTTGAAACTCTTAGTTGTCTTATAACTGCTCTGAATAGGGAATCTACATTTTAATAATGGTCAATGCAAGAAAATTATGATGTCTATTTCATGTACACAGTAACTGAGCGAGGACAAGGACCCACTAGTCCTTGCACTTGTTAAGCAACTATGACATCACATTTTGGGGAAAGGAAAGATTTTATTGAAGATCTGCCATCGAGAAGACATCAAATGTGTCATTTCAAATGGCAGAGGTTGGGAGAATACATAGAGGGGAGTGAAGAGAGAAGCTTACTGTTGATTTGACGACCAGAAGCGAAAGCATTAAGGTTCTTTTATACCATCAGAGATAAGCACAATGCCTATTCATGGGTCACATGTTTCTTTCCAGGGGAGTTATAATGTTTTGTGTGGGAATTCTGACTTTATGTTATCAAAAGGCCATGACTGAGATGAAGAGCTTTGTTTTATGGATGTCCATCAGGTTTCAAACCAACTGCCTCTGAAGGCAGTTCCCTACAAATAATTTACAGACAATTTTATATTTAGGAAGTTTATTTATGGGTGTATATACATTTACATTTCTTAATGGCATTTAATATTTTAAATACTTTTATCAAGAATTTTTGACCATATAATTTCCCTTTATATAAGTAAGAATGATCCTTGTATAGCCACAGTGATAATATTACTTTCTTTGAAAAAATTATGGTAGAATTTCATCAGTTCTGATTCTAAATAATGGTACTCTGTGCTATCCCTTTTCAGCCAGCTATTGCAAACCCCGACATTATGTTTATTAAAATTCATATTCCGTGGGACACACTGTGCAAGTATGCAGAGAGGTTGAACATCAGGGTGCCCTTCAGGTACTTTTATGTATTATTTCTTTTTTTTCTCAATATTATTAGGATGACTCTGTCTTTTGTAACACCTAGCAGCAATAAATGTGGATTTTATTCAGAGGAAATTATTTCTCTTTTAAATTTTAGGCTATATTAGATTGTTTTCCCCTAAATTGTTTGACTAATGTGGTAAGCTTTCTGATTCCATGGACATGTAATATCATTTTAAGGTAGACTTGCCTAGAGATAAGGTAACACAATTATTTTCAGATTTCAACTTTAAGCAACTCCCAAGATCAATCCTCATCCTTATTTCATATGAATGTAATATAACTCTGATAATGGTTAGCAAGAATAGTTTTTCAGACCAGGTCATCTGGGACAATTTCTGAGCTCTGGCTTCAATATCAATCAGTAAGTGATAAAAATAGATGACCTTCTTTCAAGGATTTTCAGTCCTTCTTTTGGGCAAAGAAATGTGTTGGCCTAGCTTGACTATCTGGTATTCAATGTAGAATGTACCAGTTCCCCCATCATGTGCCATTGTAGCTTTTATAGTGCACACACTATATGCAGAGTGTTGACTCGATTGATAATAAGAGTACTTCCATGAATGTAGAGTTCAACAGATCCCATCAGATGCTAAGAAGGAATAAAAGTTTCAAGAAAAATGAGATTGCAAGTACCATAGTAAGTGTAAGTGAACACTGAGTTCAAATAAAAATATGAAATTTTCCTGTTAGACGCTGGAAAGGCTTATGTTAAGCCTCAAGATCATTCAAGATAAAAGAGGGGATGCTGATGCAAGTGTCTTGAGACATCAGAAACATGTCAAGCCTCGAAAGATGCAACCTCAGTCATTGTGCAGAAATACGCAATTAAACATTATTTACATAAAATTTCCATTACATTGTGTTTATGTTATCTAGAAATAATTTTAAATGTACATAAGGATGTCTGAAGGTTAGCTAAAAAATACCAGGCTGTTTTTCATAATTTTGTATATCTATTCAGTACTGTATATTAAGAGTACTCTAGAACTAGTTCCTTTAAAATATGGACAGACTACTGTATAAAATCATCATCATCTTAATTAACAAAAGCACATACCTTTTTAAAGAACAAGATTTTTATTATTGAATGAATTATTCATTCTAAATTATCCATGAAAATATTTACTTGTGAAACCTATTACATTCCAGAGAGAAAAGCTACAATCTGGGTCATCAAGATGGCTCAGCAGGTAAAGGCACTGGATGCTGAACCTGAGGATCTGAGTTTGACCTCTGGAAGGAAAGACCTTCCCTCTGACCTCCATCTGAGTGCCTAGCACCCAGATGCTTACACACACAGTGATAAATAAATAAGTAAATATAAACCTAGCATTTTGTTTCAGAGAAACAAAAGCCTAAAATTTTCAAATCACTTGTAATATATGCATGCCTTTTAAACTTCTGTCTATGTTTGAAAAAAAAAATGAAAGAAGATACTTAAAATGCAAATTTAGTTAGACAAAGCAAGCCTTGAAATTTTACATCTGAATTCAGTGTTGGAATATGGCAAGAACATTTTAAATCTTTCTGAAGACTGTGGCCTATGTTCTACTCTAGAAAAACCAAACCCAGTTGCTGAATGTATGTAAAGGATACTTACTAGACTGGCCTCCATGACACAGTCTGGGCAGTCCAACAATAACTGTCTTGCACTGAAGAGGCTAGGAACCTAGCAGATGGTCAATTGACGGGGCAAGGGCCCTCACCAGTCCCAATCTGGGGCTTTAGGCCTGGAGGATTCCTGGAGAATCACTGATGTTCACTCCACCTTGGCAGCCTGAAGAAGCTGGGTTCTGATGTCTGTGCAGGATGGCTGGCATCAGCAGCATTAACAGCACAGATGAACTTACCAGCAGGAAGGTGAAGGAAAACAGGCAAAAGCAAAGCCTCCTTCTTCTGTCTCCTGGGTGTGTGCTGCCAGGCAAAAGGTCACTCACATTTATGGTGCATCTTGCCAGGTCAAATAACCTGGTAAAGAAACTCTCTCACAGGAGTGCACAGCAGTTTGCCTCTTAGTTGATTCCAGATCCTGTCAAGTTGACAAGTGAGACAGACTATCACAATCTGTGACTGAAATTAAATATGTTATCTCAGAGAGCTTCTTGAACATTTTTAACTGCATTATAACTGATGATTAATTACTAATTGCACCACCATGGGATTCACTGAGCTTCTGAGGTGTGTTTTAGTGGTTAAGTTAGAGGATCATTTTGGAAGGCTCAAAAATCAGATATCTGAGTTCCAATAAGAGGATATAGAATAAATTACTCATAAATAAGTTAACCTTTGCCATAACAGTTGTTATCTCTGAAACCAAGTGTGTTACACTTCTTTGCATATCTCTTTCCAACAATCACATATTCTTGTTTTGTTTCATGAGCTACTGAGCTTAACCAGGCTCTCCACATTGCCACAAATCTGGAGCTACCCAATGGTGGGCTCACCAGTTTGTGTATAACTGAAGACAATGACTCCTACTTTTCCAATATCGATCAATAGCTAGTAATTCCCCAGGGATGGGAAGGGCCCCATCAGTCTCTCCATATCCATGAGTGAATGATGACAGATTTAGTTTTACGATGTTCTAGTTCAGTCATAGCTACACTCATGTTTGCAATGACTGCCCCAGACCAGAAGATGGCATTTCATCTGACTCTCCACATTGTTCATGCCTCCACCTCCATGGTGTTTCCTGAAGCCTAGAGAGGGCGGTATCAATGTCATGTTCAGGCCTGAACACTCATTCTCAGCACTGTATGCTGCCCTGGGCTCTGCATTCACAGTTATTCATTGCAAATCTACTAGATCGGCCTATGGGCATTTTTGTGAAATATTTTCTTGATTAATGACTAATGTTTGAGGGATCTAGCCCAACGTAGGCAGGGTCATCTCTGTGCAGGTGGTCCAGGTTTGTATAAGAAAGCAACATGAGCAAGCCAGAGGAAGCAAGCTGCTAAGCAATGTTTCTCCTTGGCCCCTGCTTCAATTCCTGCTTATGGGTTCCTGCCTTGAGTTCTTGCCCCATTTCCCTCAGTGATGAAATAGTACATGGAAGTGTAAGTCTAGATGAACCTTTTCTTCCCAGGTCAATATTTGCTTAGTATTTTATCATGATAACAGAGAACCAAATTAGAACAATTACATATATGTTTAAAAGATTGATGGATAGATAGACGATTGCATTAATGACTTTATATAGCATGGAAAATAAATAATCCAGTTAGTAAGTACTGAGTTACAGAAGACAGACTTTCAAATATTTAAGAACAATGTATCAAAAATAACCTATGCATTTAAAATTATTTTGTTATAGTTACTTTGTTATATTTCTTATATTTTTATTAAATTATCATTATACTTCTAAAATTTGCATTTATTTGTCTTCATGTTATAATGTAATGGCTTAATTTCAAATGACTTAATTCCCTAAGTATATGAAAATGGAGTGTTGATACACTTAATATTGTTGAATACTGCCATTTCCTAGTTTAACTGTATTTTCTTCAGATGATTTCTAATTTTTTTTTTCAGGAAAAAATGTTACTACACTGACCAGAAGAACAAATCAATGAGCAGGTTAGTGAATGCTTCACATTTTTATTACCAATTTGTCATTTACAAAAATATAAAGAACACCTTCGATTATCCATGTCTTCAGTTAAAATTTTAGGAAGAAAATTGTTGATTCCTTGAAACAATTTTTTAATTTAACAGCATTTCTTTATTGAATCTTTGGGAATTTCACATCATGCACCCTAATTCTGCTCACCTCAAAGTCCCTTTGCCACATCCTCCCCTCATCCTTGCAGTAACTCCACCTCAAAGAAAGTTGAAGAGAAATCAGTCCAATCCAAAACAAAACAAACAAAAATCAGAAACAAAACAAAAACAAATCTCTTCAATCCTCTATCTTCCCCAACACTCGAACACATATTCCTCCATCCTGGTGTCTTTGGGAGCCTGGGTGTGTCACACTGGATTCCCTTTGCCAATGCAGCTTTACTTACAATTATTCATTGCAATGAGTCATTGGTCTGATTCAAGGCCCCTGGTTTCCGGTATCTTTATCATTGGATCTCACAGAATCTCCTCTCAGATATCCCACCAATCCAGCAGTAGCATTTCACAGGACCAGTCCCTTCATGAGCTCCAGCAAGTCCTTGATGGGGTCAATGTTTGGGTGGGCAAACTCCAGGCCTGGCTGGGGCCCTGGGTGGTTGTCGAGTTTGTCAATCCAGGCCACTGGAGCCTACCCCCTCAGACAAGGGGAGGAGATAGCTCCCCTAAGCCCATGCCATCAGGGTCAGTTCTCTCTTGCCTGTGGTGAGGTGTGGTGCCATCTCTCCCATCAGGGCCAGGGACAGCTCTCTTGCTGCAGTGTCCAGCAAGGGACATGGACAGCTATCCCAGGGCCAGTGAAGGATGGAACCGGTTCAGCATAGCCCTCTGATTTCATTATGCATACTTCCTATGCTGCTCCCCCCCCCCCCGTGGTAACAAGAGCCACAGACATCAACACAGACCTCAGCTGCAACAAGGGCCACAGACCCCAGCTACAAGAGGACCACGGTCCCAGACATGGCCCTGGGCAGCAGCCTGGGCCTGGATGTTACCATGGCCCCAGGCTATGGTGCAGGCCACTGAGATCGGCATGACCCCAATGGCAGCTTGGCTCCTGGACACTAGCACAGCTCCAGGTGACAGCCCAAACCCCGGAAATCTGCACAGCCTTTGTGGCAAGAGGAGCTGTGGAAATCAACACAGACCCTGGCTGCAGTAGGGCCACATATCCAGACATGGCCCTTAGCAGCAGCCTGGCCTGGACAGCACCATGGCACCAGATAGCCTTATGCGCCACTTATGTCTCTGTATAGCCCCAGAAGCAGCACCAACATGGTCCCTGGCTACTGATCAGACCCCAAATAACCAGGTGGCCCTCAGTTGCAACTGGAGACTCAGGGTCTGTTACAGAACTAACTTTTCAACTATGTTATTAATAGGTCTATTTTTTGAATAGTCACTTTTCAGAGATATAACTAAAGAATAAAATTTTGAATATTAAAATCTACAAAAAGTATTTTACATAAAAATACAGCTTGGTTTTGAAGTTAACTTAAATTTAAATGAATCCTACATATTAGTATGTGTAAAATTTACAATTTGAACCATAGTTTAACAATTCTAAAATGGTCTTTTGTCTATGGTACTCAACATTTCAAGTAAAATAAAAAAGAACACTGTATCATGTTGTTTTGTGATATTTTATGTTGACTATTTTCTGTTTAAATTCATAAAATTTAAATTTAGGTATTTGGAATATTAATAAAAGCTGTCCCTCACATTTCATTTCTTGTGAACAGTTTTCTTGATTTTTTTTTTATTTTCTTGGATTCAAGTGGTGAGTACAGGGCATCACACAGTAAAGGGCGTCAGCATCAAGTGACAAGAAAAATTTTCTGTTGCTTGTTTATGTTTGTTTCCATATTCACTTGAGGAGAAGATTGATTGTGAATTTTATTTCAATTTGTTTTAGGATAAAAATGTAAATTCTGTATGTGAAAGGTGAACATAAATGATCATTGTTTACAATATTTTTAAGCATAGTCACTAAAAACTATACAAAGTATAAAATTTATATCAAATGCACACATTTATTTTTATTAGTGCATTTCCTTTATTGCAATAGAAAAGATGTTTGTGCATGGTTAACTTTGGCTGGTAAACACTAAGAGATAAACAGCCTAGGCAATTATCCAGCTTCTGAAGATCATCATATCTCTAGACCCCTTTAGAGGAAATAACTAAAGCATTATTATGGCAACATTTAATTTTTATTTACAAAGCATTTTCATGTTCAAATATTAAGGCATCATCAAAATAGCCTGCAATGAGGATAGAACAAAAGGTAACCAGTGTTGCAGATGAGGAAAAATAACAGACTCTCTTACGGTCCCCCCACGCCCACCCCCACAGTCCCACTCAGAGCTTTCCCAGATGTTTGACAGTTTGCATTCTGGTCAGATACTCAGAGCCCTTTGATCTATATTTCTAGCTTACATAGAATTATCTTACCTTGCCCCCAGATTTTAATAAAAGACACTAAAACTGTAATCATGTTTAATCAGAAAATCCAGCATTTAAAAGATGCCCAAGATAATAAACATGTTTGGATGTTGAGAATATGACAAATAGTTTTGGTGTCAAAGTTTGTAGCAACACAAACAGTATCTCAACCTTCATTTCTCACCTTATTACCTTGACTGAGCACATACTGAACTGTTTCTACTATCCATTTAGTTCTCAAGGTGTCATTTCACTTAATAATGAAAGAAACTAAATGAAGCTCAAGGAAATAAATTAATTAGACTCTAGAATCTGGTTTCAAATCCAGGATTGATAATATTTTATTGGTTGAAGTATTAAGGCAACTCCACATAGTTAAAAGGGAGGTTTATTTTGTGGGGTAACTTACAAGTACAGGGATAGGTTACAGGGTCCAGGAGAGGTGAAGTGTGTGTTCTCTGGAGAACTCTGCTCGGTCTACCTTCAGCATCCAGAACCCAGGAACCAAGAGAGCCGGCACATCCGGATCTCAGGTCATAAGGGCTTCTGTCTAGGCCCTGCCTCATAGGCGTGACAGTTACTGGAAGCCTCAATGGGGTTAGTACCTCCAGGTCAAAGATAGAATAGCTACCCAGTGCAGTATTTCACCTTCTGAGACCATTTTTTCCCTTCTCAGAAAATGTGTAAGAAGGTTTAAGTTGATAATATTGTTTTTCTGTTTTTAGTAGAAGATGATAATCTTAAGTTTCTCTCATAAATTTTAGAAGTTTGCTTATTTCTAGAATGTTTTAATTTAGCCAGAGATCATAGGCCATTAGGTACTACAGTCCATCTACATTATCCAAGTGTCCTTGAAGTTACCCCTTTGGTTTGTTCTGACCCTTTGCTGAATGTAGGACAAATGGGATCACTTCCCCTCTTTAGAGCTGAGAACATGAGCTCAAGCATTGAGCTGTTTTGTCTGGTTACAGAAACCGGCAAATTTAGCTCTCTGCCATCTAATATGCATATTCCAACAGCAATGCTGAATTTTTTAAACACTAGAGAAATTGATCTGTACTGTTTTCTACATGTCTTTGCATTGGCCTCGAGATACAGTGATAGTCTATCAATTCAGGGGCCTTGTTTATAATGAGAACCAACAAAATGAACACCCCAAAAACTGCTTGTTAGTTTAGGATTAAAATAAATGTTGCAGTCCCTCCAAAACTGAAATGCTTGTCATCTCAGTGATAGTCCTGCTTAGTAAGAAATGATCAAGATTTTTACATCCTAACCTTTTCAGCAAGATTTAATTCTTATTTAAAGTTCTGTGTAGTAATTTCACCATAATAAACTTAAATAAACTAATTCTTAAGATACAGTATTTGCTGCCTGCCCTTTGCTGTCTTAATATTTTTTTCTAAAGTTCAAGAACCTGGCAAAACCCATGTTAAGACACAGTGTATTTGTGTATAGAGATATTCTGTCCTGCCATTTTGACTTCTCAGCATCACACCATTATCACAGTGGAAACACTGCTTAGTATTTTTAAATGAAAACAGCTGTTGTTATAGTAACAGAATTCAGATTTTCAGAATCAATGCTGAAGGTCAGTCTTTTGCTTTTTTTTTTATTCTGTAAAAGAAAAGGATAGAAATTATTCCAATTAACAAACATATATTATGCATTTACATGCAAATTTTCACACATTTTTAAAGAACCAGGGAATAATCTACATTTATATATATTCATATATACAGATTTTAGAACTATATTGTGCTGCCTTTTATAATGTTCCTTCCTATGGCCATCTTTATGCAAGGTAATTTTCTATGGAGATATTATTTCTCTGAAAAGAATTTAAATAAATGTGGGCATTGCTTTATTATTTATTTCTTCTGTGAGAAAACAGAAGTGTGTGTATACACATGAGTGTGGATGTGTATGGATAGTGTATATGTGTGTGGTGTACGTAAATGTGTTACTTGTGACTATATGTGTGCATGTGTGTGTGTGTGTGTGTGTGTGTGTGTGTGTGTGTGTGTGTGTGTGTGTATGGTGTAGGTATGTAAGACGAATCTTAAGAGGTCTTATTAATAAAAAAAAAAAAAATACTGGAGCCAGATACTGGAGTGAAAACTGTAACATCAGAGGAACAGGACAAGCCACAGCCAACTCTACCATACCAATTCCTCAGCCTCCAGAGAGACCTACTTCCTGTATACCCACACCTTTCTGTCCCTGCCCTCTTACTTCCTCTCTCTGCCCAGCTACATCACTTTTCTCTATCCGCCTAGCTCTATCATTTCCTATCTGTCAGTACAGACCTCCAGACCTCTATGGTTAACTAGTGCTGGAAATTAAAGGCGTGTGCCACCACACCTGGCTCTGTTCCCAGTGTGGCCTTGAATTCACAGAGTTCTGGATGAATCTCTGCCTCCCAAATGCTAGGATTAAGGGCATTTGCTATCACTGCCTGGCCTCTATGTTTAATATAGTGGTTGGCTTTTTCCTCTGATCCTCAGATAAGCTTTATTGGGGTACACAAATAAAATATCACCAAATAAGTATCTGGAAATCTTTTTTCTCTAGTATCTAAGAAAACTGTCACACAGGACTTACCCCCTCTGAGGACTGGATGGGGAGTGGGTCGGGGGAAGGTAGGAGGGGTGGGAGAAGGGAAAGGAGGGGGAACTGTGGTTGGTATGTAAAATGAAAACAATATTTAATAATATAAAAAAAACTCACAAAGTTCTGGATACAACCTTATCTAGTTCTGGAATTTGACTTGGTTCCAGGGTACAAAATTATTTCAAAAGAATCAAAAAATGGATGTCCCAAAACCCAATGGTTCTTGACAAGTCAGCGTTTCCAGAACTGGAGGAGTCAGACTGCTACACTGGCCCTTTCAGCAGAGCCAGGATTCACCAGTGAGTGCTCATCTCTTTTCTTCTATGTCCTGGCTTTGTACTTCCCATTACCTCAAGCACGTTTATAGAGGAAAAATAACTGAGGACATTCCCGTTGGTCACCACCTAGGTTGAGAATGTATCATTGTATTATAATTTATATTTAACTTAGGTACAGCACTAAATGAACAATTGATTCTATATTTAATTTCATAATTCAGAGATGGTAGAGCCATGATTAAATACTATTCCATAGGCTGGTAACTTAGATATTCTTTTGAAGTAATAACTATGTAGGCATCAGAGATGGCTCAGCAGTTCAAAGAACCTGATACCCTCACAGATGAGTTTCTGGCACAAATATGGAGGCTCACAACTGTTTGTAACTCCAGTTACAGGGTATCCACAGCACATACATGGAGGCTTATGAATGTGTGTGTTTCAAGCTATAGGGTATCCACAGCACATACATGGAGGCTCAGGACTGCATGTGACACCAGTTACAAAATATCCAATACATCTCTGACTTTCTCAGGCACCAGGCACATGTTTGGTATATATACATATATGCAAGAAAATGCAAATACACATTAAATAAAATTTTAAAAATTATTATGATAGAAAATAATTCATTTAAAATAGTAATTGCAACAATAATAGGATTGCTCCTAACAATAACATTAATTAATGAATTACTGAAACTATAACTTTACTTTAAAAAATTCATTTAGTATTGAAGTGGTTTATTCACTCTTATTCAAATACAGTAATTGAGAATTTCTTTAGAGAAGACTACCTGTCTCTTACTTTCTTGTCTTTCTCTCTCCCTCTCCCTCTCTGTCAAGCCTTTTTCTTTCTCCTTGCCTTCCTTTATATCTGTTTATTTGTCCATGCTTTCATTCTACTATGATTTATTGAGTTTCTACAGGCCATTAATTGAATTATAAGGTTCATTATGGCACAGGTTCTGCCCTCTGCCTTCATGATCCTCCTAGTCAAATGCTATAGACAAGAATGAAATTTGTAAAGCTAAACAAAAAAGGTAAATATAGAGAAGGTGAAATATTCAATATTCACAAAATATTGTTGTAAAATTGTAAAATATACAATTTAGTATGGGACCAAGGCTATGGAGCCCACAGATGCCATTCTGGATATCTGGATGAGACTTTATTCTGGGATGTGGGAGTTGATGGAATTATAGACCAATCTCGACCACAGCCAAACATCAGTTAGAGTTTCTCCTCCTTAAAATATTCTATTCATTTTATTATTTAATCCTGGAGACACATATAAAGCCATCCTTTCTAATTCCAGCTTTGGAGAAATCAGGGCAAAACAGAGCATGGACTCCCATGTATAGGGAACTCACAGTCCAGGGAACATCAGCTTTCTGTTGTACTATCACAGGGTCTTAAAGATCTCTGGTTGCACCAAACAAGGTGAAACAAAATGTTCTTCTCGTTCTTTGAAAACTCAAGGAAACAGCTCAGTCTTTGAAGAACACTAATCAGACTAGGGAAACATCTGGCTTATATCTCCCTAGTAGTGTCCCACTTCAACTTATCACACATTTCAGTTTTTGATTATTTTCAGGTTGGGCCACCCTGCTGTCACCCTGTGTACCTCCCTCACCCCCACTCCTTCAGGCGTCCTCCTGTGACACATACAACTACACCAGCCTTGGGCCCATGACTCAGCTGCTCTAGTGAAGCTCCAGCTCTATCTTTACCACTTTTCTCTTCTGCTGACCTATCATGCCCCTAAGTTTTGCAGAGTGTTCTTCTTCCCATCAATCAGTCTGCCTACATATCAGAAAATTCTTGTTATTGACCCTTCCTCAAGTCACTCACTACATCATTATACTATTACATGTTCTTCACATAAACCAGATGGAATATATTTATTTATTCACTTGTTGATTATACCACCTACTTAATTCTTCCATAATGCAACCTCCTCAAAAACTGAACTTATCTGCCTAAGAACTACTTGCTCTGGTAGGCTTAAATCTCATGGTGAAAAAATAGATTGGTAGATTTTCTTTCTGCTAACTATATTAACCAAGACTCTGAACTTAATATATCTGAAGACAGAAATAAGACACATAATATTAAACACTGAGGAACTCAAAATGTAATAACATGGTCTACTGTACAGATTAAAATAAACAAGGCTGGGTAAAACCTGTTAAGAAGACAAAGGTCTCAAAATCTAGGCCAGGAGCACTGACACACAGGAACAGGGTAGTAGCTCCATGGAGACGGTGCTTCCACAGGAAAGTTCTTTAGCTTGGTAACCTTTTGATATGGAGGGTGAGGAGGAAGCAAGGGATAGAATAATTAATACTCCAGATGAAATGTCTGACAGAAAGATAGTTCATCATTCATAGAGATAAAGTGCCTGGAAGCAGAGAATGTCACCATCTAATAAGTTCCAGTTCATTCCACTGCTTAGAGACTCCCACTACATTATAAAGTAAACATTTAAACAAATCTATCCTTCTCATTGTGAAATCCCCCTTTGCTTTTCATATCATCCACACTCACAAGGCTTCTCGTAAAATGAATTGCTAAACAGTCTTATTAATAAAAAAAACCTAGAGCCAGATATTGGGGTACAAACTGAGAGATCAGAGGAGTAGAAAGAAGCCAGCCACATCCTCAGCCAAAGAGATTTGCTTCCAGTCTACCCACTCCTATATGCCTTTCTGTTCTGCATCTCACTTCCTCTCTCTGCCTAGCTACATCACTTCCTGTCTGTCTGTATAGACCTCCAGACCTCTATGGTTAACTAACACTGGGATTAAAGGTGTGTGTCACCATGCCTTGCTCTGTTCCCCAGTGTGTCCTTTAACTCATAAAGATTCGGATGACTCTCTGCCTCCCGCATGATAGGATTAAAGGTGTGTGCTACGATTGTCTGATTTCTATGTTTAATATAGTGGCTGGCTCTTTCTTCTGATCCTCAGATAAGCTTTATCAGGGTGCACAACATATTGGCTGACACAATATATCACCACAGCCCCCTTGATACTCTTTCTACACAGGGACATTTTAGGGTATCAGGGAAAAGAAAAGGGGAACTATGGGACACCACTAGACTCTGAAAATTGAGTAAGATAGAATGGAAAGTGTTGTGTGGGAGATAATCTCAATTTTTAATGAAACCTATTTGGAGCAACATTGCTTGAGGAGGTACAAACCCCAGCCAGTAAATGGTAAATTTTATTCTTACTCTATGATGAACAAGACATATGAGAATATCAAGACCTCTTTACTAACTGAAAGAAGATGCTAAAAGGAATATTTGATCATTCTCTGCTTTTACTGTATTTCTTTTCATCTGTAGGTTGATTTTTTGTTAAAGATGATGACTCTTACCCTAGAATATTTTACATTCACTGCCTTTAATTACGGAGACAGAAAGATGGGTGTTACCCAGGAATTTATAATTGTGACTAAATATTGTGTTCTATTCTAAATATTAAAACCAATCCCTTCATCCTAACAGCTTTATAATAAACAATAAGGACACCTTCTTCAGCAATGCTACTCGAAGCAGGATAGTTTATCACATGCTGGAGCGCACCAAATATGAAAATGGAATATCAAAAGTGGGTAAGAACATTATTTTACAGACATAGTTTAAAATATTAAAAAAGATATACAGAGGTAGAGTGTTATAACAAATGAAATTTGATACTTTCACTCATTAATTATGAGATGTATAACACATTAGACACAAATTATGTGAATATTTTGTATTGCTACTTTTCATAAAATTATTTTTGAGGGCATTTGGCCACTGAATCGTGAACTATGCAAATATTTAAGAACAAAATTTATCCTAAACCAATACAGTTTTTAATTAAAGGATTTAATTTTATTTCTTATGTGCTGTATGTTAAACACTTTATGACACAGATTTTATACACAGAAATTAAAATTAGTTTCTAGATCGAATTGGCTTTGAAAGATCCTCATGATTCAATAAGTAAAGAAGAGCAATTTACAAAACTATTAGTCTAGTGTGATTCCATTTTCTTGATACATAGAAATAAAAATAAATGAAAGTCTAGAAGAATATGTAAGTAACCTAATGAGAGATTGTTTCTGGAATATTAAATGGCCACTTATTTTATCTTATTAAATTTTGAAACTTTGTGTCATTTGATGGGGTTAACATTTTAGTACATATGTAATATGAAAGAAAACTGAGAGGTGTGCAACTAGAACAAGATGAATAAAATTGAAAGCCTTACATAGAATTGAAAACAAAACAAAGCTAACATACACATTGACAATTGTGAAGCTTAATTGAAGAAATGAAGAAATCAGTTAGCCAACTGTTCTAAATTCTTCAAAGTTCAAAACTGACAACCCATTGGAATCTATTACCATAATTTCCTGATTATGCTAGGATGAAGAACAACACTAGTTTAAAAAAATAGCATGTTTCATGTTTACTTTGTAAAGAAGAATCTTCATGGTCTAGTTTTTTCTGACTAACAATTCATTTGTAACTGAGCAATCAAAATAGTTGCCTTAGACACTAAAACTTTACCCAAAACAATGAGAAATTTTCTAAAGAAAAAAATTAAAATACGCAGAACATGAGGTGAAAATTTTCTTATGATGGAAAATTGTACTTATATGATTCATTGACATTTTTAATTATTTTTTAAAAAGTATATTCTTTGTGGGAATATGCTAAACACAGAAGAACAAAAATAAAATAAAAAGTATTCCTAGTCACAGTTATCAGTAATGAATTTATAGAAAAATGCATTATTTCAAAATATAAATGTATATTGTATATGCATTTCTACTTTTAAAACTATTTTCTCATCATTATGTATCACATGAAAATAAGTTGCAAATTCCTGTAGAACAGTCTAAGATAAGCACTCACTAAACTACGATTATTTACTGTGCACCTTATATAATTTTGTTTGCAACATTATAAAAGGTTCCATATTTCAGGTATACAAATATTCCTTTCTTGCATGATAATAAATAACATTGTAACAAACGTTGCTCTCCAGAAAGTTTTTCTCATTGCTCATTCTCAAAGGGAAATCTCACAGTACCTTCACCAAGATGACAGATTTTAGTGTGACATTTTACATCCTTTCAATTTAGCATAAACAAACATTTCTCGATCCAACAATATTTTCTGTCAAATGTCAGGAGTAGAAAATTCCTCTTTGACTAAATTTTGTTGTATTTGGTGGGGGATAGATAAAAAGGTTTTCTTGGTTCATGTGATCCCAAGAAGTGGAAATTAACAGTACACCACTCATCATGGTGTGATTTGGTAAAATGAAACCTTGTGTTGGTGTCTTGTAAACAATGTGGCAAGGACACACACCTAGGCTGAGTACCAATCTCTTTTTCAAAATTACTATCCCTATAGTTGACGTGAATATGGAAGTCATTTGAATTGCTTTAAGTCTTAAAATAATTCTGTGCATTAATACATGTTTTAAGGGAAAATCTTCATTGAAATTGACTCAGATCTTTGTTCTATTTCTAGGTATCCGTAAACTTATAAATAATGGCTCATACATAGCAGCATTCCCCCCACATGAGGTAATTTTGAAAGATATTTTCCATTCAACAAAACAAAATATTTTCATTCTCGGAGACAGTATTAGTTACTTTTTGTTGTTGTGATCCAACACCACAACAAGTAACTTATGGAAAAAAAGTTTATTTGGGCTTCGGTTTCTAGGGATTAGAGTCCATGACCAAGCACCATGGCAGCAAGCAGCAAGAATGGTGGCTAGAGCAACGCAACAAGAACTCACTTATTGAGCAGTAAGAACCAAGCAGGGATAGGAACTAGGATGAGACCATAAACTCTCAAACCCCATCTCTCCTGGCCATACCTCCTAAACCTCTCTAAACAGCTCCACCACCTCAAGGCCAAGTTTCCAAATGCCTGAGACCATTAGAGAAATTTCTCATTGAAACCATGACAGTGCCTGAACAATTTCATTCATTTAGATCTGAGTACTCACATCTAGAACAGTTCACTGAGACAATATTACCATCCTTTAGCCTCACAGTGGCCCATCAACTCCAAAACATGTCTACAGTTTTCCCTATGGGAAGAACCCCAGCCTCCCCCAGAGCAGTTTAATATTCTAACTACTCTCTGTTCCAACACAATACATCATGATTCATCCTGCTTGAAATGCCCATTCCTTCCGAATAAGGCAGGTTCATGACTTGTATTCACTATTTTAGAATACCTGAAAGTCAAAAACAAGACCACAATCAAAACCTCCATGCATTACCTACCTCACTTCTAGACAGATTATTATCTTGCTCCAAGTTTTAACTAGAAAGATGTGGATGGCCCTGAACAATGAAAAGAGCATCTGTTGAACACCTCCTTGTCCCCTGCTATACACACCTTTAGTTTATTTTTTTTTAACTGTGTCACATCTTAAAATAAATTAGAAGTTTTACTTCTGTCCTTTCAAAAACCATCATTCCTTGATTTCCAATGTTAATGCAATGAGCTCAAAAGTTAATGCATATGAGGAATTTGCAGCCCCATATAACTGTTAGTAGATAAAATGAATTGGAAATGTTGTATTTGTCAATGAGATAAGTATGGACTATCTCTCACTTGAAACAACCCTGTGGTACTGACAATAAGATTAATTCCATTATAAACATATATAATCCAGGTACAAGAAAGTAAAACGTCAAAGACAGTTATAAGCATAGGAAGTGTTATTGATCTTCATGAAATACCCACTTACAATAAAAAGTTAGGAATAATAATCATGAGCATTTTTTTCATATATTTCATGTGCTGAACCAGCACATGTTTTACCATGATTTTGCCTGTGCAGAAAGAAGTAAACATTATTCTCTCTTTAGATATAAAGGAACACAGCTTAGAAAAATTAAACACCATTTAAAATGGTGGTAAACTAAAGTGATCAGAGAAGCACAGCTAAGGGAGTCATTTAACACAGGAAATTTGGTTTGTTCTCTTGGGCACGGTAATTTTCTCTGCATAATTAGCTTGTACACTGATAGTTCACTTGAGTTTCTCATGGGAAATTTGGTAACTGTCATAACTGGGTTGTTGATGATAGTCTTTTTAATTTATGTATATAAAGTATTTGGAATATAAATATATGTCATGAATATACAAAAGAAATAAAAAGTATCATTGAGTACCATTGCTTACTGTAAATATACAAAAGATAATTGAGACACAATGAAATTGGCTAGGAGTTGTCTATTGATTTGAATTGCTATTTACTCATAGGATAAAAGCAAGATTTACAAAGAAGAAAATGAAGTCAATGGTATTAATATATAGTCTAATAAGGATATTTTAATGTATATGTCTTCCTTTTTGATTGATGCTAGATACTATATTCAGTCTCATAATTTTTATTCATAGTTGAGAGTTTTTTTTATTTTCTTACAAAAATGGCAATAGCTAGAGGAGCATGGCAAATCCTTCTAGGGAAAACGGACAGGAAAAGGTAAAATCAATAGGCCAAAGGTGCATATGTATGAGAAAACTTTGTCCAAGACATGAGTCAAATATACAATTCTTTCAAGGATGGATCATGGAGGAAGGTCAATCCAAGGTGTGATTAGGGACCACTGACAATATGTGAGCCTTCAGAAAGGCTCACAAGTGCATGAGTAGGTCAGAGCTTTCTCTTCACCCAGTTCTCCCTTGCAGCTCCCCTCTTGTCACTGTCAATCTAGAGCGGTGTAGTAGTCGGTGTTAAGTGCAGGTTGAACAGTGGTGTCCTAGGTACCCTAAATTTTAGCATCTAGAAATATATATGGTCTGACCACTAAATCTGGGTGAATGCCATATATTAGAATTATTAGCACTGACTGCAAAAGAACAGCAATTTTGCTATTCATCCTTTTGATAAGTATCAGGCAGGCAGCAATCTAGTTTCAAGAGCAAATACTATTCCAAGTGGATGTTCTGCACTTGAAATCAAGATAGTTTTTCATTTTTCTCTTTGGCTTCCAATTATTAAGTTTTAAAAACTTGGGCTATCTTAGGGAGGATATCTTGGGCTTGTACTTTGAATGTGTATCACCCTGTCCCTAACTATTTTTTTTTACATTTTATTAAAGTGTCAGAGATGGCATGAACATGTTATCCCCTTGCAGCCTGAAGACACTTGCAAACCAGATCTCAAAGTTTCAAGAAAGCTTCATAAATAATCTCATCTGTGGTGATTAGGGAACACTCAACCATATGAAGGCCATTTGAAAGAAAACATTGTGTTTTAAATGCTTAAATTTTGAAATATTAAAAGTAAATTTACAAGACCCTAGGATCTAAACACATAGGTGGCTCTAAAGGTCATAATCCCATTCGTTTTAAGCAAATATTTGTTCTCTTATAATCTATAAGTAAAAGAGAACTTTTCTGTATCTAGCTCACTTCTTAAATCTAAATGGTATTCAATTTATCAATGAAACATTACAATAATTTTATCATTTTTAATTAAAAGATCCTGATCCAAACAGTGAAATATGAAGTCTCATTTACTTAAGTAAAATGGGCCCAAATTACTTGAAAAATTATTTAAAACACTATTTTCACAGAACTATCATATTTCCAATGATAAAGGTATTTACCATTCCAGTAGTAAGCTTGAGTATGTAATCTCTAATTATTTTATATATTGATACATTTCCTTGTTAGGGATACACTAATTCTTATTCAGTTCAAAGTTGACTAAGAAAATGGATTCTGATTTACGTTGTTGTATCTCTCTCAGGGAGCCTATAAGAGCAGCCTGCCCATCAAAACCCATGGACCGCAGAATAACAGGCATCTGTTGTATGAGCGCTGGGCACGCTGGGGAATGTGGTACAAGCATCAGCCTCTGGACTTGATCAGGTGCTGTAAATGGACTGGCTGGTAATAATGAGAAAACTGGTCTATTGCTGTTTTCCTAGCCTTGAAATTATTTCTTATCACAGCTATTTCAGTTTAGAAATTCTCTGCAGAAAAAAAAACCAACAACAACAACAAAAAACACTGCATGACTTTTCAATGGAAGGAACTCAATGCCAGGAATTGGTTATGGAGTGAGTGTGAAAGGTAATAAAAGAGTCTTTAAGTCAATCAGAGATTGATAGCAAGAGGAAGTGACCAGCACCCTGGAGGGGAAATGGTGCCATATGTATTACACACCCAAAATACCAGGTTCTGAGGAATACTAGGGGGAGGAAAATTATCCTGGATTGTTTATTTGTTCTTCATACTACCAAGTCTTCTAGTATCTCATTGCTCAATTTCATCATAAGCATTTTACAATGGAGCTAGAACAATGGATTACCTTATGAAAAAAAATCAAAACAAAGAAGCATTCAACAGGTATGAAGGCAGATAGGCAAACAGCCAACATATCACCTGTGTGTATGTGGCAGGCTGTCAGTATTCACAAGGAATTAGTTCCAGAAACTCCTCTCAAATGACACACTCCACGGTGCCCATATTCCTTTTATATAGTGTGTGTTTAGACATAACGTACATATATACTTCAGCATACTTTCAATCATCCCTAGAGTTTTCATAATAACTAATACAATGTGAATGTTAGGGAAATAGTTAATATGTTATATTATTTAGGGATGAATGGCAAAAATAGAACATGCATGTTTAATGAAGACACAACTTTGATCTGTGGATAGTAGAATTTGTAGTTGTAGAACTTGGTAATGCACTGGACTGGCTATATGTGTCTTCCAAACAGATGTTCTCTCTATTTTTGTGAGCACTTTCTATTGAGTAGTTGCTCTTAACTCTATCATCTGTCTGTCTATCTATCTATCATCTATCTATCTATCTATCTATCTATCTATCTATCTATCTATCTATCTATCTATCTATCTATCTATCTATCTATCATTTATTTTGAGACAGAGTCTCACTGTGTATCCCTGTCTGCCCTGAAACTTACTGTGTAAACAAAGCTAGTTTGAACTGACAGAACTCTGTCTGCCTATGCTGCGATAAAAGGCATACAGCATCATGCCTGGATTCAGTTTTATGTTTGGAGTATTTATATTTGAAATTTACATAATTTATTTTAGTTCAGAAAACATTGTTTATATAAAAAGCATGAAATGAATGTTAATACTATTCCAATTTGCTAGCTAATGATGAATATCTATAGGATAAAAGAAAAACACATATTATTAAGCTATATGTGTTGATATTTTTATCTGTTTACAGAATATGAAAAATAGCTCACAACTGTATTAGTCAGTGTGTCAGTAGGATACAGATCACTGAAGGAATGCTTGAAGGGAAATCAGTAAGAAAGAAGATACAGAAGTGGGAAGTGGGATCATGAAAGCCAACACCTAATGACATGCTCAGGGACTAGTAAAAACTAGAAGCGATTATTAAACCTTATCTTAAAGACATAGGAGGAGGAAGGACTTGCCAGAACCAATTAATACTAACCCATAGAAGGAGGTAACAGATACAAGCTGTGACCTGAGGAAGAAAGCAGTTGTAGACAAACCACGACCCAAGAGAAAGGAAACCATCTACCATATAGATCTTGAAACCAACAAGCCTGTCTGGAAGTCAGAAG
This sequence comes from Peromyscus maniculatus bairdii, assembly GCF_049852395.1. Classification (NCBI taxonomy): domain Eukaryota; kingdom Metazoa; phylum Chordata; class Mammalia; order Rodentia; family Cricetidae; genus Peromyscus; species Peromyscus maniculatus. The sequence continues at coordinate 87,220,229 of NC_134855.1, read as the reverse complement.
TTTTGAAAAAACAGAGTGGATAAGGTCCACAGTGGTGAACTCTGTGGGTCACAGGATAGTAAGTGGAGTAAGCACTTGGAGATACACAGGATGAATACTCAGCAAATGTTAGTTGTTGATTATATCCAGAATCAAGACATTTTCTTACTATGTCAACCATGACAAATTCCATTATTCTAATGTATTAAAGTAAAGCATTATTATTTTTGAAATCTGTGGGCACAATATAGTAAGACATGCTGGCTCATAAAAATGTTTTTTAGGAACTAAGATGATAGTTTTTGAGTAGCATTTCAGTGTGAATTACTTTTTTTTTCCCGAGGCAGGGTTTCTCTGTGTAGTTTTGGTGCCTGTCCTTGATCTCACTCTGTAGACCTCAAACTCACAAAGATCCACCTGCCCCTGCCTCCTGAGTCCTGGGATTAAAGTTGTGTGCCACCACTGCCTGGCTGAGTTACTATTCTTATCTACAGGCAGCATTGCTATTATTGCTTCAGGTAAATTAAGCAAGCATCTTTTATGAATAAATGGGGTCTCTATTACAATCATCCAGGGCTCTCCAGCTACTATTGTTTGACTACTCACAGAGATGGGTAATTTTCCTGTAAGAATATGTGTTGGTTAAAGTGACTAAGCAATAATGCATCATGAAAGACCCATCAGAAAAGGGTATACAGTAAAGGAGTGCAGGTGATATGTCAATGGACAGCACTGCCTAGGAACTTAGTTATAGCTAAAACTGAAGCAGTGATGTGGAGGACATTCAGCTTCAACCACAGAAAGCTATTGTGGACAAAGCACAATTTCCAGAACTTTTAACTCTTTATAGTTAAGTTGTTCATGAGTCTTTCTGTGGCTTCCTTTCTATAATAAGAGCAGGATGGTATGTGACAGTTGGGTTCTTTTGATCATAGCTGATGGGATTTCCACAGGCAAATCACCATTGTCATGTCCAGTATAAAAATACCTTAATGTGATGTATGTGTCAAAAGCTGTCAATTCATCTTTTTTTTTTTTTTAAAGAACAATCATTTCTGGAGATGCGGTTATATTGTTTTGCTATTTTAAAATTGATTCAAACACTTAATAGCTAAAGCTTATTTAGTTTCAATCTAATTTCCCATGGAAACTATTTTAGATCCAAAGGAATACTTTAAAAAATCAGCAGCTGCAAAAACAGGGATATGACATTTCAAACAATTCTAATAATTGGTATCAAAGGGATTTAAACTTAAAAAATAAAGTTGTTGAAATAAATGATTATTTCTAAAGTTATAGATACCAGGGTTTACTTGGAGATAGAAGTTATTTCAGCAAGGGACAGATCATCAACTGAAATGTCACAGGGGGAGCTTTAAATAAAAGAGACACAAAGAGAATGGCCTTGGTTGAGCAGTAGTGGGGAACTGCTGCAATAGTATCCCTTTGTTCTCTTTCTTCTGCAGGATTTTGTTGTACCTCTAAGGAATAATTATTGTAGATAGTTGTAAATACCGGTGTTGCAGGGCAAGGTCATTTTTGGCCATTTTTCTTTGTCTGCAGCTAGCTTCTCCACCCCCTGACACACATTGAAGCCTGCTTTGACTTAGAACATATTTTAGCCTAATAATATTAACTTACATTAACTTCAACAACAACAACAAAATACCAGGTTAATGCATTAGTGTCTTATGAGCAGGTCAGTCCCTGCAACTACTCTCCTCATCCTCATAAAGATATCCCATTGTTCACAATGCAGAAAGGGAAGCCTTGTTAATGAAAACTAATAATTAAATTTTCTTCCCAGCAACAATCACTGTGAAGCATCAATCTTTAACAGTGTAGCTGTGGGCAGGGTTATGTTAACTAACCAGCTTTAGAAAATGGAGACCTCACAGGAGTAAGGAAATCAGGGAATGTAAAATTATTTCTATCAGCCCTTTATAAATTATGGAACTATAAAAAAGCAACATTGGAGTGAGTGAGTGAAGGGAGAACAGCTGAGTAGATCTTAGAACTGCCTCATTAATCTGCCACTTTCATATCAACTGAAGACTAATAAGGTTTTAATTCCTTTAGTTTCATTTGCTCTTCTAACAGTGGTTGGTAGTGAAGCAATAAATGCACAGCTCTCACTTCAATGGGCTTAAATGTTGTGAGTGTAACACTGAATTGTGGTATGAAGGAAAGTTATAAGGCATCATGTCTGATGACACTAAGGCATTGGAACAAGCACAAAACACCTAACAAGGGTTAGAGAGAAAAGCTGACTGGAAGAAACAATATGAAGAAGAAGACAAATACCCGTTACAGGAAAAGGGAAATGTTTTGTTTTAGTTAGAGGCCAGTGGTAATAAAAGGAAATGTGCTTCCGACAAGCAGAATAAAGCTTCAGTGGAAGAAGGTGAGATATAACCAGGCAGACTGTAGCATAAGCATGTCAGTGTCTCAAGTGGAGACACATCTTGCCCTGAACTGAGAATCCAATCAGATGGCCAACTGATTTTTTTTTCTCTTCTTTTTATTCTCAGGAAAACATAGCTCCATTAAAGACTAAAAAGGTATACTATTAGGAAGATGGAGAAAGGCAAAAATTGGGTTATGAAAACTATTTTGAGAAAGTTGGACCAGAAATAGGTACTGTTGAAAGTTGGTCTTATACTGTCCCTTTAGTGGCCAAGTTTACAGAAACACATCATTGCCATTGTGAGAGTCATTAACAGCCAGCAGGGTCAGATACCCTAGTATTGCTGACAAGTACATGGACTAGAGGCCTCAGTTTACATCTGATATATCTGTTGTGGGATTGGAGATTGTTGGGTCATTTATGTTGCGTTAATTCAAACTGAAGACTGGCTTTCTTGTGCAGGCTATACTTTGGTGAGAAGATTGGTTTGTACTTCGCATGGCTGGGATGGTATACTGGCATGCTGATTCCTGCAGCAGTTGTTGGCCTGTGTGTTTTCTTCTATGGATTAGTTACAATGAATGAAAGTCAAGTAAGGTGAGCTATGAAGAGACTTCTCCAATTTATTTGTCCTGCTTTGTAAAAGTACAAATGCCTATGCACAGTGGAGATAAATAATAGGACTGCAGCATCTGTGTTTTGTTTTGTTTTTAGTATAACAGAAGTGCTATTAAAATGTCATTTTTATAGTTTTATGTGCAAATTCTTTTGAATATGTCCAAGATTGAGTTCTTATCTCCTTATTAAAGATATTTTTCCAATATGGATTAAATAATCTAAAAATATCAGCAAACTGGTTTTTAGCAAAAATAAACCATATCAAAAATGTGATCACAGTTTAAAGAAGAGTGACATAAAATTAGAAATAGGAATGAATTATTCTTACAAATAATGCATTGTTTTTCACAAGTATAACATTGAATTTAACTCTATATAATCAAATTCAAAACACAAAGAATACCTTGTTGGGGCTCAGCAGTTAAGAGCCTTACTCTTTGCAGAGGACCTGATTTGGGTTCAACCACCCTAACTCTAGCCCCAGAGGATCTGACACCATCTTCTAATGCCTCTAAAGATGTCTATATGCAGATGGTACATATGCATACACTCAGGTTCATGTACATACACATAAAATAATTAAACAAATCTTTAAAAAGAGAGATTCCTTTATCAAAACTCAGCATTTTGTTCTCCTTTTCTTAATCTTTTTGCAATGACCTGGCTACTAGGAAGTACATATTAACAGCTATTGCTGATATAAAATTGTATATATTATCGTAAATGTTAGTTTCCCTGTATTTCTCTTTAAAATATTAAAATATATATAGTATTTTTTCCTGGGAATAAAAGTAACTCCATTGCACTGGAGTTGACTAATCAAACTCTTTGATTTGAAATTTCTGAATTCTCTTGTTTTTCAAAACAAACACTGTAGATAGAAACCATATGATCTGATCACAGGCTTGTTTCAGGATTTTACAGAATCATTCTGATGCTGAGAGGCAACATGATCCTATATAAACCTCAGCTTTGAGACCTTACTCCTTCTCTGCTTCTTTGGGGGATTTTCCTATATACTATTCAATAAGTGATGTGGCTCAGAGGAGAGGCTGGATTACAGTTAAAGGTGTCCTGGAAAGAAAGCCGTTCTTTTGCAATGAATGAACAAATGGAAGCAAATTCTTTCTAATGATAGACAGAAAGGGAGCAGGTCCAATAGGGAGAGGAAGTGGGAAGGAGATGGGAGGGAGGGAGTCCAAAGAGGAGGGAATGTGAGAAGGAGCTGGGAGGAGTGGAGGGATGGGAAACTATAATCAGGATATATAGTCTGAGAAAGAATCTATTTTCAATAAAAAAAAAGAAATATTGGAAAATAATCACTCAATAGTTACTGCTCAGATTAGACCCATGGAGCACATTGTCATAATTTCAAAGCTTCATAAAGTTTTACTATGAGATACAGACACCTCCCTCCATCAAAACAAACATAAAAATATGCAAAAGTAGAAATGCACAAAAGGAAAGAAATTTACTGTCCCTATTGACCAGTGAGGGGACTTTGGCTTCTTTTGTAAACATATTCTTTAACCTTTAGTACAAGGAGTGTTTTAAAAGGCATTGCAAACTCTTCAGTTACGTGCTTTTGGTATTATATTACCACTGCTGCTGTCACACTATAATTAAGATCTTGTCAGACTTTCTATTCTAAACCAAGATAAGCAGCACTGAATATCTTGACTTTCAAAATTTTGAGACTGATATTTTTCCATTCAAGGTGCCAGACATTGTTGAGTCCTGGCTGTTATCTTGGTGGGCAGGCAGGGAAAAGACTGTTTTGCTCTGTGTTGATTTGTATTACTATCTTATTAAGCTCCTTTGTCTTTGTTACAAAGTAGTGAGATGATAAAAAGCTGGAGACATGAGTCTGTTTATTATGGATCTACAAAATATTGACAACCAAAATACAGTCATATTTATTTTTGTTTGTATTTTTGCTATCATTTTTACCTTTTATTAAAAATAGATTTTTTTCTCACATAATATATCTTGATTATGATTTCCTCTCCCTCTACTCCTTCCAGTTCCTCTTTGCCTCCATTCTTTCTGGAGCATCCGCCTTCTGCCTCTCATTAGAAAATAAACAGGCTTCTAAGGGATAATATATTTTTAATATAATATAATAATGAAGATAGAAAAAAACTAACACATTGCAATAGGACTAAACAAAGCAAACAAACAAATGAATAAAACAAAACAAACAAAAAGGAGAAAAAAAGGAAAAGAGACCAAGAAAAGGCACAAGATTGAGGGATCCTGTTGAGTTAGAGAAATTTGTTTTCATGGTAATCTCCATCCTCTCTCTTACAATCTTTTATCTTCTCTTCCACAGGGTTCTCAGAGCTTTGAGGGGAGGGATTTGATGATGGTATTCTGTTAGGGCTAAGTGTTCCGAGGTTTCTCAGTCTCTGCATAATATCTAGCTGTGGGTCTCTGTATTTGTTCCCATCTGCTGCAGGAGGAAATCTCTGATGATGGCTGAGCAAGGCACTTATCTATGCTTATAGCAGAATGTCATTGAGAGTCATTTTATTGCTACTTTCTTTTCTTTGTAGAACATTAGTATTTTGTCCCTGGGCCATCTAGTCTCAGGTTCTTGGTCATCTAAGCATTGTCAGGTATGGGTTCTATCAGAGAAATGGATGAGATCTACATGAACAACCTGGATGTGAGTGGGGGTAATGAAGGGCAAGGTTTAGGGAATGAGAGCTTAGGGAAACGAGAGATCCCAGCTGGATCAAAAACAGAGAGGGAGAACAAGAAATGAGACCATGATAAATGAAGACCACTGTAGCTGGAGTTTTTTCTTTGGGTCCCACCAAGCCCCAGCAGTCCGACAGCCCACTTATAAAATAAACACAGACGCTTATATTATTTAAACTGTTTGGCCTATTGACTCAGGCTTCTAGCTATCTAATTCTTACATATTAAGCTAATCCATTTCTGTAAATCTATACCTTGCCACATGGCTCATGGCTTACCGGCATCTTCACATGCTGTTTGTCATGCTGGCAGTATCTCCAAAACCTTCTTGTTCTTTCTTTTCTCCTCTCTGTCAGTCCCGCCTATACTTCCTGCCTAGCCACCGGCCAATCAGTGTTTTATTTATTGACCAATCAGAGTAACTTGACATACAGACCATCCCACAGCAGACCACATGAGAATAGGAAGAAGCAAAGTGCTAGAGAGGTCCACAGAAATCCACAAAGATACCTCCACAATAGACTACTGGCAATGGGTGAGAGAAAGCCTGAACTGACCTACTCTGGAGATAGGATGGCAAAACACCCTAAATGTTGAGCTAGAAATCTCATCCAATGACTGAGGGAACTGGATGCAGAGATCCACGGCTAGACCCCGGGTGGAGCACAGGGAGTCTAATTATCGAGAAAGAGGAGGGTTTATATGAGCAAGAATTGTTGAAACCAAGGTTGGATAAAGCACAGGGACAAATAGCCAAACGAATGGAAACACATGAACTATGAACCAATAGCTGAGGAGCCCCCAACAGGATCAGGTCCTCTGGATAAGTAAGACAGTTCATTAGCTTGAACTGTTTGGGAGGCATCCAGGCAGTGGGACCGGGACCTGTCCTCAGTTCATGAGCTGGCTGTTTGAAACCTGGGGCTTATACAGGGACACTTGGCTCAGCCTGGGAGGAGGGGACTGGACCTGCCTGGACTGAATCTACCAGGTTGAACTCAATCCTCAGGGGAGTCTTTGCCCTGGACAAGGGAATCCGTGGCTAATATGTAAAATTAAATTAAATTATAAAATAAAATTTAAAAAAATAAAAGTCAAACCAGATATTGGTTGGTAACACCCACAAGCTTTGTGCCACCATTGTACTAGCATATCTTACAGGCAGACATCATTGTGGATCAAATGCTTTGTGGCTGGCTTGGTGTTTACCTTTTTCCTTTGATAGCATGCAGAGTACCTTTCTATACCATAGACTCTAGAACATAGGGGTGAAGGCTCTGTGTAGGCACCAGCTTGGTTTCTTCATGTTCAGTGAGTTGTGTGGGTGATGTATTCAGCAATAGGACAGGACTTACTGTCAGTTTATGGAGAACAATCTATAGTCTTGGCAACAGCCTGGGCTGTTGTGGGGTTCCGATGGGACTGCTTTGGCCAACAACATAATACCAGTACTGGAAGCCTCATTTGGTGACAAGAGTCATCCAGTTAGGCCTCTGTCTTCCCATTATTTGATGATTTCATTTAGATTGCCTTCATATGTGGATATTTACAAAGCTTCTACTATATTAAATTTCTATACTGGCCCTCAAATAATCCTTAACTTTAGCTCCTTCTCTCCGTATTCCCTCCTTTGTCCTCCTCTTCATTTCCCCTTCCCCCTTGATCCTCCCATTCCAGTCCCCCACCCCACCCCTGCCCTGCCATACATCCATAACTGTCTATTCTATTTCCCTTTCTTAGGAGCTCTATCTGTCCCCATACTCCCTTAATCTATACCTAACTTCTGTTTCTCTACAGGTTATAGCTTGGTCTTCATTGACTAAACAGCTAGAATTCACATACCAGTGAACACATGCTACATTTGTCTTTCTGGGTCTGGGTTACCTCACTCAGGGTGATTTGTTTCTCATTCAATCCATTAACCTGCAAATTTCATGATTTCATTCTTATAACAGCTGAGTAATATCCCATTATGTAAATGTACATTTTCTTTATCTTTTATTCTGTTGAGGGACATCTAGGTTATTTCTAATTTCTGAATTACTAACAGGCCAGCAATGAGCATGGTTGAGTAAGTGTCTCTATAGTAGGAAGATGTGTTCTTTCAGTATATGCCTGAGCGTTATAGCTCGATCTTGAGGTACTTTCCCATCTTCCTGAGGAACCCCCACACTGATATCCATCAATTTTGCACACCCACCAGAGATGGATGAGTGTTCCCGTTACAGCATGAGTTGTCACTTATTTTATTCGTCTTAGCCATTCTGACAGGTTTAAGATGACATCTCAGAGTAGTTTCAATTTGCATTTCCCTGATGACTGAGGATGTTGAACATTTTTTAAGTGTTTTACAGCCATCTGAGTTTCCTCTGTTTAGACCTGTAGCCCCATTTTTGTAATTGGGTTGTCTTCATGATATCTAATTCTTTGAGTTCTTTAGAAATTTTTAGAGTAGTCTTCTATCAGATGTTGTGTTGATGAAAATCTTTAACTATTCTGTATTGTCTGAATGACAGTGTCCTTTGCCATGCTTCTCAGTTTCATGGGGTCCCATTTATTAACTGTTGATCCTAGTTCCAGTGTTAATGGGGCTCTGTCCAAAAAGTTGTCTCCTTTGCCAATAAGTTCAAAGCTACTCCCCACATTCTCTTCTATCAGGTCTAGTGTGTCTGGTTTTGTAGTGAGGGCTTTGATTCATTTGAAGTTGATTTTTGTATAGGTTGATTAATATAAATGTATTTGGAATATTCCAGTTTTACCAGCACCATTTGTTGAAGATCTTGTCCTTTCTCCAGAATGTGTCTCTGTCCTCTTTATCAAAATCAGGTGCCAATGGATGTGTGGATTTGTTTCTAGATCTTCATTAATCAATGTGTCTGATTTTGCACCAGTATCATGCTGGTTTTATTACTTACTACAACTCCATAGTACAATTTGAGATCAGGGATGGTAATACCTAGAGCAGTTTTTCTAATATTCCGGATTGTTTTAGTTATCCTATGTATATGTGTTTCCAGGTGAAGCTGAAAATTTGTCATTTTAAGTTTTGTGAAAAATTGTGTTGAAATTTTTATGGGGATTACATTGAATCAGTAGATTTTTTGTATAGAATAGCCAGTTTTACTATATTAATCCTATTGATCCATAAGCATAGGAGATCTTTCCATCTTCTGATAGTTTTTTCAATTTTTTTCTTCAGTCTCTTAAAGTTTTTATCATACAGGTCTTTTATTTTTTTGGTTACAGTTACCCCAAGATGCTTTATTTGTATTTGACACTATTGAGAAAGGCATTGTTTCCCTGATTTCTTTCTCGGTCCACTTGTCATTTGTACATAGGAGAGCTACTGATTTTTGAAATTATTTCATTGAGTAATTTTGCATCTGTATTCATAAAGAAAAATTGATCTGTAATTCTTTTTCTTCATTGTGTCTTTATGTTGTTTGGGTATCAGGATAACTGTGGCCTTGTAAAACAAATTGGACAATGTTCCTTCTGTTTCTATTTGTGGAATAATTTGAGGGGTAATGGTGTTAACTCCTTTGAAAGTCTCATAGAATTTTGCACTGAAAACAGTTGGTCCTCAGCTTTATTTGGGGGGAGGAGAGACAACTTTTAATGACTGCTTCTTCTATTTCACTAGGAGTTATAGGTATTTTTAAATTGCTTTTCTGATTATGATTTAATTGGTAAGTGATATGCATTGAGAAAGTTATCCACTTCCTTAGGGTTTATAATTTGGTGGAATACAGGTTTTTTAAGTATGACCTTGTGATTTCCTGGATTTCATTGGTGTCAGTTGTTATGTCCCCTTTTAGTTATGTCTAATTTTGTTCACTTAAATATTCTCTTCACTTTTTAGTTAATTTGGATATGGTTTGTCAATCTTACCAATTTTCTCAAAGAACTGGCTCTTTGCTTCATTAACTCTTTACATTGGTTTTGTTTGTTTGTTTCTAGTTTATTGATTTCAAAACTGAGTTTGATTATTTCCTTCCATCTACTCCTTTTGTGTGCAACTTCTCTTTGGTCTAGAGGTTTCACATGTGCTACTTAAAGTTACCAGTATGAAATCACTCCTTTTTTTGTTTTTAATATAGGCACTTAGTGCTGTAAACTTACCTCTTAGAGTTATGTTCATTATGTCCCATAAATTTGAGTACTGTTCATTTTCATTCAGTTCTAGAAAGCCTTTAATTCCTGTCTTGACTCAGCTTTCATCCAGTAGAGTTGTCCTTGTTCCATGAGTTTGTAAGCTTTCTTCTGTTTCTGTTGTTGATTTAATCACTGGCGATTTTATAGAATGTGGGCTGTTAGTTTAATTTTCTTATATCTGTTGAGACTTGCTTTATGTCCAAGTATGTCACTAATCTTGGAGAAGATTCCATGAAGTGCCAAGAGGAAGGTATTTTCTTTTGAGTTTAGGTGAAATGTTATGCAAATGTCTATTAAGTCCACATTTAGTTTCTAATATCAATTAGCTCCAGCATTTCTCTGTTTAGTTTTGCTCTGTAAATATTTCTCTAGTTTTTTTTTTTTTTTTTTTTTTTTTTTTTCTGTATGACCTGTCTATTAGCAATAGTGCTGTAGGGAAGTCTCCCATTATCAGTGAGTGAGGGTCAATGTCTGATGTAAGCTGTATTAGTGTTTCTTTTATGAACTTAGGTGTCCATATATTTTGTACATGGATGTTAAGAACTGCAGTGTCCTCTTGGTGGATTTTTCCTTTGATAAGTATGGAAGGTATTTTTCTATTTCTTTTGATTAGTTTCCATTTAAAAATCTCTTTTATCAGATGTTAACATGGCTATGTCAGCTTTCTTCTTAGATCTATTTGTTTGGAATATCTTTTTCTGTCTTTTGCAATGAGAAATGTCTATCCTTGACATTAAGATATTTTTCTTGGATGCAGCAGAAGTATGGGTACTATTTTCAAGTCCCTTTGGTCAAGTCTATCTTTTTATTGGGGAATTGAGACCATTGATATTGTGGAATACAATGAACAATGCTTGTTGATTCCTCCTTTGTTGTTGTTGTTGATGATGATGATGGTGGTGGTGGTGATGTGTATGAGTGTGTGTGCACATACATTTCCCCTCTTTTGATTTGTCATTTGGGATTATTTATTCCTGTTTCTTCTTAGGTGTTGTTAATCTCTTTAGGTTCGAGTTTTCTGTAATGCCTTCTGTAGAGCTGGGTTTGTAGACATTGCTTAAATTTAGTTTTATTATGGAATGTCTCATTTTCTCCATCTATTGTGATTGAAAGTTAAGACAGACCTATTAGAATAATACCTTGCTTCTCCATGGAGACTCTAAAACCTAGAAGGGCCTGGACAGATGTTCTATGAGATCACAAATGCCAGCCAAGACTACTATACCCAGGAAAGCTTACAGTCTTATTTCTTAACTGCCTAGCAGTTAACAGTAGGAAGATAGAGCATTCAAGTTTTAGATCCCTCTCTGTGTACATATGTATGTGATATATATGCAACATATGTACTTAACTGAAATGTTCATATCAGTATTTCAGAGAGGACATCTCATAAGTTTTAAGAAAGACTAAACAGTTATGGGTGTCCTGCTTCTCAAGGCTCTGGGCTTCAGGACAAGGTAAAAGAGCTGAAACTGCAACTTTCTGGAACCTTCTGAATTGGCATCAGAACATCAAAAGAAATGTATGCAATGTTCAGTCCTGACCTGCTTTACAAATGCTGTTGTATGTTAAAGAAACCTCCTCCAAACAAGTTTCCTCTTTATGCCTATCCTCAGCAATAAGAGTCTCTTCATTCTTTATCAGCCAGTTGGGTGCTAGGTATATTATCATATCACTTAACTAACACCCCAGTTACCATCCTCATTGAACAACAACAAAAAAGAGAACCTGGTCTTTATAGAAGTAAGTGATTTGTTCAGAATATTCCCTTTAAGGGATTATCTAACTTTCAAATTTCTTTCAAATTTGTTTTTTGAAACAGACATTTTATGGTGTGAATGTTTAAAACTAGACCAAACTTCTTATAGTAATATTAAGTGCTCACTTATAAATGTAATGTCATGCGAGTCTCTTGAACTCATTCATCATGTGAGATGGGAATTTCATGGTTCTTTGAGCATCAACTATGTTTACCATCACCTTTCTATGGCTTCTGACAACCACAGATGAACACCCCTTTTTTGTATGGGTTTACTGTGCAAGCTACATCAAATAAGTGAAATCATTCAGTGTTTGTTCTTCTGTGATTGGATCATTTCACTATTGAAAATGTATTCCAGGTTCACCCATGTTGTCATATTTGACACAATTTCTTCTCTGAGGCCAAATATACTGCTTTAAAAATATATACAGTGTTTTTTTTAATCCATTTGTTGATACATAGAAATTTTCTTTGTTTAAATATCATTGGTACATTTTAAAAATCATTCAGAGAAGATGGGAGTGTTAGGGTCAAAGCCTGGGCTCTGGTAGCTGCATCAGGGAGGCTTGGCCAACTCACCAATTAAAGACACAGTATTGGGGAAAAAGAAGATAGCCACAGTAGGATGAGGAACAGGTAAAGAGATCCAGTGACATCAAGTTTGTCTTCACAGGACTGACATGAGGTCTAGCAAGAGGACAGTACACATACACAAACAGTTCTAACTAAGGTCCCACCCAACAGCATCAATGAGCCGCCATTGATCCAATGCTAGTCTGTCTGAAGAGGTAATACTGTAAGTTGTTACAGGGTTAATCGCTGAAAGTACAAACTCACCCTCACAGATAAGTGAAAGGATGGTCTGTCCTGTGAAGCTTTGTCCTGCCTAAAATTCAAGGAATTAAAGAGACAAGATTAATTATCTTTGTGCCTTCTGACAAGTACAGACACAGAGTGAAGGCAGAAATGCCAACTTTGCATCCAACTTTTGGTTACCCTGCAAAGAGTGAATTGAATTCTTTTTTCAATGAAAGATGACCTCAAAGCACTGGTTTCACCACCTCTTCAAAAATCCTGATTTCATTTATTTTTGTACTATATCTAGAAATGGAATTACAGGATCATGTGGTATCATATGAGATCATTTAATTAAAAAAATTGAAGCACTTTTACAGTTTCCCATAACAATATAGCATTTGAGATTCTCACTATGTACTAAAGTTTCAGTATCTCCACATCCTTAATGATACTTATTTTCAGTGTTACTATAAAATGTTCTAGGCTGCCCAGAGAAACCTGTCTCAACCACCACAACCCACCCAAAAAAAACCACAAACCAAAACAAACAAAACCCCAAAAAGTGTTAAAAATCAAATTATATGTATATATATATATATATATATATATATATATATATATATATATAATCTTTCCCTATGGTGGAATATCTTGCTCAGCCTTGATGAAGGGGGGAGGAGCTTGGTCCTGCCCCAAGTTGGTATGCCAACCTCTGTTGACTCTCCATAGGCCTTACTCCCTATGAGGGGTGGCTGAGAGAGGGGTGTAGAATGAATCTTAGAGAGTCTTATTAATAAAATCAAACCCGGGTCCAGTTATTGGGGTGAAATGCTGGATGGTCAGAGAGACAGAACAAGCCACAGCTAACCTCACCTGGCCAACTTCTCAGCTGATCTGTTTCCTCAGACTGGAAGCCTCTGTGTCCTCATATCCAAATGGCTCTCAGCTGAACTGCTGCTAGAAGCCTGAAACCTTAACCAGCTAAATGCTTAACCAGCCAAATGCTTCTAGTTTCTGATCCTCACGCCTTATATACCTTTCTGCTTTTTACCACCACTCCCTGGGATTAAAAACTCGCTTTCTGGGATTAAAGGCATGATGAGTCACCATGCCTGTCTGTATCCTTGAACACATGGATTTCTGCCTCTGAAATGCTAGGATTAAAGGCGTGTGCTACCACTGCCTATCCTCTGTTGTGGCTGTTCTGTCTCTGACCCCAGATAAGTTTATTAGAGGGCACAATATTATGGGGAACATAAAACCACCACGGAGGGGGGGGAAGGGAAGGAGGGGGAACTGTGGTTAATATGTAAAATGAAAAAAAAAATTAAATAAATTAAAAAAATAAAATAAAGTTCTAGCAGTTCAGGCTGGAGATAAACCTCAACAAGAGAGCACTCACTTTATGTGACCAAGGCCCTAGTTCAATCCCTAGAAATCTCCCCAAACCCTTAAAATAAAATATATAAAATTTGGTCTTCATTGTCTTGGTGGTTCTGACTTACAGTTGCTTGATGTTGTCATCTAATTCTAAACCGATGCTTTGTTCATGCTGTCATGTTCAAACTCTTCCCCTCTGTCTGTGCTCCCCTGTGTGCTATAATGTGTTCATCATCCAGCTGTTTCCTGCCCTCTGCTTGTCATGTGACTTGAATCACTAACAGTGGTTCTCAACCTTCCTCACACTGCGATCCTTTAATATAGTTCCTCACATTGTGGTGACCAACCATAAAATTATTTTGTTGCTACCTCATATCTGTAATTTTGCTGCTGTTATGAATAGTAATGTAAATAATTTTGGAGATAGAAATTTGCCAAAGGTGTTGCAATCCACAGGTTGAGAATTGCTGCACTGGGAGTATTACAGCACCAGGGGTCCAAACACCTACCCCAAATGGACTGTTTCGTTTTCTTAATTGGTATTAGTCATTATTTCTTTGCAATCAGCCCTTACTGCGCAAATTTAGCATAGGTATAAAAATAAAGAAAACCACAATTACAGTGGCAGTGTAGATTGTCAAGCTCTGGAAAAGAAATGATGACGCATTCATGATGGGAACTTTCCTTCCCTTTAGATGCTAAATAAAATAAATTTGTGATATGCAAATCCCTTATTTCAGACAGGAGAAAATTGTCAAAAAAAAATGATTATTTCTAGTCATGGTGGAGATGGCTTGGCATGTAAACGCTGCCAAGCCCAAATACCTGAGCTTGGTGCCTCGAACCCACATTGGGAAAAAAAGAACCAACTCCTACAAGGTGAGGTGTTCTCTGACTGTCAAAAGCACCCTATGGAACACACACACACACACACACACACACACACACACAATTAATTAATTACATCTACACATTACTTAAGAACAAAACTTGCATTGGAATTAGTTTTCTAGAAATCAACTTGGTGTCTCTTCTTAATTAATGTTTTCAACTTATAAATCAAGAGTGTAAGAAAATTTTTGTTCTGAAACATTGATAATACTGAGAATTATTTCTCTCGTATATGTTTTATCACTCTTTGTTGATCTCTTTCTTGGCTATTTTGATTGTTAAACTAAAAGCTTCCAAACTACTCATGACTAATAAGGTTTATTGTTAATAAGCCTACTGGCCATTGCATGCCTGTTTTGTGAGTTCCCTACACATACTTTCCTTCTCCTTAAAATTAGATCTACTCCTTCCAGCATGATTACTTTGATTCTTCATTACAATATGAGTAAAATTGTGATAGCTTTCCAAGCCATAATCGAAAATTAGCAAAGAACAGTTTGACATAAAAAAGAAAGTCAAAGTAACCTGGTCAGTTGCCCAATCATTTAGAAACAAATAATAAACCTAGTAGTATTGCTTTCTGTTAGTATTTGTGCATATAGTGGGTGTGTTTGTTCATGTGTGGGTCCACGTTTATATGCATGCAAGAGAACAATGATGGTTGCTGTTCCTCAAATGACACCTACCTTGGTTTTGTTTGAGTATGCATGAGTGAGACAGGATTTCTCACTGGCCTGAGGCTCACAAACTTTGTTAGACTGGCTTGTGTGCATACTGGAATTACAAACTCACATAACTATGCTTGAATTTTTAACCTGGGTTCCTGGGTGAAATTCAGAACCTCATGCTTGTACAACAAACACTTTACCAACTGAGCCATCTCGGTAGCCCCGACTTTTGGTTTTGGTGCTTCTCTATGCCTATTCTTTGAAAATACAGGATGTATAACTTTGCACTTCTAAATGTGCATGCCTTGGATTCCTCACAATAAATGACCACAAGTTTTAGGCCTAATTAAAGCTCCTTTGATGGGAAAAATATATTGTCATTCACCTCTGTGATTGTGCCTTTACTTCTTGCTTAGATACAATGAATTTGAATTATAAAGATTTAACTGTTACACAAATATATATATATATATACATATATATATATATACTATATATTTTTGACATGTTTTGACAAAAAGTATATATAATTGTATATTGTGTATTATTCAAATCAGGGTTAACATATATATATATATATATATATATATATATATATATATATATATGCTCACATATTTGTCATAACTTTGTTGGAAAAATACTATTTTTCTCTTCTGGGTCAGTATCAAACAGATCACTGAATACAGCTCTAACGTTTCCCAGTGACTATCTGTTTAATCATCACTAAGTGGTCTTTTTTTTAACCTCTGCAGTGTTTTGTTTTGCTCTGATATCTACTCCTACATCCTGACCATCATGATACCTCCTCCTATATGGTTTTGCTGTACAGAACTCTATTTCTGACTCCAGTGAGTTCCTGGAGTTTGCATCAATATATTCTATTTTTTGAGTATGCAGTATGAGGATTTTCATGTGAATACCAGCTTATTAAAAAATTACACATAGGAGAGGAGGTGGCAGGAAAATTGAAAATAAGTCATTGTCAGTGCCTAGTCTAGAGGGAGCTTGGTAGTTGAATTACAAGGGGGAAACATTGGCAGTCAGTCATGTGTGAGTTAAACATAAATTATTTAATTAAGTTACATAAAAAATTAAGTAGTTAATAAGACAGAAAAGTAAATTAATATATTAGGTAATATATATTTTGGAAGATGCAGATATGTCAATTTTGTATGGTTTAAACTATTAAACACATCTATGATAGCATACAAATAAGCAACTAACAGGTAAGCATGACAGAATCATCCTCTGTTTTTTTAGACATTCAGCTCTTAAATACAAGCTTCTTAGGTATTTTGTCTAGTGAGAATTTGTAATAAAATACATGATTCACCTCTTTATATAATATTGGTTTTCATTTCCTTGTACTTGCTTTAATATTCTTTTGAAGGTGTCTGTTAAAGAAATTATATCAAGTTACATTCCAATTGTCAGTGTATGAAACTCTTTCTGCTCACTGCCTTATTTATAGAACTTCATCAGATTATGAAGAAATTGATAGCAAGTGGAAATTAATAACCATTAACCCTTCTGTTTATGTTTCCTCAGATAGCACAAAAGTTGATTTACCATTTGTATGGTGACTAAGATTGTTCTTAGGATAAAACAGCAAAGTTCTTAACACAAGTGCTTACTCGGCCCTTGATGCACTTCCCTTGTCTCAAGGTCATTGCAGAGGACAATTCAATCCTTGGATACTCTAATTCCTCTTCAGGCAGACACCACTGATATAAACCAATGCTTCTCCTTTGGTTTTTCTTCATCTTAGTCATCAAGGTTTTGTTTGTGTTTAAAGTTGTTCACTCTTAAAGTATTCAATGTGCCTGTAATTCTGCCAGAAACAGGGCCACCATTTTACCAAAGGATATAACATAGTATTGGGATATAGTATATACTCATAATGGATATTAGTAGAATAGAGACATTAGTTCTTCAAAATATGGAAGATCATGAAGAATTATTTTTATTAATTTGAAACAATTTATGTGCATTTCTTTCAATAGTTATTTATTTTAAATTATACTTTTTAATATAAAATCATTTTATTGTAATGAGTTCACAAATAAAATATTCCACTGCTAGGTTATTATTTTATTATTTCTGGTAACTGCTTTGCCTGCTTTGTTTGGAGTATTATAGATAATTCAAGAAAGATCCAATGAATAAAGCAAATTACTCTGAAGTATCTGAGTTTGTATTCCTGGGATTATCAATCTACAGACCAACACAATGTTTCCTCTTTGCATTTTCTACAATATCATATGCAACAATTTTTCTGGGGAATTTCTCAGTTGTGATTACAGTTGTCTTTGACTCTCATTTACATTCACCCATGTACTTCCTTTTAGCCAATCTTTCATTTGTTGACTTTTGTTTTTCTACCTCAACTGTTCCTAAGTTGATTTCTGATCTGTACTCCAGGAATAATACCATTTCATTCCAGGGCTGTATCTTCCAAATATTTGTCCTTCATATCCTGGGGGCATGTGAGATGGTGTTGCTGGTAGCCATGGCCTGGGACAGATATGTGGCCATATGCAAGCCCCTCTACTACCTGACCATCATGAGCCCACGAATGTGCCTTTTGCTTCTGATTGGTGCATGGATTATTGGTCTCATTCACTCAGTGGCTCAGTTAGCTTTTGTTGTCCATTTGCCTTTTTGTGGTTCGAATGAGATAGATAGTTTTTACTGTGACCTTCCTAGGTTCATCAAACTTGCCTGCACAGACACCTACAGAATGGAGTTCTTGGTTACTGCTGACAGTGGATTAATTTCTGTCACTACCTTTTTCTTATTGATTGTCTCCTACATCTTCATACTGTTCACTGTATGGAAACAATCCTTGGGCAGTTTGTCCAAGGCCCTGTCTACACTTTCTGCTCACATCTCTGTGGTGGTTTTGTTCTTTGGACCATGCATGTTTGTGTACATATGGCCATTTCCTAATGTCCCAGTGGATAAGTTTCTTGCCATTGTGGACTTCATGATTACACCTATCCTGAACCCTGCCATTTACACACTGAGGAACAAAGACATGAAGGTGGCAATGAAGAGACTGAGTAAACAACTCCTGAGTAGGAAAAGGGTCTCCTAAGCTCCTCATGAGAATATACAACCTGAATACTGCATTATAAACACAAATGTTAAGTGATGTCCTCTATTTTGACACGATTTATTATTCCTACTCTAACAGCTTGATAAACTTGAATAATTTATTCCAAATTGATAATGAAATGATCATATCTACTTGTTATTAGCCATATATTATTACATATTTATTGGTTAGTTATTACTTCTGTATCTTTTTTGTCTTTCATTGGTTACATATTTACTGGCTATTATGAAATACACATTTTAGACTATATCAAAAGCACAAATGGAAATGGACGTAACAAATTATCCATTATTTTCATACCTGAACAGTTAAGCACTGCCTTCCAGACATTTCTGGTACTTTTTCTTATTTGGAACTAAGTTTAATCAAAGCTGGCAGCAAACTCAAAATTCTCTTGCATTAGCCTCCTGAGCACTAGGATTAAAATGTGAACCATCACGTCTTGCTTGCTTGCTTTTCATTTTGCGTGTGTGGTTTGTGAGTGAATGATGAGATTATATGGTGTGGGTGAAGATCAGTAGGAATAGGAGATAGGTGTAATCTGAAAACTTGTGGGAAACCTGGAGTGAAAGGGGTGTGGAGAGAAGGAAGTAAGGTAGGAAGAAAGAGCGGCACTAGGATAGACATTCCAGGGGTGCATTTAGGAACGGGGGGGGGCGCTGTTCTTGTGGGAGAAGAATAGAGTTGAAAAGGGAGTAGTGAAAAATGGAAGAGGAAGACAAAGAGCTTAAGATTGTATGAGTAAAGGAGGGAGAGAAGGGGGAGGGAGAAGGGAGGAGGAAAGAAGAGAGAAAAGTGTAGAAGGGGAGTAAAAGGGCTGGAGCATTGAGTGTTAGATGGAAGCTGAGGAGGAGCATTGTTTACAGTGAGAGTGATGTGGATATTTAATGGAACACACTTGTTTTCCTGCAGAGAAATGGCCAGAAGTGGCCTGTACATTCACAATGAACATCCTTAAACTCTAGGGATGTTAGCAATGCAGGAGGCCCGCTCTTGTGCATGTGAATAGCACATCAATGTTTACCTGTGTTGCTTGGGAACCTGGAGTCCAGCAACTGTATCTAGGGGTGCCATAAGCTATTTCCCACACCACACAATTTTGGTGGGGGACCTTGTGGGCTTATCTTGATTTTCCATAAGCTGATCCTGAGTGGGAAAATTAGTGGGTCAAAGGACCAATACTAGGGAAAATCCGAAGGTCAGGGCCAGGCTGTGAGACCAGTAAGTATCTTCAGTCATGAAGAACTTGGTTCATGGAATTAAGGAAAAGACACCTATGGGTTTCTGCAATGTCCCAGAAAAAAAAAATTTGGTGTACTTTTTACGTGATATGAAAAACATTTTTGCAAATGAAGCCAGATACAAACCTCACAAAAAGATCCACAAAGCTGCGAGTGAAGGTGATGTCAAGAGACTGCAGAGAATGATAAAACTTGGGAAACACAGCGTGCATAACAAAGACTTTAAAAAAAGGTAATAGTGCTTATGTGCTGGTAGGAGCGGCCTGCGTGGAGGATGTTATATGGCCCTTGTTATATTCAAAGACCAGCATAGGGGAGCCAAAAGGAGGGGAGGACCTCTCTGTGTTCTGTCTTCTCTAAATCCTCAGTACTGTCTCAAGACTTGCACTCCACCTAGAGGTCTCTAGGCCAGATTGTCCAATCCTGCCTACAAATTTATCCTGATAATTCACAAATTTACCAAGTAATTTATTCAACATTGTTAACATGAACATCTATTATGTAGCATTCCTATTGTACTATTCTTAAAATATTGCTGCTTTGTCCCCCTTAAGCAAATTTAGAGACTTTAAATATAATTTAGAACCCTTGAAATTAGCAATACTTAAATATATCAAAAGAATTATTATCACATAATTTTGTGTACTTGAAATCTTGTTTGCTGAGCAGAAGGGACAGTGATAATATTAAATTGAGTTGTCAAGTGCAGGGAGCTATTCTAAACATTTTGCATAATTCCCATTGATGAGTCACAGTGGTATTCTGTGAGATAACTACTGTTTTTCATCTTAGCTTTACTGATGAGAGAATTGATTCATAGAAAACCTAAGTAGTTTGTAGCAAAGTTTAAGTTATAATTAAACCTATGGTGATTTAACCTTAATGCCATGCTTTTTCTCTAAACCTGGTTAGGGGGTATTGCTCACTGGCAGATTTATTACTATGCATGGAAGAGGCCATGTGCTCAGTTCATAGCACCACACAAAAGACACCATTGAAAAGGTCTTTTTACCAGTATAGTGAGTAACACAAGTTAATAAATATTTCCATTTTTTACAAGGACTTAAGTATTTGTTCAGAAGGTGGAAGAAACACCTATCATTCAATGTTTAAGAATTATGTGCCATTTAATATTTTATAATTACATGAGTGATTGTAAATTTTAGCATAGTGTTCTAGAATTTCATTAAAAATTTCTCATTTCCATAGAATTGCTCTGCATTTTGCTTGTGTCTATGGCCGGGAAGAAGTAGTAAGTGTTCTACTGAGAAATAATTGTGACATTAATGCTGTTGACAGAAATTCCATCACACCTCTGATGAAGGTATATATAGCTATTCAAATCTAGCATAACATAACTTAATTTAAATGATTATAAAACAAACTTATCCCATGAACATGTTAGTACTTGGTGAACTCTATGTGCTGTTTATATTGAAGTAATTGAACAAGCAATCTATTTCTTGGTATAATCCCTAGGCTGTACAAAACTGGTCATATGGATGCACATGTACATTGTTGAAGCTTGGTGCTAATCCCAATCATATGGACAAAAATGGTAATACTTCTCTTCACTATGCTGTGTCTGAAGATAATCAGAAGCTGGCTGAATATTTGCTTAAATACAATGTAGACATGGAACAAAAGAACAAGGTATAGTTCACAGCACTGTAGTCCCCAAATAATCTGAAATTCGTGTGTGTGTGTGTGTGTGTGTGTGTGTGTGTGTGTGTGTGTGTGTATGTGTGTGCGCACGCGCACCAATAGCAATACACATAGGATTAACTTCCTTGAATGAAAATAATTTGAAATAGCTTAATTGTTTAAGAATATGACTTCAAATAGGGAATGTGACTTGCTTTGAAAGAAGTGTTAGAGTCTAGATCTTTCTTGCATAGAGGAATAGTATTTGTGAAACATCATGTGAAAGGGTAAATAAAAGGAAGGCAATAGTGGGTACATTTTGGGGGACCCTGCCAAGGTATGCCACTAAGCAAACAAGCCATGCACAACAGACCTAGTGCAAGGTTTACTGGTGAAGGAGAGAGTGAAGAGTGAAAGGCCATGTCAGCCTGGGGACTTGAAAGAGGCAGACAGACCAGAGGAAGAAGAAAAGCAAGGGAGAAAAGAAAAGTCAAGAGAGGAAAGAAGAAACAAAGAGGAGCAAGAAGCAAGAGAGATTAGAGACAAGGAAAGTGAAGAGTCAAAGAGAGCGAGCTGAGCCTGGCAGGCACTTTTAAGGGGTGAACATGTCACTTAGTTGATCGGGAAAGGCACCTGGAGACAGGTGATAACACAACTCCTTTTGTGACATAGGCAGGCTGCTGCTGGGGCAGAAACTATGTCACAGTGACTCAGACAGTGGTCAGTACTCTCAAAGGAAGAAGGCACAGTCCCACTAGCGCTTGTGTTTGTTACTAGCTCTGTTGATGAACAGTGTAATTCAGCTTTTTCCCAGGAGCAAGAACAGTCACCACCTCATTTCTTAGTGCCTGTTCTGCTTCACTTTATAGCAGGCAAAACCATTTCTCCACCACCTATGCTCACTCCTTCCTATCTTCTCCTTTCCTGTCTTCTAGGTTTAGAAGCCATCTGCTTGTAAAATATAGAATTATTGTTTTGAAATTGAGATATTTTATTTTATCAAAAATTTAAATGTAGAAAATATTCCAGAGAGAGAGAAGGCATATTTCTTGTGAAATCATTGTTATATCTTGATTGCCTAGGAGAGGAGATAGAAAATTCTGTGGCCAAAAATAGTTTCTTACTGGGATGTTTAAGAAGTTATTTTTAAAAATGAATAATCATTTTCTATGTGGAATGTAAGAGTTCATCAATATAAGGTTAACTTCTTTTATAAAATGTGTACAAGTAATCAGATGACAAGTAATCTATGAATATGTGTCTTGTAAACTTCCATTTTTGTTTTACACAATGGTAAAAGATAAGCTTAATGTAGACAGCATGTATAAGGTTGGGTATTGAAATAATTGTGTTTTTAGGCACAGTCTTTTTTGTTTTATGTATAGTTTCTTTTAAATCAGGACATTTACATATTCTAAAATGAGTAAGAAAACATTAATTGCTTTAATTTTGGTATTAATTTTAGCCGAGTTCTTGTAAGCATGCTCCTGCTAAATGTCCTAGTAACTTAGGTGGGGCTGGAGATCAGAGAGACAAAAAGGAAGCAAAAGGAACAGCGGAAGGTAAGAACTATATTCTGTAAATGTGTTATTTGACAGAGTATCTGTGTCTAACATGAGTACTGATGGATCTAGTAGTCAACAGACTTCCCTGTCAATGGATACCAGTGAAAAGTGGAAATGAAATGACATCGATGGCACCTATTACCAGTCTTAACAACAGGGGAGACTGAGGCTGTTACTAACAGAGTTTGCTTATAGTTACCAGTTCAGGACATTCTCATATGCAGTGTCTCTGCAGAAGTAAGGAAGAAATTAGTATGGGGAATGAGTAAGAATAAATATAAAAATAATGATAAAGGGAATAAATAAGGAAAAAAAGGACAAATTTTTATTGTACTGAATATGAAAGCAAGGATGCATGGGTTAAGAATATGAAAAAGTTGTCTTCATGTAAAAAAAAAAAACTGGCTTGAGAAATAAGGAAAAGTTATCCCAATTTTCATCAGTATCTCATTTTACAAAAGGTCATTAATGTCTGACAAACTGTATCATGAGGAAGTAGATTTACTTTACTGTAGATAAATATTATTTCATGAATCATTTGGTAAATTTTATTCTGATTGTTTGTTTATCCATGGTTACCTGCCAAAGTGTTCAACAGTCAGGAGTAGGTCAGGGGAAAGATGAGAAATCTTATTCTACAAAGTTATTTGAAGAAATGTATAATTGAAATGGGACAGAGTAACACTAAACAGACTGATCAGGCTTTATTTATGTATTAAAGATACACACACACACACACACACACACACACACACACACACGCATTTTTGTGTGACAATAACAATTAAAATAGGCCATGGAATCCAGAAATAGGAAAGCTGGAGTACATGGGATTGGCTTGAGGAAAGAAAGGACAGGGGAAAAGGAGGTAATATTTTAAATATAAATTAAGATTAAAGAATAACAAAAATTGAACAGAGGGCTGGGGAGTTGAGTCTTTTGTAGGAAAAGAGTTTGCTATGAAGGAATAAAGATTTGAGTTATATCTAGACTCATATAAAAAGTTGGGCATGTGTGGTGTGCTCCTGTAACCCAGCACTTTGGGGACAGTGTCAGGAGGATCACTGAGATATTCTGACTTCTTGCCTTGCTTCAAACTCAGTGATTTATCTTGTCTCATGGGATAAGGTGTATGGTGTTAGTCAAGGTCACCTGTTGTCCTCTTCTGCCTCTGTTGAGCATACACAGGTATGCACCTGCATAGACACGGACCTATACATGTTCACACAACACATTCACTAATACACATAACAAAGACTGAAGTAAAGTTAAACAACAGAATAGAAATTATTTTCCTGCCACTAAAAATTACTCATGTGATATTTATTAAATAACACAATATATTAAATGGCTGCATATTTTCTTACTTAGGAAGTTTGAAGGAAACAATTTGAATGGTGGGTAGCACTAGACATATGAGTGGCATGTGAGGTCTTTCACAGTTGAGGAGTGTTCATAACTAAGGATAGTGCTGAAGAGGAGGATGAAGTTTAGGACCTACAGAGAGGACAGAAAATAAATGAAGGAAGTTGATCAGCTGGTTCCAGTCCACAGGCAGCAGCTGGTAGCTGCACATCTGTATACCACTGAGCACCAGCCAGCCTGAGAGACTGCAAGACTAGTAAGCCACATCTGGCTCCTAGTGAGAACTTTTCTTAGTTTTCTCAGGCCTTATGTGGATCTACATGGCTGCATGTTGGTCACCATATGTGGATGGATGTGTTTTTCTTTGGGCCACTAGATCACAAAAAAATGACACAGAGACTTATTAAATATGAAAGCTCAGCCTATAGCTTAGGCTTGTCCCACTAGCTCTTACAATTTAAATTAACCCATTTCTATCCGTCCATGTGTTGCCATGTGATTCGTAGCTTTTACCTCTCCTCCTGCATGTCTTGCTTCCCCTGTGACCAGCTGGATTCAGCCTTTCCTCTTCACAGAGTTCTTTCTGTCCAAAAGTCCAGCTTTACCTCCTGCCTAGCTATTGGCCATTTAGCTTTTTATTAAACCAATCACAGTGACATATTTCTATACAGTGTAATCAAATATCACACAAGATCTTACATTAATTTTGAGATAATACATTTTGGATGATATGTGGTTTAGTAGACATTCTTTGAGAACTCACATGACATATATTAATACTCTTGGAGAAAAAAAAGAGTACATTATTTTATTTTTCCTTTTTCTTTTTAGCTGGGGACCAAACCCATAGCCCTGTGCTTGTGAGGCAAACTTTGTAACAGACACAATGTTCACAATGTATGCATTTGAAAATTCAGTTCATTTTTGATAATCACATTTCACTACTGAAGATTTATTATTACTTTGTTCAACATATAATTCATATAGCATTTTTATTTTTAATTATTTTTATTTTTTGAAATTATAACATAATTTGATCATTACCCCATTCCCTTTCTTCCTTTCAAATCCTCTCATGTTCACCTCATTGTTCTCTTTCAAATTCCTGGACTCTTTTTAAGAAATTGTTGTTGTATACATATGTGCATACATGTATGTTGCTAAAGACAAAAATATAACCTGCTCTGTCTGTATAACATTATTGGTAATGGAATCATGAATCTTGGAGAAGAGTCTACAGCCAGTTTACTAAAATTATATTTTAGTGTATATGTATATATATATTAAAATTTATATTATAAAAATATAACATGATTCCTTAAAATGTCTGAACTAAGCCGGGCGGTGGTGGCGCACGCCTTTAATCCCAGCACTCGGGAGGCAGAGCCAGGCGGATCTCTGTGAGTTCGAGGCCAGCCTGGGCTACCAAGTGAGCTCCAGGAAAGGCGCAAAGCTACACAGAGAAACCCTGTCTCGAAAAACCAAAAAAAAAAAAAAAAAATGTCTGAACTAAAAGGTACTAAATACAGTACTTATCTTTATCTGTGTTAATCATAATTTTGGAAAATTTTAGTTTTTCTGCCTGTTTTGGATTTTTGTTTTGTTGATGATTGAGGAACAATGTAAGAAAATACACTGAATACAAATTAAAATACAGATTTAATTAAATTTGAAGGTATTTTTTATACATCGGCCTGAGAAAATATATTGATCTCATATTACACAAAACACATAATAGATTTCAATATTAAAATAGGCTATGAGTTTTCAGAGGACTATTGGATATTAATTAACCACACATTTTAAAGCAGTGCAATGTTAATGGAAGGATTTATAAGATACTCTACTCCCCATCCACGCGTGTGCTACTCTCAGCAATGGTCAGTCGTAGATTCAAGTCTGTAGCAACAAATCACAAATGACACTGTGTGATCTGACACATTTTCCTTTTTCTCACCTTACAAATTTAGAACTCTGTCTTGTAATTGATTCTCAATTTTCTGCTAGTGCAGGCACAGGAATCCCTATATGCTAAGTTAGATACACATATATTCCAATTGCTATTTCTTCTCTTCATGAGATGAGATCTACATGAGCAAACTGGGAGTCAGGGCTGGGGGTAAAGGAAGGCAAAGAATGGGGAATGAGAACATAAGGAAATGGAAGGGTAGACCTGGAACAGGGACAAAGTGGGAGAGCAAGGAAAGAGATCCCATGATAAATGAAGACATCATGGGAACAGGAAGCGGCAGGGTGCCAGGGAAGCTCTCAGGAATCCACAATGATGACCCCACCTTGGACTACTGGCAATGATTGAGATAATGCCTGGACTAGACTACTCTGGTGACCGGTCTAGTGAATACCCTAACTGTCATCATAAAGACTTTATCCAGTGACTGATGGAAGCAGATGCAGAGATCCATGCTAGGGGCCAGGCTGAGCTCTGGGAATCCAATCAATGAGAGAGAGGAGGGATAGCCTCTTTTTCTATGGTTATTATTGGTGTGTGTGTATCTCCTCTTTCTCCTATGTACAGTATTTATTTAAGTATCTCCACTACATTGGCACATTGGCTTAGTGATATTGAACTTAGTATATATATATATATATATATATATATATATATATATATATATATATATATATTTATATATATATATAAAACTTTCTCATTCTGTTTTTGTTTTTTTGTTTCTTTATGGTTTCAGGTATGCTTTGGGAGAGGTTAATTCTCCTTCCACAAACAGTCATTATTTGTCTGTAGTTCTTTGTCTAGAAGTGGGACTCTGTGAAATTTTCTCCCATCCACATTAACATGTCCAATGATACTGGCACCATTCCAGTCTGGGTTATGTAAGACATTTCTAGGAGAGACTTTGACAGCAGGACCCCTGGTATTCTGGTTCATAAAACTGATTGTGTCTCTTCCAAGCTGTTCCCTAAGCCATAGATGCAGGAGCTGTAACATAGATATGTCCATTGGGGCTGAAAGCCCCACAACCTATTGATACCTGTATTGTGTACAGTTAGTTTTCTATGAAGGTCTCCATATTCTGTAAAGAGAAGTTTCTTTGATTGAGGTGTTGTAGCCAAATGTTTAATTATACTCAGGTAATACATGAGGTGCACATAAGGGAAAGCAATTCTTTGCAAATGTTCTCAAAAGGTGATTTTGTAAAATCTACTAACCAGTTTACAAATACTGTATGACCTCTTCTTGGAAGGCATGAGGACTGCAGTGATGACACACAGATGACCATTCCACTTTGTAGGGCAATGAGTGGAACTGGGGTAACTTAAATGAGCTGGGGTGAACTCTTATAGTAATACGGGGAACTTACAAGGAACTAAAACAACCACAAAAGAAGATTCTTTCTCTTTGTGCAATGATTAATTGTCTATACGTTCTCATGGAGAAGAAAGAACTCATGAGGCCCCAACTCCATATGAAAATAAGGAGCCTGGTGTTTAACAATTCTAGTGCAGATAATTACATCTTCTAAGAGTTTAAGAGGGCAAAAGTCATATCTTGTCCAAAGGACAGAGTGGTATAATAGTGAAATCCACATACTTCTATATGTTTCATATTAGCTTGTCAAATGAATATGTTTAAGCATGACATCATGATGTTATAACAAATTTTCATGTAATAAATCCCTCTAATCAAGAAAGTGAACATCCAGGACCTTATGTTACTCTTTACATATTTCATTATATATTCCTATAACATCATGAAGAACATTATAAACATGTTTAGTCTAGATAGAAGGAGTCTTATTGGTCAAGATGCACATCATTGATACCTATACCCATCCCTTTTTAAAAAAAAATCTAGTTTCATATTTGGAATACATCTAGAATCACATGAACTATCTTTGGAAAAATTTCATACCCACAAATGCATACCCACAAATGGTACACACAGAAGCACCTTCACTGTTAGCATGCCATTTCCATGAAAATTTCATTTAGTTTCATGGCATTATTGTTAAAATGCAAGTAATGTAATAGACCTTCAGTAGGAAGTTGCAGCTTTAGATTTTACCCTTTACAATCTTTGCAGGAGTAACGAGAATTTAGAGAAGAGCAGGACAAAGCTTCACATGGAAATGCAGCACAGCAGATCTACAGGAAATGCACAAAGCTTGAGGCTGTTCACTGAGAGCTCTTCTGCTGGCAATTTTGATAGCATACCAGGACCCAGAATAAGTCTCCTCCGGAAAGAAAACCTGACAGCATCTTCTTCAAACTCTCCATGAAAAACCAGGGGCTGGAAGACTGCCTAGGAATGGTTAGCTATGCTTTCCATTGTACAGTTGTGGTGCAGTTCTTGTTTTTAACTTGGTTAACTATTAGGCTTTGCGGTTGACACCTCCTAAGTTAAGACAAGAGCGAATCATGATAAAGAAGAAAAGTAGAGGGATTAGAGAGAGGGCTCCACTGGGAAACTGTGCTAATGTGTGGTGCAAGGGCATGAGTTCAGATCCCCAGTACCCACCTAAAAGTTTGGCATAATGGCTGTCACTGTAGTGATGGAGAATGGGTGGAGACAGGGGCATCCTGTGGTTCTCAGTCAGGCTAGTCTTGAAAAAACTGTGAGCTCTAGGTTCAGTGTGGAACCTTGTTTAAAAAAATATAAAGTAGAAAAGAGAGAGAAAGATAGTGGAAGTAAGCTACCCCTACAGGAGTACATGCACTGATGAGTGCCACCCCGTACATTATTAGTACACATGTACACACACACACACACACACACACACACACACACACACACACACATACTCACTACATGTAACAAGAGAGAGAGAGAAAAAAAACAAAATTAGAAATTTTATAAACTTGGAAAGTTCCTGGTGTTCTTATTTCAATGAGATATCATTTACAAATTTTATATAAAAGTGAGTGGATTTAAACATTTTTTTTTTTTTTTGAGACAGGGTTTCTCTGTGTAGCTTTGCGCCTTTCCTGGAACTCACTTGGTAGCCCAGGCTGGCCTCGAACTCACAGAGATCCGCCTGCCTCTGCCTCCCAAGTGCTGGGATTAAAGGCGTGCGCCACCACCGCCCGGCTGGATTTAAACATTTTAAGTGCATTTAAAATATGAATATAAATTGCTGTTTAGGAAATGATCATTCCTGAACAGACAAGGTGGCTCAGTGTGTAGAGACCCGTGTTGTGAAGCCTGTTGACTCTATTCAATCTTCAAAGCCAACATGTGAAAGGAGAGAAAAAATTGTCAAACCAATTGTCAACTGACCTAGACAAATGATCCATGATATGTGTACACCCAGATACAGACACACACAAAATGAACACATAGATACATAGATGCATAAATGAACAGACATGAATGAAAAGGATGATTCCCGCAATAAGTCTACATATGCCTTGACATGCTTTGGCTCACTTTCTAAGCAACTTTTAGCTTGGCTGTGCAACATTTTGATGAATCTTATTTTTAGGTTTCATGTTCCAGCTTAATTCCAAGATGATGTGTCCTATGCACTAGGAGCCATTGCATAGTTTTGTTTTGTCCCCACTAGATGTTATGACTTTGCAATTACAAGTTTTGTACCTGACATGAGGAGATACATCTTTTGGGTTCTGTGTATAAAGAATCATTGTCTGATCACTGAAAAAACATATTTGGTGCTGAGAATTGAGGGTATAATCTGTGGTTGTAAGCACACTCTTCTGCCACAGAGCTAGAATTATTTAATTAACATAAAGGTTATAAATAACATCTGATGCTGGGCGGTGGTGGTGCACGCCTTTAATCCCAGCACTCGGGAGGCAGAGCCAGGAGGATCTCTGTGAGTTCGAGGCCAGCCTGGGCTACCAAGTGAGTTCCAGGAAAGGCGCAAAGCTACACAGAGAAACCCTGTCTCAAAAAAAACAAAAAACAAAAAAAATAACATCTGACTTTTTTTCAGATGCATCAAGAGTCCCAATAGAATTATAGATACAGAAGCAAATAAAGCAAGATATGTTGCCAAAATGTATGAACTTAATTCAAATTAATAGATTTTTGAAATAAATTTTAAACAGTAACTGGCTTTCCCTTATTTTGCTGTATTAACTAGTGTTTTTACAGACAGTGAATGAAATATATAAGGTGTAAACATTCATAACATCCTCATTATTAATTGTCTACAACTTTTAAAAGCATCTACTTTTTTGGAAAAAAAAACACAAAGACATAATTGCTAAAACACAAGGTACTGAGGACACAAAAACAACAACACTGAAAATAAACAACACAATTCCTGCCAGTAACATGCACAAATTTCAATAGTAACTTTAACTATTGATGGCGTCAATTCTGCAACCAAAACATGTGGGCTGACTGAATGGATCAAGAAACAAAATCCATTTATTTGTTATCTATGAGAAATGCATCTTATCTTGAATGATAGACACTTTAATAATAGTGTAAATGTATGGAAAAATACTCTGATTAAACAGTACCAGGAAGTAACCAGGTACAACTGTCTATCTCAATATCTGACAAAAGAAACTTCTAACTAAAATTAATTAGAAGAAATAAAAAGATACACTTTATTCCATTTAATAGAACTGTCAACCATCCTAAATATACATGCACCATACTCTGTTGCACCAAAATTCATTTTAAAAAAAGGTACTACTAGATTTAAAGACACAGTCTAGCATTGACCCATGAGTGATTTTTAGTATGCTACTATATCTAATTGATAGATCATCTGGACCAACAATAAAGAGAGAAGCATCAGAATTAAGTGAAGCACACATCAAGAAGACTTAACAGTTAGCTGCAAAATATTCCACACAAACACCAAAGAATACACATTTTAGTTTCTATCACAATGAATCTGTCACTTGCATTTTGAAACTATTCTTAACAAATAAAAGCCTTTTCAGATTAACTTTCTGAAATCCCAAACTCATTTAATAATCTTTGTTTTAAATTTTCAAACCTAGTAAAATTATTACAAAATTTATGTGGTTGTGAGATACCATATATATGTATATTATTTATTTATTTATTTATTTATTTATTTATTTATTTATTTATTTATTTATTTATTTATTATGTATACAGCATGTATGACTGCAGGCCAGAAGAGGGCACCAGATCTCGTTACAGATGGTTGTGAGCCACCATGTGGTTGCTGGGAATTGAACTCAGGACCTCTGGAAGAGCAGTCAGTGCTCTTAAACTCTGAGCCATCTCTCCAGCCCCATATATGCTCATTCTATAGATTGTTTCTTAATATCCCTAAACTAATATAGTATCGATAATATAGCATGAATAGACATGAGATGAATTAAAAGTTCCTCTTTCTTTGATGCTGAGTATGAGACAGTACATGTGATTATAAAACAACCATTTTTAGTTTTATTTAAAGTGATTGTCATTATAATATTATATGGTGATATTTTATTTGTGTTGAAATGTGATTTTATTTGCATGTTAATAAATAAAGTTGCCTGGGGGAGAAAGCTAAAAGCAAGCCATTTAGCAGAAGTCCAGCTGTGGTGGCACGCATTCTTAATCCAAGCACATGGCAGGCAGAGTCTCTGTGTGTTCAAGGACACAGTCAAGTGGTGACCAGACCCTTTAATCTCAGTATGAACCATAGAGACCTGGAGGTCTGTATAGACAGGCAGTGATGAGGAAATCATGTGGTTGGGTTAAAAGCCAAAGAGAAGGTAGAACAGAAAGGC
Source organism: Peromyscus maniculatus bairdii (assembly GCF_049852395.1). Classification (NCBI taxonomy): domain Eukaryota; kingdom Metazoa; phylum Chordata; class Mammalia; order Rodentia; family Cricetidae; genus Peromyscus; species Peromyscus maniculatus. Next base: position 87,188,225 of record NC_134855.1, on the reverse strand, counting down.
AATAAAAAGATGGGTCAGACAGGAGATGGTCTCTCTCAGGGGAAGGACGGCAGCAACTGGTAAGCTAAAGTCTTTGTTAGTGCTCTGATCTTTTGGGTTTTAACTCTGCATTTGGCTTTGTGTTTCATATTTAATAAGACCTTTTAGAATTTCAGTTACAATATTATTCAATCATTTGGAGAGTTTGGTGGTCCTCTCTCTTATGAAAAGCCTATCATCACAAATTATAAAGGAACAGATACATGAGTTGACTATCAGCCTATCTGGCTCCATGATATATTCTCCTTTCTCTTTCCTATATTTACCTTAGTACTAGCATCAAGATGCAGGTCATATGAGGGCAATTCAGAAAGTTATATTTAGTACTATTTTAACTCATGTATCAAATAAAATTCTGCTTAGAGGACCAACTATATCCCAATATTTAGCTATTATCTTACTTTTACCATGAGATGAGGTAGAGGAGAGTTCACTTACACATGTCTTAGAACCAGAATCTTAATATATATAACATAAGACTATTCCATGAAAACAATTAGTATACCAGAAACGAATATCTGTTTTAGACCTTACATTTGTTGTAATTAACATCCATTTAAAGAACTGTTTTTGGGGGAGAATATCCCTGACTGGCCTGGTATAACAGGTTGGCCACGAACACCCAGAAGTCCAATTGCCTCTTCCTCTTGACTTCTGGGATTAAAGTGCAACACCACACAAAGCTTGAGGGTATTTTGATAAATATCTCTATGGAGATTTCTATTTGGTATTCCTTTTCGACAATTTCCCTTGTCTTGTTCCTTGTGGCTTGCTCCAGTGCTTGTTTTTTTCTGTAATTTTTTGCTAATATTTACTATCTTTACGGCTTTCCATTTGCTTCTTTCTGAACATTATTTATGTTGACTAAATATTTTCTATTTTCATGTGAAAGTAGCAAAACCACAAAGGATTTCAGGATTCCATAGATTCTTAAAGACTAGTCACATTGCTATTCACTTCATAATTTAATGTCCTCATATTTAGTATCCTGGGTAAAATAGTAGTTTTTATATAAAATGTTAAACTCAAAATTTTAATGGGCCTCTGTGAGCATAGTAGACATATATGAGGTTTACTCTAACATTGCTTAATACAGGACATATTTCTCTGGGTGTTTTTATAAGAAATTGAAAGATTGATCTATGTATTTCAATGAGAAAAATATCAGAATGTGCTTAGCAAGTGAACCCAATGGTACAGGGTTAAAATGAATTATCATGAAAAGGGGAGATTTAAAAGAACAACACTGGATAGGATATAGACATTTTTGGAAGGCAACTTGGAAATGTAGAGAAGATGTTTATATGCAATATATAAAATAAGGACTCAAAATATTGAAGCTTACCTGTAAGTGAATATTAAATTGGTGAGACTGAATGATTCTAACAAATATTTTGCTTTCTTTGATTATAGGAACTGACAACCAACAATATTTCTATTGACAAATATTAAACAATCTGAAACAATTGGAGGAGTTGCTATGGCAGATAAAAACATGGATTATCTACTTTTTAACAACCTCTCTCTTGTGTGCATATGTGTGTGTCTCTGTGTGTGTGTCTGCCTGTCTCTCTCTCTCTCCCTATCTCTATTTGTATCTATGACATCTATATATCAGTTTACAAAGGATATGTTACAGATCCTCTTATACAGGGATCAAAATGTTGCTGAATTATATGTATGTGTGACTCAGCTCAGGATAAATTTCTTCTATTCCTCCTTGCCTCTCCCTACATTTTTACAACAGACATATGTGGTAGATAGGCCCCCTTGCACCACATTCATAGAGCTGTATCTTCATAGATGTCAGCATTCATACAGAAACAATAGCTGGTTGAGTCTACATTTAACCTGATTTGAAAAAATAAGGAAATTGTGAACATCTTAAGGACCACTATCCTGAAATCAGATTTAACATTTAAACATCAGACGTGTACACTGATCCCACTGAAGTGGGAGAGCAGGTAGTGAGTTGTCATAGGACATATTCTACAGATATACCAAACAGATAGTTTAGAAAAAATAATTCTTAATAACAATGTTGTTCTTTTCAGTGAATATTTTACTCATATTGAAATGTAAAGATTACTGATGTCAAATACTTCTCTAAAATCTATCTTATATTTTACTTATAATAATCATATTTCAGTATTGAAAGATTGTTATCCATCATATATTAGATATGATACATAGAACTTCTTACATAAGTGTATCAAGAAACATCTATAATGTGTAAAGTAGAAGAAGCAAGTATTGTTGGCATGGCAATATTCTGAAAATAATAAAATTGTTAAAGATTTTTTTCCAAAACTGTATTTGTTCAGTATAGCACACTCAAATGTATATAAAATGTGTTATTAAATATTCCAGAATTACTGATTGAACTCAGTTTTCTGTCTTTGGTAAAATAGATAAACTTTACACTTTACTGAAGTGTTGAAACTTTGTACTCATATTTTCCTGATCTTTACAAAAACCTAACGTCTCAGATAATCATTTCAAAGACTATCAGAAGAATTCAGCTCTGTCCCAATACTTCATGAGTTTGCAGTAACCACAGAAATAGTCAGACTGAATTGCTTCTATTCCTTTGTGGTTTTTTTTAAGGGCTGAGAAATGTACTTCCTTAAAATTTATAGTTTTTACATTTTGACTTAAATTGTTCAGTACATATCAAGTAAAAGATACAATATTTAGATTATAATACAAGTACTATCTTCATTCAAAACTTCCAGACTACCACTGAAATGAAAGATTCCAAAGGAGAAATGACAGCGCCCCAAGGAAACACATTGTTTAAGGGACTAGAACCCAAAACCAGCAAGAACACACAGTAGAGGAAGCCAAAACACAAAGAAGGACACACATTGTTTAAGGGAATAGAACACAAACCAAGCAAGAACATACAGTAGAGGGAGCCATAACACTAAGGACAGTGTCAGGATAGTCGACAAAAGAATATATGCTGTAAAGAACCTAGACTCACAGGTAAGAGGATTTAAGGCCTCATGAATTTGATAAAGAGTGTGCTTAGTGGCTTGATTTCAATTATGATTTTGCTATGAGAAAGACTGTAGTGTCAAGTAAGAATGTATTTATTACTTGTCTAATGTTGTTTCTGAGTGTTATTCATTTGCTTTAGATAGATCTTTGAAATGTTTCTGTGCCATGAACCTCACGCATTCTACTTTTTGTCCAAGTGACAAACATGTTTAAGCTAATTAAAGTATTTTAGAAAATATGAATATTGAATTAAATGATACTAGTGTTTCAGCTTAAGTGAAAGTTTAATTGGGGATTTTAAAATACAATTTTTATTATCAGCAATTTAAATATTTCTCATCAATGCTTATAGATAGTACGTTTATCTAACAGTTATCAAATCGTTTGTACTACTATATATATATTAGCAGATTTATTAGCAGAACTGAATTTTAAGGTGTTACCAGAGGAAGATTTAAAAAAATGTCCTGGCAGACATTGGTATACAAAAAAGTAAATTTCTCATTTAATATTGTCCTGTTGAATATTTTAACAGAGACTCAATGACTGTGATAACTCAAATAACTTTTTATACTACATAGTTAACCAAATGGTCATAATTTAATATATGATTCTGAAATAGTTTTACTGTTCACAAAATCAAAAACCTCAATCATTTATACATACAAGCAAATCTATACATACATCAATTTTAAATGTAGATTTGTGGAATAACAGTTTCAAATTATTGAATGCATATCCATTTTATATCCTCCAAGATGACAAAATGATAAGATCAAATATAAGACTTACAATGAATCAGGTGGAAAAATGAAAAGGAAAAACTAATGATACCTGCATTTGATTCATATTAAAAGGTTCCCACTGGCTTGATAGGAATATATAGGAATATATATTTCTAATTTGGAGAAAAATGTTAAGATACGTATACAAACACACACACACACACACACACACACACACACACACACACACACACACACACACACATTATAGACGTGTAGTAACTGGTGCTAGAAGCCACACTGTAGATATCTGGAAAGTTTGAACCTAAAAATTCTATCAAGTATTACCCACACACTTCAATTCAAACTTTCTGCCCCCTCCATGAATCCCTTTGTTTTTCAATCAAGTTCACTTCTACTTCCATGTGATACATACATAATAGATTATTTGTACTTAGGTTAAATCTAACATCCTCAAATTGGAGTAAACGTGATTGCTGTCTTTCAAAGACTGGTTTCATTCACTTAATTTAATAGTCTCCAATGATGTTCTCACTCTTCTGAGATATACCTAGTGTTGGTATAATGGTATTTAAACATGAATTCATATAATTGTTTTTGTTTTGTAATGACACTCACTTTTCTTTTCAGTGATAAATACTAAGTTTATATTAAACATCATGTGTAATAAAGTTTCTTATTCCACGTGACCTTTGAAAATAAAATATATTATGTCAAAAGCTGAACAGATGGCCTCACAGTTAAGAATATATTCTGCTCTTTAAGGGGACCCAAGTTCAGTTCCCAACACCAGTGCTATGTGATTCAAAACTACCTGTAGCTCCATCTTCAGGAGGTCTGGCATTCTCTTTTGGCCTCTTCAGATGCCTTCACTAACATGCACAAACCTCCCCACCCCCCAAAAAAACAGACATGCATGCTACACATAATTATAAATGTTTAAATATTTTCAAATATTTAGTGTAATTGGATGTTTCTTGGATAGCAAATGTTATATAGCAAACTTGTATATTTATTGTAATTTGTTTGCATTAGTATTTTTTAAAATATTTATTTATTTATTTATTTATTTATTTATTTATTTATTTATTTATTTATTTATTATGTGTACAGTGTTCTGTCTGCATGTATGCGCAGGCCAGAAGAGGGCACCAGATCTCATTACAGATGGTGATGAGCCACCATGTGGTTGCTGGGAGTTGAACTCAGGACCTCTGGAAGAGCAGCCATTGCTTTTAAACTCTGAGCCACCTCTCCAGCCCAAGTATTTTCATATTCTTATTTTTATAAGTAATGTGATAATGGGTTAGGAATTGCTAATTCATCTATGTACACCAGCTTCTCTCCTGTCTATATTTTCTCTGATGTTCATGGCCAATTTAGAAAGTCAGAGTCCATGTGACCATAACAGATGTGAAATAATGAACATATTTGATTCTCTTCTCTCTTGGTTTAATATACTTGTATTCTAGTTATATCTAACTATATTTATTAAAATAATAGTAAACAGATATTTGCCTGAATGGTGTAAAGAAGCTTTATAAACATCATCATCATCACTATCATCATCACCACCACCACCATCATCATCATCATCATCATCATTATTTTGGTTTTTGAGAAAGGCTTTCTCTGTGTAGTTTTGGTGCCTCTCCTGGATCTCACTCTGTAGACCAGGCTGTCCTCAAACTCACAGAGATCAGCCTGACTCTGCCTCCCAAGCGCTGGGATTAAAAGCATGTGCCACCACTGCGAGGCATAAACCCTATTATTGACACTAATTTTTACAAAGTATCCTTGAGCATCTTTGAAAGAACCACATTGGACCTTATTGCAGTTTGAGATCCTGAGAAGATTAACTGGCAAATGGAGAATAAAACACAGGAACTGTGCTTAATGACCTGCCTGGACTGAATCTACCAGGTTGAGCTGAATCCCCAGGGGAGTCCTTGCCCTGGTGGAGATGGGAATGGGGGTGGGCTGGAGGGAGGGGGCGGGAGGAGGGAGGACAGGGGAATCCGTGGCTGATATGTAAAATTAAATCAAATTATAAAATTAAAAATACATTAAAAAAAGAAAAGTTCTAAACAGTAAAAAAAAAAAAAAAGAAAAAGAAAATGTCACTCTCCATATAATATTTGACTATGGGTCTCTAACTCTACTCAAATTAGCTGCCAGTGGTAGCCTTTTTGATGCCAATGGGGCTAGCCACTAATTTATGAGTATATAAGGATAACATTAGAAATCATTTTTTTTTCTTTCATTGGTCTCTGGGCTACCCAGCTTCTTATTCCTGGTCATCCAGACAATATCGCTCATGGGATCCCTCTCCTGATATATGTCTCAAATTAGACCCATCATTGGTTGGCCACTATTATGAGAAGAGATATCTGTTAGAACATGTTTCTGCAGACTAACAACTATAGAGCAAATCAGATAAATTTTTGTACAAAAATAGAGTTCCTTATTTGAAATGACTAGTAAAGGTAAAAATATATTAGATTGACATTATATTTAGCAGATCAGTAGTTTCTTATAAAACTGGAAGTTTTTAAAATTTGAAGATAATTTAAATATTGAAAACTGTTCATAACAATTTCTTAGCTACATGTCATAGAACTTCTCATAGATGTATGTTAAGAATTTGTAAGACATGCAATCCAAATTGAGAAGCATTGTAACGTTTTATGTTTCTTAACATACTAAATATGCAATCATCATTCCAGAATCTTACATTTTCTATAATTTTTATTAAGAAATTTTCATTTTACATACCAATCACAGATCCCCCTCTCCTCCCTCCTCCTACCCCCACCAGCCTTCTTGCCTCAATACACCCCCCATTCCCTTCTCCAAAAAGATAAGACCTCCCATGGGTAGTTAGCAGAGCCTGTTACATTCAATTGAGGCAGAGCCAAGCCCCTCCCCCTCATCAAGGCTGTACAAGATGTTCCAACATAGGTAAAGGCTCCAAAAAGCCAACTCATGCACAAGAATAGATCCTGATTCTACTGCCAGGGGGCCCCTTAAGCAGATCAAGCTACACAACTGTCTGGCTTATGCAGAGGTCCTAGTATAGTCCCATGGAGGTTCCACAGCTCTAAAGGTCATGAGTTCCCACTAGCATGGTTTGTTTGTCTCAGTAGGTTTCCCCATCACGATAGTGATGCCTCTTGCTCATAGAATCCCTCTTCTCTCTCTTCGACTAGAGAATTCTTAAATGAAAAAATCCATTAGATGATTTAAAAATATAAGAATTTAGACTATAAATGTAGGGATTATTTTGGAAAGACAAGCAGTTTCTTCAAGAAAGAGGAAAGATGTAGAAAAATTAACTAAGAATTGTTTAAAAAAATAGTAAAGAATGTTTAGAGATCACATTGAACACAAAGACTGGTTCATTGTGTCCACATAACTAGAAGTGAGGGGAAATAGTAGAATGGGTGCAAACAGTAGCCCACCATTCTTGTACATTACTCTGAGGCTTGGAGACACAGTTCATGATCATCCAGGTAGTTGATGAAGTTAATATGAATACAGAATACAGACACACTTGTTAACTTCTAAAATAGCACCTTTAACTATTTGTTTGTTTTATAAAAGGTTTTGATAATGAACATTGTATAAAAAAACCAATGAAATTTTAGATCAAAGGTAAAATCATTTGTGAATGGCAGCTCATAATCACATGCAAAGGTTCCTGAAATGTTTGAATGTTCAGTCCATATTTTCTTTATATAGTCATGGTTCACTACTAAAATTTTGTTTTACATTATTTTCCACATGTGATTTATCTAACTTCTCACTCACTGGATTAAAAATACTTAAACATTTCTTTATTATTATTATTATTATTATTATTATTATTATTATTATTTTACAACACCATTCAGTTCAACATAATAACCACAGTTCCCCTGTTCTCCCCCTCTCGCCCCCCCCTCCCCCCAGCCCACCCCCCATTCCCACCTCCTCCAGATCAAGGTCTCCCCCAAGGACCAGGGTCGACCTGGCAGAGTCAGTCCAGGCAGGTCCATTCCCCCCCTCCCAGACAGAGCCAAGTGTCCCTGCATAAGTCCCAGGATTCAAACAGCCAACTCATGCAACGAGCCCAGGACCCGGCACCAATGCACAGTTTCTTAGAAAATTGGGAATCAATCTCCCCCAAGATCCAGCTATACCACTCCTGGGCATATACCCAAGAAATGCTCAATCATACCACAAGAGCACTTGCTCAGCTATGTTCATATCAGCATTGTTTGTAATAGCCAAAACCTGGAAACAACCTAGATGCCCTTCAACTGAAGAATGGATAAATAAATTGTGGCACATATACACAATGAAATACTACTCAGCAGAGAAAAACAATGACATCATATGGTTTGCAGGCAAATGGATGGATCTAGAAAAAATCATCCTGAGTGAGGTAACCCAGACTCAGAAAGACAAATATGGTATTTACTCACTCATAGGAAGATGCTAGATATGGAACAAGGATGACTGGACTGCTACTCACATCACCAGTGAGGCTACCTGGAAAACGGGACCCCCCCAAAAAAAATACTTAAACATTTCTAAAAATAGAAGGAAGAGAGATATGACAGTAGCTTGCATGGGTATCACAAAATTAACATTTTATAAACATTGTTCTGTAAGTGTATTTCAAAGCTAAGCACATCAGAATGTACAATACATTTTCTGGAATGTTACAAATGGTTCAGAGTGTTTCATTAAAACCAATGCCTTTTATTCCATATGAATATATTCAGCAATCTAAATGACTCCAAAAGACCATAGTTTTCTCCCCTGCTTAGAGACAGTTTTCTGTCCTTTAGACAGCAAGTTCAACACCAATATATGTTTATTTTCTGTTATTATTTTCATTACAATGATAATATCCTTTCAAAACCTTTACTGGGTGCCTTTCACTTGATATGTCATTCTTTGTTGTAACCCATAGGATGCGTGCCTCTTTCTGAGCAGAAACAGAGGAAGAGTAGATTCTGGGGAAGAGAGAAGATGGAGAGAGAGGGTGGGATGAGTGATGGAAGGGGAAACCGAGGTCAGTATGTAAAATAAATGAATAGATTTAATTAATAAAGATTCATTTTCTTATTTTCTTCAGTCTTTCTCTTTAATATCATGCCTTAACCAGAATGCAGTAAGACAAGCAAATGAAAAACCACCCAAACCTAAGTCTAAAGTAATCATTTCCAAAGCTAAGCATGGAGAGTCTAGTCCATACTACTTCTTCTTAAAAGTATAGTTCACTTTTTAATACACAGCATTGACTAAATTTGTTTGGTTTTCTAGAATCTGCACAGGAAGAGTCTCAGTTGATAGTAATAACTTTGAATCATTTATCTGAGAACATTATATCACCACTTGGGTGAAATATGCAACAGTAACTGTCTTCTTTCATAATTCTTGTAGCATATCACTATCATAAAATAAGCCATTAATAATTAAGAAAAAGTCAAGATTCAAATCAGGTAAATTTTGCACAGAAAATAATTTGAAAAAAATACTTAAAATACTTTAAATTCAGTCTTCACAACTCTACCTCCTTTATATTAAATGTGATTTTGAGCATTGACCTAAATAGCGCAAATGTATCCAACTTCATTTGTAGATGTAACCAATCGTCTTATTAAATAAGAAACACAGAACCAATATAAAAGAGAAAGCCAAGAGAGATCAGAGCTCAGAGCTAAAATCTCACCCTTCCTCCTGCGGCGGTTCTAGCTCTCTGAAAGAGACCTATTTCCTGTGTGCATGTCTTTTCATAGTCTTTTGTTCTGCCTTCTCATTGGTTGTAAACCCAAACACATGACTGCCTCATCACTGTCTGTATGTACAGCCCCCCAGGTCTTAAAGGCATATGTCTCCAATGCTGGCTGTATCCCTGAACACACAGAGATCTACCTAGCTCTTCTACCAAGTGCTGGGATTAAAGGCGTGTGCCACCACCGCCACACTCTTGCTATGACTCTAATAGCTCTGACCCCCAGGCAACTTTATTTATTAGCATACAATCAAAATCACATTTTAGTACAATTAGAATACCACCACATTTCCCCTTTTATATTTTAATAAAAAGAAAAAAAAGCAAAAGGTTATAACTAACATAAGGAAAACTATATACAAAAGTACAATAACTATATACAATATATACAAGTAATAAATACCTAAACAATGTCTAGTCTATTTGTATTTGACAAATCAGAGAAAATAATTCCATTATCTATCCTATTTTGGTAAGTCCAAAATGTATCTAATTCACTTTCTATCCTAGTTAATCTTCAACTATAACTAACTAATCTTCAACTTCCTCAGAGATCCAAGAAGAAAATAATATTAGCTAACAAAAATAAAAACAGGAAGTGCATGCAAGCAACTTCCAAAAAATTTGTGAGTTGACAGAAACAGCCAGCTGCCTCGAGAGTCACCTGAGGTTTCTCCACAGTGTTGGGGCATCATCTTTAGCCTATAGGCTTAGTGTATCTGACAGACTCATTTGTGAAGTAGGATGTACACAAGGTCAACAGTTCAACCTCACATTGGGTGAGAGCAGTCCATGTACCAGAAACACCTGAATTCCACTAGTGTACTGTCATGATTCAGGATTTTAAATTCTGGAAATTGTTGACAGTTTTTTAATTCAGCTGTCCATTCTTCTTGGCTGTGTATATATGGCTTCATCTCAGCATCCCTTTCTTCTCTACATCCCTCTATTAAATGCCAGTCTACTATTGAGAGGCATGAGCTTATTTACTCTTCAAGAATAACTGTTTTAGCTGCTGTTCCATTGCACAACAGAAGCCATCAGCCCACTGCCTGTTAAGCTGCCTTCGAAGAAAAGGGCACTGTACCTTTTCTGGATTGCAAAGGCCACTTCAGGGATGCGGCCATATTGCCCTGGCCTCAGAAGATGCCTTTTGATAAAGCCATAACCACACTTGTTTTGGCAAGAATCAGTAGTCCTTTGTTTCGTGTCCTGTCTGTCCTGTTTGTCAGCAGTTGATTCGAGGATACTTTGTTGTCCAGTGGCTAACTTTTGCAACAAGGAAAGTTAACTCCATATGCAGTTTCTTCAATGCCCATATTTTCTCTGAAGTAGATTGGTACTGCCAGGAACCGACATGTCTCAAAAAAGAAAAATTTTCTAAGTTATTAAAACATTTTAAATGCCATATTCTGTAGATCTCTGAAGGGTTTGAAGATGACCTGTCTAAAATATATCTGCTCAATTTTTAAACCATATCTAATATGACTACAAGTTCTATTGTAATGTCTAACTACTAACTTTCATGTCTTTATATCCTAATAGTTGGTAATAATAACATTGAAGGATAAGAAAATTGCATTACATTGTTAAATGAATGGTATAAATACAATTAGAAATATACATATAGCATTTTCTAACAATATCAGTTTCAAATTTGTATACAATATAAAACAATCCAATCCAATGTAAAGTATTTAAAACTAGTAACTGTCTTTTCCTTTTCTTTCTTTCTTTCTTTCTTTCTTTCTTTCTTTCTTTCTTTCTTTCTTTCTTTCTTTCTTTCTTTCTTTCTTTCTTCCTTCCTTCCTTCCTTCCTTCCTTCCTTTCTCTCTCTCTCTCTCTCTCTCTCTCTCTCTCTCTCTCTCTCTCTCTCTCTCTCTCTTTCTTTCTTTTTTTAACAAGAACCTTAAATCTAATCTCCTTTGCTTAGCCTTTTTCCTAACCCTTGACAACAACTTGTACCCAACCCCCCTAAACAATGAAAATTATCCTAGACCCAAAACCCATTAAAAAGATAAAAAAAATCACCCGCCCCACACCACCTCTTTGGGAATGTGGGCATCATATTCTTAAAATTGCTTCCTGCTGGGTATGGGCAAGGTTATCTTTATCCTGAAAGAAAAATTTTAGGTTAATTGTCAAATTCTAGGAAAGGTAACTATATCCTTCATTATCCAGTCTGTGTATAATGCCAAAGTTCAGGGTTTATCTCAAGTCCTTATTCAAGTAATCTTGGAGACTGGATGATCTCAGCTAGTCATCTCAAAATTGCTCTGAGTACCTTGTAGTTCAAAGTTGATCTGTAGATGATGTTTGTCAGCTTAGTGATATTATTATTGTCCACGTGGAGTTGTTGTTGTTGTGGGGCCCCATCTTCTTTCTGGAGACATCAGTTGATGTTAGGCCTGGCCCTGATTTCCTGCAGAAAACTGATAAGAGAATCGAACACAAAGACATATATATGCAGCTAATTGAAGCCTTTTTTTTTCTAGAATTAGTAAGTACTCTATATGACCATTCATATATTAACAAAGTTTAAAATGTATATATATCTATATATCTATATGTTAATCTTGTAAATTTTGATATAAAATTCATACTTTAAGAAAAGATTAAAGAATCAGAATAGAAGCAAAGAGTTGAGATTAGTAATAGAATAGTCCCATAATTAATTTGGCTTTTGTTCTATCCCATAGCAGAAGACGGCTCTTTTATTCTGGCATGATACAGGGAGTTTGCATTTTCTTTTTAATAACATGCTTGAGTTTAAAGAAGGAGAGAGCCATTCTCCAACTCCAAAGTCAACTTTAAATTTTAATTCACCTGGGACTATTAGAAGACCAATGGTGTTAAAACTTTAGAGAAAAGCAGAAACAAACATTTAGGAAGACATAAAAGTTTTTAGATAATATATACCCATATGCCATTTTACTGTTTCCTGGGATAGATGATTTGTCCCTTTTCTTCAGTTGTCTCATTTGTCCTGTGTCCTTCAGATTCCTTAACCTTCATTCTCCTAAAAGACAAAAAACAAAACCTTTCCCCAAGACTAATTTTGGGGATGTTCCTTTTTGGCAAGTTATTATCTGATGAAATGAAAAGGCATGTTTTATTGATACAAGTTAGTTTAAATTGGATGTTCATGCTGGTTGATGAACTATCACCTCCTCTAATTAAGAGGTCTCTCTTGTTCAAATCGAACCTTTATCAATTTTGATGGTACCAACAGCTTATCTTCTCCTGTAGAAACAAAAGCAAAACCTCGTCCCCAATGTAATACATATCCTGGTTTCCATTCTGAGGTTAGCATATCTTTAAAGTATATAGGCTGATTTAATTCTGTAGTTTTTTCTATTATCCAATGTCTCTCTGCAGCTGTTGTTCCTTTCTCATTGGCATTGAGAAAATTCAAAGTTAATAGAGCATTATGCAGTCTATTTCTGGGGGTTTTTTGTTACCCATTTCTGTCTATTTAGCATATCCTTTAGAGTTCTGTTTGATCTTTCTATAACTGCTTGACCTGTAGGATTATGTGGTATACCTGTAATATGCTTTATATTGTAATAAGCAAAAAACAGTTTCATTTTAATGGAGACATATGATGGAGCATTGTCAGTTTTGATTTGTGCAGGTATACCCATGATGGCCATAACTTCTAGCAAATGAGTGATTACAGAATCAGCTTTTTCAGAACTCAAAGCAGTTGCCCATTGAAATCCTGAATAAGTATCGATGGTGTGGTGTACATATTTCAATTTTCCAAATTCTGCAAAGTGAAACACGTCCATCTGCCAGATTTCATTCCTCTGAGTACTCTTTGGGTTACATCCTGCTGGTAATGGCGTTTGATTGTAGAAGGAACAAGTAGGACATTTCTTTACTATTTCCTTGGCTTGTTGTCAGGTTATGGAAAAATCTTTTTTTAAACCTTTATTATTGACATGTTTTTTATGAAATTCTGAGGCCTCCATCACATTTCCTATCAATAATTTATCAATCTCATCATTGCCTTGTGCTAGAGGGCCTGGCAGAGCAGTATGGGATCGAATGTGAGTTATATATAAAGGATGACAACTTTTCCTGATGTAACTTGTAATTGAATAAATAGTGAAGTTAATTCTGAAGCTCAGGGATAAATTCTGCAGTCAGTCTCAATATGTAATACCACTCTTTCAGCATACTGAGAGACAGTTACTATGTTGAGAGGTTCTGAAAAATCCATTAATACCAACAGAATAGCATACAATTCTGATTTTTGAACTGAATTATACGGACTTTGAACCACTTTACTTAAATTTTCTGATTTGTAACCTGCCTTTCCTTCTTTGTTGGCATCTGTATAAAATGTACAAATTCGATATATGGGTTTTTGCCGTACAATTCGAGGCAAGATCCAATCAGCTCTCTTTATAAGATCAATTCTATCGCTTTTGGGATATTTGCTGTTAATTTCTCCAAAAAAAAAATACTGCACTCTCTTTGCCAAGGTTCACTTTCTGTCCATAATTTTTCAATGTCCTCCTTAGTTAAAGGTATGACAATTTCTGGTGGGTCTATTCCTGCTAATTGACGAAGTCTCAATTTTCCTTTCCAAATCAAGTCAGAGATTTTTTTCCACAAAAGTTTTTAATTTTTTATTTGGTTTATTTGGTAAAAATATCCATTCCAATATAATATCTTTCCTCTGCATTAATATTCCAGTAGGAGAACGCCTAGAAGGTAAAATAACCAAAAGGCAATCCAGCTTTGGATCAATATGATCCACGTGTCCTTCATGCACTTTCTTTTCTACCAAGGCCAATTCCTTCTCAGCTTCAGGTGATAATTCTCTTGGACTATTTAAGTCCTTGTCACCTTCTAAGGTTCTGAACAAATTAGTCAGTTCATCATTTTTTACCCCAACAATAGTTCATAGATGAGAAATATCTCCAAATAATCTTTGAAAGTCCTTCCATTGTTTTTCTATGTTTTTAGCCTCCTCCTTAAACCAGGTCAGAAATTGAAGTCTCTGGCTGGGTTCCAGAACACCTTGTGCAAGGTCCCGCCAGTCCTGTGGTACTATCCTATTATATGTTGATCAAGAGTTTAACATTTGCTTTACATATGGGGAATGCATGCCATAAGATACTATTGCCTCCTTAAACCTTTTTAAATCCAACATTTCAATTGGAGCCCAAATATTTTGTGTAGTCATTTGATCAGGCATCTGCTGTATGGTTACAGGATAAATTAAGGGTCACTGTGTGAAAACAGGCTTTCTTTCTGTAACCTTATGATCCAAACTTGAAACAACTTCACTGTTAATTTCTTCTGTCTGAATTTTTACAGGTTTAACAAGCTTTTCTCTCTCTCTCTCTCTCTCTTTTTTTTTTTTTTTTTTTTTTGGTTTTTCAAGACAGGGTTTCTCTGTGTAGCTTTGCGTTTTTCCTGGAACTCACTTGGTAGCCCAGGCTGGCCTCGAACTCACAGAGATCCGCCTGACTCTGCCTCCTGAGTGCTGGGATTAAAGGCGTGCGCCACCACTGCCCAGCTTAACAAGCTTTTCTAATGCTGTCATCCTGGCACTTAAATTGACTATGTTTTTAAATTGTAAAATGAGGATAAGCATAGTGATAAACTGCATAATTCCAACAATACTAATCTTCTCATATAGTTGTTTTATTGTCAGACTGCCTAAAATTTCAAACAAAACCCAATTTTCTTCCAATGTACACATAAAACCCATTTTTTTTTAATGTGGAAAAATTGTCTCTTTTAAATAGTTTCCTTTAAAATATCTGATATGTTGTGACTTACCAAATCTGTGTAGAAGAGTAGAAATCCAAGGAAATTTCAATACAGCCACCTAGTGTCCAAGGTGTAAATTGAGATAGATGATAGATAGATAGATGATAGATAGATAGATAGATAGATAGATAGATAGATAGATAGATAGAGAAAGCTCGCAAGAAAGCGAAGCCAGCTAAAGCTTAAATCCAGCCACTTGTTCCATCTTGAGCCGAGTCAAGGCTTGGCTCTGGGTTCCTTAAGCTCCGACCATGTGTGTTGGCTTTACAGGCAGGGGCCCTGTTTGGTAGGGCAGGCCTGAGTTGTTTGTAGCATCGGCATTAAGCAAGCAGCTCACTGTTATTCTGGCCTGAGGCCAAGCAGACCTGGGCCTGGGCTAGGAAGTTGTCACTGGGACTAGGGGGCCACCCAACCTGCTGCCCTTGTGGGAAAACAGACCTGCCGCCAAGCCAAGTGGTTTTTAATGGATTCTTGTCATGTTGGGTGCCAGATGTAGATGTAACCAACCGTCTTATTAAATAAGAAACACAAAACCAATGTAAAAAAGAGAAAGCCGAGAGGTCAGAGCTCAGAGCTAAAATCTCACCCTTCCTCCTGTGGTGGTCCTAGCTCTCCAAAAGAGACCGATTTCCTGTGTGTATGTCTTTTCATACTCTTTTGTTCTACCTTCTCATTGGTTGTACACCCAAACACGTGACTGCCTCTTCACTGTCTGTATGTACAGCCCCCCAGGTCTTAAAGGCATATGTCTCCAATGCTGGCTGTATCTCTGAATACACAGAGATCTACCTAGCTCTTCTACCAAGTGCTAGGATTAAAGGCATGTGCCACCACTGCCACACTTTTGCTATGGCTCTAATAGCTCTGACCCCCAGACAACTTTATTTATTAACATACAATTAAAATCACATTTCTGTACAATTAGAATACCACCACATTCATTCCCTTTTCTTAAGTAATAAGGAAAGTCCATGTCTCTGTAAATTGTCATTTGTATTTATTCTGTAAAGAGTTTCCCCCAATAGGCACTAATAATTGTATGGCTTACACGTATCTGGGTACATTCCTTTAGTTATGACTTGAGCCATACGTAAGATTTTCCTTTGTGTTTTCCTAAATCATCTCCCTACAATTGCACCCATCTGATTCATCTCATTATTCTATAATGGAAAGGTTTATATGAAGTCCTATTTATTATGCTAATGATATTTTAAGAGAAGAATAGACTAAAGAAATTAATGACCAAAAATCTAGCTCTATATGACTGTTATGGAATAAGGAAGTGCTTTCTGATGGTGCTGAGGTCTGTTCCACAAGAGGGAATTTCTTCTTGGTACTGAGGGCATGATGTTTGAAGCCTGGCTAGGAAGTCAAAGACATTGGCTGGAATCTATTTATGATATTTATTTTATTTAATCCCATAGAATAATGTTACTCTCATCCTTCATCATAGACACTTCTACTTCTTTTCTGCAGTTATGGTAATGACTGTTGAGGGACCAACTTCAACCCAGACATCTCTATCACTCTCCCCAGGACTTAGTAGACATTGTGGAAGAGGGGGTGGAAAGCATGTACACGTTAAAGGGTGAGAGGGGAGTCATTAGTAAAAGATTTATTATATTATTACATATTATGTTATTGTGTCACTATGTATTATATATACATACATAATACACACACGTGTGTGTGTGTGTGTGTGTGTGTGTGTGTGTGTGTGTGTGTGTGAGAGAGAGAGAGAGAGAGAGAGAGAGAGAGAGAGAGAGACATGGAAGCAGACAAAGGCACAATAAGGGGAATGAAGGGGGCCAGCAAAGGGAATGGGTGATAGGAGAGAAGTGGTTCAGGAGAGAAAGATCATAGTTTGTATATATTAATATCACAATGAAACCCAACTGTGTATGTTACCTAAAATGTTAAATAAAGATATTCCATGAAACTTGGACTCAAATTATGATTATATTTTTATCATCATATTTCCAATAGGCCAGAAGGTCATTGGTAACAAAGCATTCTATTCATTAATGACAACAGAAGAGTAAGCAATATATGTTGAGAATTAAAATACTGTAGAGTTCTCACCATCCACCTAAACAAGTCATTCTCCTACTAGCATTGTCAAAAAGCACTCAGCCATTCTGAAGAGTCTCTATCAATCTTTGCTAGATTGATAGTAGAACCACTACTACTTCTGTAGAAGTTGACACATGATGTGAAGGTTAATCTTGATTGGCAACTTGGTTAGATTGAAAATTCCTGAGATAGCAGTATAGCACACTTCTTGATAAACCTTTGAGATTATCTCAAGAGAAATAAAGGCTTTCACCTATTCATTGGACTAATCACTTAATGGACTTTGGGTATGATAACATTACTTGGAGATGGGGACTCATAAGAAACATGATCTAGGATATAGGCAATAGGATATTTCTTTTTCTACTATGGTATTCTGAAAAAAATATCAATGTATTGACTATTATCTGCCATGCTTATTTTTAACCATGAGTTGAACAGTTAAACTCCATGCTACACAATGTTCTACCTAATCTGTAATGAGTCTTTCTCTGTCCCACCAGCCAGCTTCCAAATAATGACATGAAGACTTATTATGAAAGTTCAGACTATAATTTAGGCTTTTTCCCAACTAGCTCTTAAAAAGTAAATTAATCCATTTCTATTAATCTACATGTTGCCATGTGGCTTTTTACCTTTCATTCATTGTATGTCCAACTGCCTCCATATCTTGTTGGCATCTCTGCAACTTGATTATCTCCTCCTACTTCCTCTTTCTAACAGGAAGTTCCACCTATACCTTCTGCCTAGCTATTGGCCATTCAGCTTTTTCTTAAACCAATCACAACAATATATGTTTAAGTAGTGTACAAATATCCCAAAACACTAATATAAAGGATAATCATTGTAGGCAAAACTCACAGATTGAAATATATAAAGAATTTGTGGAAAATGAATCCTTCCTGAAGTTTTTTCTGTCAGTGTTTTGGTCAAAATGATATGAAAAAACCAATTCTGAGGATATATTCCATTCTGCCTCCAAGAATTGAATGTATGCTGTGAATATGTGTTGCTTTGATTGGTTGATAAATAAAAGTTGATTTTTCAGTAGTCAGGCAGGCAATAGAGGTGGGGCAAGCAGAGAGGAGAATTCTGGGAAGAGGAAGGCTGAATTAAGAGATGCCAGCCTGCCGTCCATGAAGCAGCATGTAATGGCAAACAAGTAAAGCCACAGAAAATGTGGTGACATATAGATTAACAGAAGTTGGTTAGTTTAAATGTAAGAGCTAGTCAGTCGTAGGCCTGAGCTAATGTCCAAGCAGTTTTAATTAATATAAGCCTCTGTACGTTTACTTGGGTCTAAACAGCCATGAGCTGGGTGGGACCAGGAAAACTTTATCCACATTTTTATATATATTTCACAGGGTTTTCTTTTTTTCTTTTTTTTGGGGGGGGATGGAAATGGAATTTTACTGATATGAGTTAATTGCATTTACAGAACATGTTCACAAAGAGATGTGAGCTAAGGATATGTGCAGTTAGTCCCGAGTAAGGAACATAAATACAAAAATCTGAGCAATGATAAAAACTGATTAGCAACAAGATATACTTGTATGAGAGGCCACATCAAAACCCATTAAATGGTTAAAATCTAGCTGAAGGAAACAAGCCAATATCATGAAACATTTAACATTAGAATTTAGTTAACATTAGACTATATTAGGTCTTGTATAATGCATGTATATGGCATAGATAATTGGGACTTTTTAAATTTTATTTTACAATACAATTCAGTTCTACGTATCGGCCATGGATTCCCTTGTTCTCCTCCCTCCCGCCCCCTTTCCCCCCCCCAGCCCACCCCCCATTCCCACCTCCTCCAGGGCAAAGCCTCCCCTGAGGACTGAGATCAACCTGGTAAACTCAGTCCAGGCAGGTCCAGTCCCCTCTTCCCAGGCCGAGCCTAGTGACCCTGCATAAGCCCCAGGTATGTATTCTGTAGAAATTCTCAGATTCTTCCTATATGGGGTGATTTGTACTTGATGTGTTCCGTGGCCATTTTCATCTCCTTGATACTGAATAGTTCATGAATACTTATTATCAAAATAAAGACTGACATCAGAGCTGTGCTTTCTTTCTTTCATGACGTTGACTACTTTTTAAGTTATTGAAAAGCTGCAAAGTGACATACTGTGAGTCAATGCGCACAGTGGATGAGCCACTGTGCTGAATTTTAACAACATACCTGAGCAATCAGAAAACAGGTTTTAATTCAGCACACAAAGAAAACTGGCCCTGTGGCATTATTGAACATTGGCAGAAGTTTTCATTAATGGAGATTAAACATGAAACTATATTTAGATAAACTCTTTCTGAATATCAAAAACATGAGAAAGGCATCAGCATCTGGAAACAAAGCAATAGCATCATGAGTAAAGAGGAGAGAAACCCAAATCTGCTAGTCATCTTAGTCTTGATAAACCAACATGGACAAATTAGCAGGAATTCAGAAAACCAAGCCCCAACACAGTTTTATTCTTGTTTTTTTTCTTTATTCTTCTCGCATATATTTTATCCACACTGCAGTTTCCCCTCCCTCCTCTCCTCCCAATTCCTCCCCCATCTTCTCTCTCTCCCATATCCGGCCCTCCTTCCTTTCCCTTCAGAAAAAAAGCAGGGATAAAAAACCAAACATGGCATAACAAGTTACAATAAGACTAGGCACAGACCATCATATCAAGGCTGGCAGTTGGGAGTCTCACAAGAACACCACCAAGCTACATAGCATATATATATATATATATATATATATATATATATATATATATATATATATATATATATGAGAGAGAGAGAGAGAGAGACATAGGTCAGACCCATACATGCTACATGATTGCTGCTTCAATTTCTGTGAGCCCCTGTGAGTCTTGCTTAGTTGATTGTGTGGATCTTTTTCTTGTGGTGTCTTTGACCCTTGTGGGTCCTACAAACCTTCCTCCTCTTCTGCAGGATCCCTCAAGCTCCATCTAGTCATCTAGTGTCTGTCTGTGGGGCTTTGTTTCTGCTCCTATTCTTTTTTTTTTTTTTTTAGAAAAACAATTTGTCTTCGATATTTTATTTTACAAATATAATATATATTTTTTCAATTAGGTAAGATTATATACATTTACCATATAAAACATATTTTGAAGCATATATATGAGACTAAATCTTAAATCATTATCACCAGATTTTGGCTATGTATTCTTTCTGTTGCTAAAATTATTTTTAATTCTTCACTACTTTTGCAAACATATTTTATTTTTTATGGTATATTATTATGTGAGTATACCATAGTGAAGTTACTGATTCAATTATTGAACCTTTGTTTTTCCCCATTCTGCCATTCTTATAATGTAATGTAAAAGTAAACATCTGGATAAATTCAGACACACAAAAATATCTTGTTTCCTTTCCTATTATGACTTGTGATTATTTTTATATTTGGAGAAGCAAGACTTCTATAACATAATTTATATGTTTTTATATAAACCAAACGAACACAGGTTATTATTTTATTATTTCATTATTTCATTCAATTAGTTTTATTCTTAGCTATTACTTTGTGGAAAATATTTTGCACTTTAAACTAAACTAAACATCTGATTTATTCTGTTTATATTTGCTGATATTCTATGAAGAATGTTTTGGCATGCATCTTTAAAATATGTAAAATTAATACATTTGAAAAAATTCTCATAATGTACTGAAAATGGCACAAACCACAAATTATCTAAATGGCATTAATTTGGTATTGTGTAAAATACCATTTTCCAATATTTCAGTAGTTAGAATGTTAATTTTTGCATGAAAATCTCTTAGATATGTAAGTAAAATGAGGTTGTCCCTGGCTTTTCTCCCTTTAAAACTTTAAATTTCTCTTTACAAGCAATTCATCCAACTGTGCATGTTGAACACATCTCTCATGCTCCATGATCTCATCCTTCCTCTCAGATCTCTTTTTAGCTCCCTTTTCCCCAAAGACAAAGTCCTTTTTTACTTTCATGTCCTATATGCAAATGTACTTGGAACTAGGATGGAGAAGGAAGAACTGGAGTGATTCAGATGCAGTACTCTCATGATGCTAGAAAGAAATGTACAAAAGAATTTTTAAAAAAAAAAGAATAAAAAAATTAAATAGCAACAGCTTGTGATTTTCTGATTAATTTACATTAATTAATTAGTTAATTAATTAATGTAATTAAGCATTAATTTACACCCTCCCACCAAACAATCAAGGAATACAAAATGAGAGAAAATCCATGACCTGTATCTTTCTAAGACTTGATTAAGTTTCTAAACTTGGTTACCTATAGTTAATTTTCTTCCTTTTTACTGAAAATTTATTTATTTATTTATGGTGTTTTCATTTTTTATTGAATTTTTTTATTCATTTTACATACCAACCACAGTTCTCCCTCCCTCCCCTCCTCCCACTCCACCCTACCTCCCCTCAAAGGAAAGACAAAGTCCTCCCCCTCTGTCCCCCCATCCAGGCTAAGCAAGGCATCACACCAATATGGAATGGGCTTCAAAAAGCCAGCTCATGCACCAGGGATAGATCCTGGTCCCACAACCAAGGGTCCCTCCAAACAGACCAGGCTACCAAACTGATGCCCACATGCAGATCTTGTTGGTCCCAGGCAGGCTCCCCAGCTGTTGGTATTGTGGCCATGTACTCCCACAAGTTCAGGTCATCTGTCTCTGTGGGGTTTTCCATCACGATCTTGGTCACCCTTGCTCCTATAATCTCTATTCCCTCTCTTCAACTGGACTTCTGTAGTTAGGCCTGGTGCTTGGATGTGAGTCACTACATCTGCTCCCATTAGTTACTGGATAAAAGTTCTATGATGACAGTTAGGGTCCTCACCGGTCTGATTACAGGGGAAGACAAGTTCAAGTACTCTCTCCACTATTGCTTGGGGTCTTACGTGGGGTCATCCTTATGAATTCCTGGGAATTTCCCTAGCATCAGGTTTATCCCTAGTTCAATAATGCTGCTCTCTATCTAGATATCTCTTTCATTGCTCTCCCACTCCATCCCTCCCCCAACTCAAGTGTCCCATTCTTCATGTTCTCATCCCTCATGCCCTCTCCTTTATCACCCCCCTACACTCCCAGTTTACCCAGAAGATCTCATCTCTTTCCCCTTCCCAGGGTGATCCATGCATCCCTATTAGGGTCCTCCTTGTTACCTGGAGCTATGGATTGTGGTCTGGTTATCCTTTGCTTTACATCTAGTATCCACTTATAAATGAATACATACTGTGTTTGCCTTTCTGGGTCTGAGTTACCTCACTCAGGATGATTTTTTCTAGTTCTATACATTTACCTGCAAATTTCATGATGTCATTGTTTTTTACAGCTGAGTAATACACAATTGTGTAAATGTACCACATTTTCTCTATCTATTCTTTGGTTGAGGGTCATCTAGGTTGTTTCCAGGTTCTGGCTATTATGAATAATGTTGCTATGAATGTAGTTGAGCAAGTGTCCTTGTGGTATGATTGAGCATCCTTTGGGTATATGCCCAAGATTGGTATAGCTGGGTCTTGTGGTAGATTGATTCCCAATTTTTGGGGAAACCACCGTTCTGATTTCCAGAGTGGCTGTATAGATTGTAACTCCCACTAGAAGTGGAGAAGTGTTCCCCTTACTCCACACCCTCTCCAATATAGGCTCTCAGTGTTTTTGATCTTAGTCATTCTGACAGGTGTAAGATGGTATCTCAGAGTTGTTTTGATTTGCATTTCCCTGGTGACTAAGGATATTGAACAATTTCTTAAATGTCTTTCAGCCATTTGAGATTCTTCTGTTGATAATTCTCTGCTTAGATCTGTACCCCATTTTTTAATTGGATTATTTTGTATTTTGATGTCTAGTTTCTTGAGTTCTTTATAAATTTTGGAGATCAGTCCTCTGTCAGATGTGGGTTTGGTGAAGATCTTTTCCAATTTTGTGGGTTGTCCTATAAGCCAACCTAAGCCAAGACAATGGGGTGACTGAGATAGGCCAATGGTTAGTTTGATGCCAGTCCAGTTTATATAATGAGTCCAAGACCACTCTGAACAATATGCTAAGACCATGTCTTAAGAAATCAAGTCATAGCACTATAGCTCAGTGGTAAAACATTTACCCAGCATGTACAAGACCCTGAGTTCAAGCCTCATCACTATAAATGGAGGGTGAGGAAAAGAAAGACAAGAAGGTGGATATGGAAAAAAAAGATACTGTTAGATTATAAAGAAATGATGAATCAATATGTAGATGTAGTGAAGTTACATAGAGAAGCAACTGGAATAAGAGTCGGGGATGAGGGAAGGTTAGGTTTCAAGTTGGCTAGAGAAGAAATTGCAAAAGTTTTGTCTTAGTCACATTCCCATTGCTGTGATACATGACCAAAGCAGCTTGAAAAAGGGTCTATTGGGCTTGCATACCTTAGGTCACAGTCGTTTGAGGGAAGCCAAGCAGGAACTCAAGGCAGAAACCTGGGGGTAGGAGCCTAACCAAATCAAACAAAAATAAAAACACCCTACTTGATGATGGTGTATGATTTTTTTATGTGTTCTTGGATTCAGTTTGCCAGTATTGTATTGAGTATTTTTGCATCAATCTTCATGATTTTTTGCAAAGAAGCCAAAATTGTACAATTAGAAAAAAAGATAGCATCTTTAACAAATGGTGCTCACATAACTGGGCATCAACATGTAGAAAATTGAAAATAGATCCATATATATTACCATGCACAAAACTCAAGCCCAAGTGGATCAAAGACTTCAACATAAATCCAGGTACACTGAACATGATAGAGGAGAAAGTGGGAGATAGCCTTCAACACATTGGCACTGGAGACCACTTCCTAAATATAACACTAGCAGCACAGACACTGAGAGCAGCAATCAATTAATGGGACCTCCAGAAACTGAAAAGCTTCTGCAAGGCAAAGAACACTGTAAATAAGACAAGATTTAAAAAAATTACAGTAAGTATTGTAAATACTTTATTCTGTAGTATTTATTATAATTTCAGTGAAATTATTATGCTCAAATCTGTTTTTAAACATCCTCTCATTAATAAGAACTTTGCAAAAATGATGTTCTGTGTGTCCAGAAGTTAAATCCTGTCTAATATGCATATCATTAAATGTTCTGGTTGTTAATACACATGCCCTTTTACATTCCATTGTGGGTTTATATTGTCAGTTTTCAGTGATGTTAAATATATATTTCAATTAGGAACCATCTGTGTGATAATGTATTCCTATTTTAAAATTTTTAAAAATTTAAAAATGATTTCAAAAATAATTTTGAAATTATTTATTTTCATATCAACAATACTTGCTTTTACATTTTTTAAATGACTACCTTTTTCTATTTAAGTATATGTATGACTGTGTCTCAGGTCTGTATGTGTATGTGCATTTCTGTGCAGGAACCCAGAGAGGCCTGAGGAGTCAGCAAACTGAAGATGGAGTTATAGATGGTTATGAGCCACCTGAGGTGGATGCTGGGACCCAAACACAGGCTCTCTGCAAGAGCAGGTTACCTGCTTAACAACTGGGCCATCTCTCTAGCCCTAGAATACCTTCTTTTAAAATAAAAAAAACATAGCTTAAATATTCAAAAGCAATTGAAAATTGATAGATCTATGTTAACATTTGTTTTATCAGGATACCTCTACCGGTATTCAACCAATATATATTCCTCAGTTATCATTAGGATTAACTCCAACACCCACAAATATTCTAAATAGAGGAAAAGGTAAGAATTATGTCATCAGTATGCCATTTTAAAGAATTATTAAAATCAGGGCCAGCATGTATTTTATCAGCCATATGTAGTCTATAAAAATAAGTATGCAGTAAGAAATAAGAAGCATTAGATTGTAATAAGTTATAAGTATCATGAAGCTTCAGTAGTATTTTAAACTGGGCATGTCAAGAGCTGAATTATAGAACTTGACTCAGTGCTTAAGAGCACATACTATTTTTCCAAAGGACTTGAGTTCAGTTCCCACCACTCAAATCAGGAGGAAAATAACCACCCATAACTCAGCTCCAGAAGGATCCAACTTCTCTGCTTCTGTACACACCTGTGCTCAGTAACAAACATACCCCAAAAAGGACTTGCAGAAATACATGCAATTTAGAGTAACAATTTTTACAAGTAGGTGACAATTATAAATATATTTTGATATTGTTTATCTGAGGAATTTCAAGCAATAAGAATTTGTAAAGAAGATAGGAAATGTTAAATAGAATGAGTGTAGAGGAAGGGATTTGGGGTAATGTATATTGTGAAGGGTATAAAAAGAATGTCTTTAGGAAATGAAATGAGTTGTACTTATGGGGAAACATGTTGTGAACTAGTGGTATGGAAATATAACTGAGAGGAAAAAGAAAAGGGTGCTTGTACCTCGTGTCTTCATCACTTGTGGAAAGGTGTAAAAGACTGGAACTGGGCCATAATGGAAGTTCTTTTAATCTACAGTAGTTAACCATAAACATCAGTGTCACCCATAACATATATGGAATGTTTGTGGATTTCTGGGAACTCTAGCATCTGGTGTCTCTCTGTCCCTATGATGTCTCCTATCTTGGTATCTCTTTCATTGCTCTCCCACTCAGTTCCTGTTCTAGCTTGACCATCCTGTTCCCTCACGTTCTCATCCCCCATCCCCTACCTGATATTGCCCCCCTCAACTAGGCCTTCTGCATAAGCAGAGAGTTGTGTACCTAGTTATGCTTAAGGGGCCCTTTACCAGTAGGATCCATCCCTGGTGCATGAGCCAGCTTTCTAGAGCCCACTACCTATGGCTAGAAACCATGTACATCCTTGAGGCAGTGGGGAGGGGCTTGGATCTGCCTTGAGTGAATGTACCAGGCTCTGCTGATTCCCCATGGGAGGCCTGGCCTTGTTAGAGGAGGGAATGGGAGGTGGGTTGGGGGGAAAATTGGGGGGCAGGAGGAGAGGGTGATCTGTGGTTGGTATGTAAAATAAATTAAAAAAATTCTTATAAAAATATACGGAATGTTCAATGCAGGTTTTTCTACTTCTCTGATTCTATGATACAGCCAAAATATCAATGACAGGCAGATGCAATACATGATTCGGAAAAGATCAGCAGATGACCAGTCTATGTGGTGATCATTGCCTCAGGCTCCTTAGGCAGTATGTATTAGAACACTGAAAGAACCCTATGAGTTTGACACCACAATGTAAATTCTGTATAACAAAATGTGGATTGAGACTGTAATTGAACTAAGGCTTCTCAAATATTTATGGACCATCTATGGAGGACCATTGTTAAAATTTAATCTCTGATTCAACAGCCATGGACCTCTACATGTATAAGTCATGTTCAGGTGATGCAGATTTGTCTGGTGATTTAAGCAAATTAAATGCTACTTAGCATTCAGTTGTAGAATAACGGAAGCATGCTTTCATTAGATGTGGCCCTGTGCCCCAAGGTAGGAGAGGATGGTTTATAATTTTTAGTACTTGTGAAAACTCAAGCTATTGTGATTTTATTTCAGTTATAAATGAAATTTATTTTGTATTTAGGTTTCCTTGATTCTAAAGATTTCTTAATACAAAATTCACCTGTAATCTAGAAAGTAACAAGGAATGCATTACTCACAGATTTAAGCATGTTTGTTTACAAAGTAATATTTTTATACCTTATTATTCTATGAGTGGATATCTTTGCTGATCAGTTCAATCCACATTTTTTTTTTTTTTTTTGTGGAGAAGTGACTTATTCCCTTCACTGTATTTTGTCAGTGCCTCATGTTTGCGGAATTACAATTCAATATGGAAACTTTGAGAGTATATTGGTGTGAATGTCTCTGGAGTGTTTATATGAGATAGCACTCTACTTTAGTATGTATGGTTGGAATTCCACTATGGGTAGCTGATTTCAACCTGCACTCACTCTGAGATAGGTTCTCTTACTTTAATTGCAAAGTTCATAGTGGTGTGTATGACTTTTGTATTTAGTTTAGTTATTTTTATTTGGATTATGTTCATGCTTTGGAATTTTTCATTCAATTAAATATTAGACCTTTTTGTTTTACCAACTAGTATCCTATATTTGAGATCTAGAAGGACTAAGCACAACATGCAAAAAGAAAATCTATCAAAATGCTTTCCAAATATCCTTACCCATTCCCCAAATCAGTTATAATGATTTTTCATTCCAGATCTGTAGGAAATCCATATTTTTGATGTTTTCATAGTATATGCGTGTGGAAAAACAGGCTTCCAAATGGACAATATGAGCCTCTAGATACATGAAAATGAAAATTTATTTAAGCATATTTACATATAATTGACTATCATTTTAGGTTTTCAAAAGAAATTTCCTGAATGGAAGGCAATAATTTCACATTATTTCCTGAATTATTAGATTCATAAGCTATAGCATATAGAAGACTCACTAAATATATATTTGAAAACCCATTCAGCCTCCCAAGGAAATGAAAGATTGTGACCCCCTAAGATTTCAGCAGTGATGCATGGACAAGGATTCCCAGGAGGTAAACTCTACAAACTACATGTATTTAGCAATGTCATGTCAGGTTTCTTTTAACTATGTAAGTATTGATTTCTTTTAATAGATGCAGACTTAAAGTTGGAAACAGAGAGCCAGGACTATATTGATATCAGTGAAAATACTTAATATATATAGTCTCTATTTTCAAACATGAAATTTTATAATCTTCTAATCTCCAAACATCTGTTTCCAATTGTTTAGGGAAAGATTTGATGTGAATGTTAAAATTATTATTATATGAGTTATGTTTCCCTGCCTTCTAACCTGCATGGGGAAGACTGCATTTCACAAAATATCCAATATTTTCTGAACATTTACCACCAGCACTAAAAACATATTACTGTGTTTGTTCAGTTGGTAGTTTTTTTGCTCAGGAGTGTCATAAGTTATACTTGTTCTTTTCTATGTCTGTGTATTTACTCAAGTGTTGTTTGGCATTGTTCCTAGACACTTTTATGTACAATTCATATCCTCAACCAGTTAACTGCACTCTCCTTTAAAATGAGAGAAATAAAAATTTAATTTCTATAACAAATAATTGCTAAACTTCTTTCTCTATGATTGTAAGATTGTGACTTTAGTAATATCATGTCAGGTTTGTTTTGAATATTTATTGATTTCTTTTAATAGATACAGACTTAAAGTTGGAAACAGAGAGCTTGAACTATATTGACACCACTAAAAATAATCATCTATGCATAATGTTTTATTTCAACTCCTACTTTAGTATTTTATTTTTTAAACAATGTACTGTTGACTAAACAAAATCTTCTGGGTGTGCTTTCAGAATAATAAGTCCAAAGTTTAAAATTTAAGTTTCTTATTTTTGAGACTATAATAGAAATTCATCATCTCTCCATTTCCTTTCCTCTCTCCAAACCCTTCTAGGTTCTCCTTCTTGCACTCTTTGCCTCTTTTTTCATGAATTATTTTACTTAGAATCCTCAAATATTCTTAAAATGCCTCAAATCTTCTAATCTCCAAACATCTGTTTCTAATTGTTTAGGGAAAGATTTGATGTGAATGATCAAAATAGTATTCTAACATCATCATTTCAAAACAAGTTATTGAATTGTGAGTCAGGTATTTTCACTTTCATGTATCTAGAGGCTCATATTGCCCATTTGGAAGTCTGTGTCTTATGACATGACAAAAAATGGAAAGCAAAAAACTTCTTTTTTTTTATTTTTTCCCTCGTGATTTTCTTTTTTGATGGGATGGACATTGATTCAGAGGTCAGAGGTGAAGGACTAACCTTCACACACACACACACACACACACACACACACACACACACACATTTATATCGATATTTATATACATTCAGGAAAACATAACTTTTGCCCAAAGCAAATTTCTCAAACTGAAAACTTCAAGAAAATTGGTTTTTAAATATTTTTTGTTTTTATTTTCATCCCCACCCCCATGCTGTACAAAATTCTCCCCTTTCAGCCCCCAGATACTATTTACAGTTTAACCTTTTATTTATTTATTATAATAATATTTCTTTTACAAAGTTTTCTTAAATAGAGTATGGGCCGGAAATACCTTTGTGCAGTGATTTCCATTTTTTCGTTTTTTTTTTTTAAATCAGTGTTTCTGCAGGTAGGTTTTTTTGAATAGTAAAAGTCTTTCTTCCCCCGCGACTCATGATGTGGAAAAAAAACCTCCCTCTGAGCGTTGCTCTGTGTCCAGGGTCTACTCCTCACCCAGCACAGGGGGAACTTGCTGATTATAATTCTTTTTTTCTTGGTGCATCGTAATTAAAATAAAAATTCAAAAATATTTCTGCACTGGTCATCATCGCCCACTGAGATCATCACGCTGGGCTCTGTGGAGTAGTCGCGCTTGGTTTCCATCAGACCTTGGCGTCCTCGTGACTCGCCTTTGCTTCCGGTGCCGCTTCCGGTGCCACAGAAGCTGTTTCCGGTGCCCCGGGTGCGGTGTCCTGTGCAGACAAGCCGCGGCTCCCGGTGCCTGGGAAGGACGTCATGTCCGGGGACAGCACCCGCATGGTCGTGGACAGGTACTGGAAGATGTCATGCAGGCTGTGCAGGATCTGAGGTCCTCACTGCCGATGTCGTCCTAGTGATGGAGGGTCACGTGTGGCTTCCGTGTGTGGCTTCCGTGACAGGCCCTGCCCTCCGACATGGAGAAAGCCGCCAAGGAGGTTCCCTGTAGTAGAGCAGTGCTGAACAAGCATGAAATGGCCTCCTGGGCATCTCCCTGAGGATCCATGGCTGCGCTGAGGGCTCTGGGGTGCCCCTGTGTGATGTCATCCTGCAGTGACCAGGACTGACAGTTGAGTGCCCTGGGACATGGAGGCGGTGCCCGACCTATGATCATTTGTGTGATTTTCCCTTTTCTCCCCCCAACCCCATTCCTGCTATGACGCGAGAATTTCATTGAAACGGTGAAATATTGTATTTTAGAAACATACATATAATTTCCTTTCTGGGGGAAGGGCTCGAGACAGGGCATCTAGGTGTAGTTTTGGTGCCTGTCCTGGATCTCGCCAGGCTGGTGTCAAGATCCACCTGGCTCTGCCTCCCTAGGGCAGGGATTAATGGCTTGTGCCTCTGCTGCCCTGCGAAATTACTATTTTTAAGTAAAGCATACCAATTACTTTATGGAAAAATGGGTAATATTGCAAGGACATAGAAGAAAATATTCATATATTTAAGAGTGTATATTAAAAGTTAAAGAAAAAAAGGAAAGGAATTTGAGATAGAGCAAAGTGGAAAATACCGTGTATCATAGGAAGGAAAAAGAAGGGGAAAGTTTTGTAATTATTTTGGCTTTTTTGATAAGCAGACTTCTCTGCAAAAGAAACCATTCCTGAAGGGTCAGAAGATCACCTATGCCTGTAAGATTGGGCAACACAGCTGGAAAGACAATGAAATATGTCAAAGAATGATGGTTTTGACATTAGTCTTTCCCTGAACAAGTAACTTGATTAATTTCACTTCAGGGTTTTCAGTCTACTTCAGAAATTTGTATGTTTCCCATCATATCAAAATTGGTTCTCAGAGATTGTTGTCATATTTATCTGATTTTTGAAGTTGCCTGTTTTTTAGAAATAATTCCATAGTTTCATCATACATAGTGATTTATGACACACAACATTCTTGTACATATGTGGTAGTTTGAATGTAATTAATCCCCATAAGCTCAAAGGGAGTGACACTATTAGGAGGTATGGCTTTGTTGGAGTAGGTATGGCCTTCTTGGAGGAAGTGTGCCACTGTAGAGGCAGGCTTTGAGGTCTCATATATGCTCAAGCCATGCCAAGTGTCTCAGTTCACTTCCTGTTGCCTGTGGATCAAAGATGTAGACTTCTCAGCTCCTTCTTCAATATCATGTCTGCCTGTTTGTCGCCATGTCCCAACATGATAATAATGGACTCAACCTATGAACTGTAAGCCACCCAATTAAATGTTTTTCTTTATAAGAGTTGCCATGGTCATGGTGTCTCTTCACAGCAATAGAAACCCTAAGACAACATATCCATAGTGTAAGTTGAACATATTTGCGCCATAACCTCTTCCCTCCCACATTCCCTCTCATCTTTTCTAACTCTCCATGTTCCCCTAGACAGTTGGTATCACTTCTACTTTTGTGTCATGCATACATAAGTGATCTTAAATGTTTATATAAAACTCAGGAATCACATATGCGAGAAAACATTTCATAAAGACTGGTTTAATTCAGTAAATACGATTACATGTAGATATGTCCACTTTCCTACAAATGATAAAACTTTGCTCTCCTTTTTGACTGAAAACATTTTCATTATGTATGTAAACCACATTTTCTTATCTATTGATGTGTGGTTGGACACCTAGGTTGATCTATTAACACAGCCACTGTAAATAGGGATGCAATAAACATTATACATAAGTATCTCTTTTAAAAGTTGGCTTAGAACTTGTGGGTAAATAATCAGGAGTGGCATAGTTGGCTTATATGATAGATCTCTTACAAGTTTTGTTTATTTAGAAATTTCCATGGGGGATAGTTGACATTTCCATTAACAGTGTGTAAGGGTTCATCAGACAACCTAGCACTTTTTGTTCTTAGTGACTGCCATTATGGCTGGGGTGAAATGGAATCTCAGTGTATTTTTAATTTTTCTTTCTCTGATGGATAGTAAGGTCAACATACCTTCATGTTGAAAAGACATTTGTACTTCATATTTTGAGAACTTTATTCTTTTTATTAGCCCATGTATTCATTGTATTGTTTGATTTCTTTTTGTTTAGTTTTAAAATTCTCCATATACTCTACATATTAATCCCATCCTAGATACATAGCTAGTAAATATATATGCCTATTCTATGGACTCTTTCTTTACTTGTTTATTTGTTTTCTATTGTGCAATGTGTAATTTTGGTAAAAAAAAATAATAAGCTAACTATAATGGCTTTTGTAGGGAGTCTTTATTTGTCCTAAAAGAGAATTCTTTGTCTTAAACAGAGAATTCTTAACAGAGGAAACTCAAATGGTCTAGAAACATTTAAAGAAATGTTCACCATTCTTAGACATCAGGGAAACACAAATCAAAACTACTTCGAGATTTCATCTTATATCTGTCAGAATGGCTAAGATCAAAAACACAAGTGAAACCTCATACTGGAGAGATTGTGGAGCAAGGGAAACTATCTTCCATTTCTGGTGGGAGTGAAAACTTATACAGCCTCTTTGGAAGTCAGTGTGGTAGTTTCTCAGAAAACTGGGAATCAATCTACCACAAGACCCAGTTATATCACTCTTAGAAATATACTCATAGGATAGTCAATCATACCACAAAGAACTTGCTCAACTATGTTCATAACAACTTTATTTGTAATAGCCAGAACCTGGAAAAAACATAGATGTCCCTCAACTGAGGAATGGATAAAGAAAATGTGGTACATTTACCCAATGTAGTATTACTCAGCTGTTAAAAACAATGACATCATGAAATTTGAAGACAAATGGAACTAGAAAAATATCATCCTGAGTGAAGTTAACCTAGACTGTCTTAGTTAGGGTTTCTATTACTGTGAAGAGACATCATTACCAAGGCAATTCTCATGAGGATAACATTTAATTGTCTTGCTTACAGTTTTAGAGGTTCAGTCCGTTATCATGGTGGGGAGCATGGTGGCATGCAGGCAGACATGGTGATGGCTATGTCTTGATCAGAAGACATCAGGAGAGTGGACTGCTACAAGATTGGGCATGGCTTGACCACATACAAGACATTAAAGCCAACTCCCCCAGTGACATACTTTATCCAACAAGCCATATCTACTCCAGGAAAGCCACACTTTTTTTTTTTTTTTTGGTTTTTTGAGACAGGGTTTCTTTGTGTAGCATTGGAGTCTGTCCTAGAGCTCCCTCTATAGACCAGGGTGGCCTTGAACTAACAGAAATCCACCTGTCTCTTCCTCCAGAGTGCTAGGATTAAAGGTCTCTGTAACCACCGCCCGGCAAAGCCAGACCTCATAATAGTGCCACTCCCTATGTGTTTATGGGAGCAAATTAGATTCAAACTACCACATTCCATTCCATGGCCCTTGTAAGCTTTTAACAATATCATAATGCAAAATACATTTAGTCCAACTTCAAAAGTCCCCATAGTCTATCACAGTCTCAATATTTTTAAAAGTCCAAAGTGCAGAGTATCTTCTGAGATACATGCAATCTCTTAACTGTAACCCCCTATAAAATCATAATACAAAAAGAGATCATATACTTCCAATATATAATGGCTCAGTATATATATTATCATTCCAAAACTTAGGGAAGGGAGCATACTGAGGAAGTACTGGACCAAAGCAAGACCAAAACCCAGCTGGGCATACTACAAACTGTTTCTCCATGTCTAATATCAAAACACTCTTCTGATTTCAAACTCTTTTCAGCTTTATTGACTGCAACACACTTCTTTCTCTTAGGCTAGTTCCACTCCCCCTTAGCAGCTTTCCTTGGCAGGTATCTCATGGCTTTGGCATCTCCAACATCTTGGGGTCTCCAAGGCAATTCAGGCTTCAACGTCATAGCCTCATGAAATGGTCTCACTGAGCCTCCATACAGGGATATCACTGACACATTCCTAGCCTCAACAGCTTTCCTTAGTCATCAAGGTAAATTCCATAACCCATTACTTCTAAACTTACCTCTAATGTCAGAACTCCATGGCTGAAGCTGCCAAGTTCTGGTGTTTTTGGTGCTGGAACATGGCTTCTCATTCAGCTACATCTTTACCAGCCTTTTGTCTTTCACTGCCTAAGCTTGGCTATCTAGAAACTTGCTCAAACTCAGAGATCTGCCAGCCTCTTTGCCTTCCCAGTGCTGGGATTAAAGGCATGCACCACAACACCTGGCTCTAATTTTTCTTTAATTCCTTTTCTCAAGTTGGAAATTTAGCTGGGTGGGATCTTGCCCCAAGGTCATCACTCCCTTTATTCCATTTCTTAATCTATCTCCTTGAGCACAGGATTTAGTTCTATTCCATTTCCAGGGTGTTGTTGGTTGTTTTTATTTTTTGCTCTTTGGGGCCCCACCACCCAGCTCCCAAATAAATCATACACAGAGTCTTATTTTTAGTTATGAATGCCTAGCCTTGGTTTGGCTTGTTTCTTGCCAGCTTTCCTTAACTTAAATTATTCCATCTACCTTTTGCCTCTGGGCTTTTCCCATTCTCTCATTCTGTAAATCTTAAACTTACTCCAAGGCTTGCTATGTAGCTGAGTGGCTGGTCCCTGATGTCCTCCTCCTTCTCTTGCCCCTTCTTCCTATCTCTTCCCAGATTCTCCTTCTATATATTCTCTGCCTGTCGGCCCCACCTATCCTTTCCCTGCCTTGCTATTGGCCATTCAGTTCTTTATTAGACAATCAGATATTTTAGACAGATGGAGTAACACAGCATCACAAAGTTAAACAAATGTACAAAAGTAACACACCTTGAAATAATATTCCTTAACACCTGGTGCCCCTTTTCTCATTCTGTACATTTTATCTTTTCATTTTCTCAACTTGATCTGATGGAGATAAATCTTCATCAGAGTTAACACTAATAACTACATGACAGAGTTTATACTAGGCTGTTTTGAGAATTCCTCTGCTAACAAAATTAATCCAAAAGTCTTCACTTTAGCCTTAGGCAGACTCTTTGGACAAGGACAAAAAAGCAGCCACATTCTTCACCAAAATATCACAAGAACCATAGGTTGCTTATTAATATTTGTCTCCTCTATAACCTCTTAAGCTAGCACCCCAGAGTTCAAATAACTCTTTGCATCATTGTCTTCCATGCTTCTACTAGTATGGCCAATTAAGTAGTGCTTAAATCATCCCACTGCTTTCCTATCTTAAACTTCAAAGTCCATATTACTCTAAACAAAAACATAGCCTGGTCTATCTCAGCAACATCCCAGTCCCTGGTACCAACTTCTGTCTTAGGATTTCTATTGCTGTGAAGAGACACCATGACCACTGCAACTCTTATAAAGAAAACATTTAACTGTGGTGTCTTGCTTACAGTTTCAGAGGTTCAGTCCATTATCATCATGGCAGAGAGTATGGTGGCATGCATGCAGACATGGTGCTGGCTACATCTTGATCAGAAGGCAACAGGAAAGTGAACTAAGACACTGAGCATGGCTTGAACATATGTGAGACCTCAAAGCCCACCCCACAGTACCACATTTCCTCTAACAAAGCCACACCTAGTCCAACAAATCCATACCTCCTAATAGTGCCACCCACTATGAACTTACAGGGGCAAATTGCATTCAAACTATCACACAGACCCAGAAAGATAAACATGGTATGTAATCATTAATAAGTGGATATTTGCTGTAAAGTAAAGGATAACTATACTGCAATCCACAGACCCATAGAAACTAGGTGACAAGAAGGATTCAAAGAGAGGAATGCTGGATCTCCCCAGGATGGGGGAATAGAAGAGAGTTTGTGAGTGGATTTTGCATGAGTGGGCATGGTAACATGAGATATCAGATTGGGAAGAGGGAGATGGGGAGAGTACTGAAAGAGACTACTGGGAAGGGGGGCATTTCAGGTCAGGTAAAAACCTGGTACAAGGGAATCTCACAGTAATCTACAAGGATAACCCCAGCTAAAAATCTTAGCAAAAGACTACTATACTGAACTGGACACCTGTGATCATGCAAGTCTTCAAGTAGAGGGAGTGGAAAACCAAACCAGCCACATAACCTTTACCTAGAGTCTGTCCTGCCTATGATATATGCTGGGGTAAGGGTGGTCTAGAGATTGAGGGAGTGACCAAGAAATGGTTGATCTAGTGTAAAACCATGCCAAGAAAGTAAACCCATCCCTGATACTGCCTAGAAGACAAGGAACC
Organism: Peromyscus maniculatus bairdii; assembly: GCF_049852395.1. Classification (NCBI taxonomy): domain Eukaryota; kingdom Metazoa; phylum Chordata; class Mammalia; order Rodentia; family Cricetidae; genus Peromyscus; species Peromyscus maniculatus. The sequence goes on along the minus strand of NC_134855.1, from coordinate 87,151,885 downwards.
ACAGGCTGGATGACCCAGAAACCTAGGATAGAACCAAATACAATTGGATGAAAAAATGTCAATGTAATGGTGCCTAACAATATTCTGCTATACACATAGATTGGTGCCTAGTCCAATAGTAATCAGAGAGGCTTCATCAGGAACTAATGGAAACAGATGTAGACATACAGCCAAACATTAGGCAGAACTTGGGAAATCTTGCACAAGAAGGGGAGAAAAGATTGTAGGAGCCAGAGGGATCAAGGAAATCATAAGAAAACCCACAGAATCAACTAACCTGGCCTCACAGGGCCTCACAAAGACTTAACTGACAAACAGGGAGCCTACATAGGACTGACCAAGGCATTCTGCATGTATGTTACATTTGTGTAGGTTGGTCCTCTTGTGGGACTCCTAACAGTTGGAGCAAGAACTGTCTCTTGGGACCCTACTCCTTATATTGGGTCACCTTGCCCAGCCATAGTGCATGGGAGGTGCTTAGTCTTACCGCAACTCAATATGCCATATTTTGTAGATATCCATAGGAGACCTGCACTTTTCTGAAAAGAAAAAGAAGAGGAGTGGATTGGGGATGAGGAAAAGAGGGAGATTTGGGGGAGGGGCCCAGAGGAGAGGAGGGAGTGGAAACTGTGGCCAGGATATAAAATAAATCAAAAAAGAATTACAGGCAAATAAAGAATGCTGAATATTGGATAAACAGTGTTCCCCACAAAAGAGCACATCAATTGGTTATCCAACACCAAATGGCCATCCCTGAAAACATACGTAGAAGTAATACATACACTGAGCAGATTACATTTAGGAATGTGTGTGTGTGTGTGTGTGTGTGTGTGTGTGTGTGTGTGTGTACTGCAGGTAACAAAAATCAATGAAAAGTATAAATTTGAAAGAAAGGAAGGAAAGTTTTATGGGAGGCTTTGGAGGGAATAGAAGGAGAGGCAAATGATGTCATTATAATCTCAAAAATAAAAGAAAAAAACAAATTTTCTGGTGGAGTCTTTAGAGTGTCTTATATGTACATTATAGCTGTAAATAAGGATATTTTAATTTTTTCTCTTCCCATTGATTTTCTTCTCATGTCTTTAAGATTTAATAAAGATGTCAAGCAATATATTAAACCAGACTGAAATAAGAAGACATCTTTGTCTGATTACTGATTTTGACATACATTGTGTCACTAGTTCCTTGTGCTCAAAGATAAGCATGGAGGAAACCAGGAATGTTAAACATGAAGGGCTGTTCCTTCAAATGAAGAGATGAACAATCTGGTATTTATCCAGTAGGCAGAGAGCAGCCATAGTTAATAGCTCAGTTACCTTTGTACTACCTGTGTGAACAAGACCGCACTAGGTCCTCCTCCAGACCCCTATCATGACCTTATTTTTCTCAGTCAGTCTATAAACCCAATATTTATGGAAGATGTTAAATGTACTTTGCAGAGTTTAGATATAGTCATACATGATCATTATTCAGTTTATTTGTTCATCAAAGAGATTTATATATGCTTTATTGTATACATGGGACTGAAGAAATTATTACCAGAATAGTTTTCATCAAATTCTGCTGTTCTTAAATTTGCCTAAAAGAAACTCCTTGGGGCCAGACTCCCCAAGTTTAAACCAGTACCTACTACTTAGTCTTGCTAAGTTGAACTGCCTTCGTGCCTCCTGTGGATTGCTACTTTGCTGCCTGTGATGGTTTATGACTGATTCTACCAACCCCCACTCATTTAATGTTATACTGTCTGCAGACTAGCCATATGTAGTTTTTATTATGTTGAGAAATGATCTTTCTTTCCCTAGTTTCTTCAATGCATTTTTAAAGTTGTAGGAAAAAGGTCTGCTTTTTACTAATGTTATTTTTTTTCATAAAATATCTTCTGAAAAACGGTTTCTACTCTCTCAAACCCTCCCAGATCCACACCACTTCCCTTCCCCACCCACTCATATCCACACACTTTCTGTCTCTCTATATATAGAATAGAAAATAGGCATTTTCCCACATGAAGAAGTTGGAGAAATCTCACACTAGTGACTTAACAGCACACCTGAAAGCTCTAGAACAAGAAGAAGCAAAGTCTCCAAGGAAGAATAGACGCCAGGAAATTATCAAAGTGAGAGGTGAAATTAATAAAATAGAAACTAAGAGAACAATACAAAAAATTAATGAAACAAAGAGTTGGTTCTTTGAGAAAATCAACAAGATAGACAAGCCCTTTTCCAAAATAACCAAAAGACAGAGAGAGAGAATCCAAATCAACAAAATCAGAAATGAAAAGGGGGACATAACAACAGACATTGAGGAAATCCAGAGAATTATCAGGTCATATTTCAAAAACCTCTACTCCACAAAACTGGAAAAACTAAAAGAAATGGACAATTTTCTGGATAGCTACCACATACCTAAGTTAAATCAAGACCAGATAAACTATTTAAATAGTCCAATAACTCCTAAGGAATTAGAAACAGTCATTAAAAGTCTCCCAACCAAACAAAGCCCAGGACCAGATAGTTTCAGTACAGAATTCTACAAGATCTTCAAAGAAGAGCTAATACCAATACTCTCTAAATTGTTCCACATAATAGAAACAGAAGGAACATTACCAGACTCCTTCTATGAGGCTACAATTACCCTGATTCCTAAACCAAACAACGATACAACAAAGAAAGAGAACTACAGACTGACCTCCCTCATGAACATTGATGAAAAATACTCAATAAAATACTGGCAAACAGACTCCTAGAACACATCAGAACAATTATCCACCATGTTCAAGTAGGCTTCATCCCAGGGATGCAAGGGTGGTTCAACATACGAAAGTCTGTCAATGTAATACACCATATAAACAAACTCAAAGAAAAAAAAAACACGATTATCTCACTAGATGCAGAAAAGTTATTTGACAAAATCCAACACCCCTTCAAGATAAAAGTCTTGGAGCGATTAGGAATACAGGGAACATACCTAAACATAAGAAAGGCAATTTACAGCAAGCCAACAGCCAACATCAAATTAAATGGAGAGAAACTCAAAACAATTCCACTAAAATCAGGAACGAGGCAAGGCTGTCCACTCTCCCCATACTTATTCAATATAGTACTTGAAGTTCTAGCCAGAGCAATAAGACAACATAAGGAGATTAAGGGGATACAAATTGGAAAGGTAGAAGTCAAGCTTTCCCTATTTGCAGATGACATGATAGTATACTTGAGTGACCCCAAAGATTCCACCCAGGAACTGACACAGCTTATAAACACCTTCAGCAACATAGCAGGATATAAGATCAACTCAAAAAAATCAGTAGCCCTCCTATATACAATGGACAAAGAAGCTGAGAAGGAAATCAGAGATACATCACCCTTTACAATAGCCACAAATGACATAAAATATCCTGGGGTAACACTAACCAAGCAAGTGAAGTACCTACATGATAAGAACTTTAAGTCCCTGAAAAAAGAAATTGAAGATGTCAGAAAATGGAAAGACCTCCCATGCTCATGGATAGGAAGGACCAACATAGTAAAAATGGCAATTTTGCCAATAGCAATCTACAGATTCAATGCAATCCCCATCAAAATTCCAATACAATTCTTCACAGACCTGGAAAGAATAATACTCAACTTCATATGGAAAAACAAAAAACCCAGGATAGCCAAAAGAATCATGTACAATAAAATAACCTCTGGAGGCATCATAATCCCTGACTTCAAGCTCTACTATAGAGCTACAGTAATAAAAATAGCTTGGTATTGGCATAGAAACCGACATGTGGACCAATGGAATCGAATTGAAGACCCTGACATTAACCCACACACCTATGAACATATAATTTTTGACAACGAAGCCAAAAGTGTACAATGGAAAAAAGAAAGCATCTTCAACAATTGGTGCTGGCATAACTGGATATCAAAGTGTAGAAGGCTGCAAATAGATCCATATCTGTCACCATGCACAAAACTTAAGTCCAAGTGGATTAAAGACCTCAACATAAATCCAGCTACTCTGAACCTGCTAGAAGAGAAAGTAGGAAGTAGTCTTGAATGCATTAGCATAGGAGATCACTTCCTAAATATAACACCAGGAGCACAGACACTGAGAGAAACAATCAATCAATGGGACATCATGAAACTGAGAATCTTTTGTAGAGCAAAAGATATGGTCAACAAGGCAAAGCAACAGCCTACAGAATGGGAAAAGATCTTCACCAACCTCACATCTGACAGAGGACTGATATCCAGAATATATAAGGAACTCAAGAAATTAGACATCAAAACGACCAACAGTCCATTTAAGAAATGGGCTACAGAACTAAACAGAAAATACTCAACAGAGGAAACTCAAATGGCTGAAAGACATTTAAGAAATTGCTCAACATCCCTAATCATCAGGGAAATGCAAATCAAAACAACTCTGAGATACCACCTTATGCCTGTCAGAATGGCTAAGATCAAAAACACTGAAGACACCTTATGCTGGAGAGGATGTGGAACTAGGGGAACTCTCCTCCACTGCTGGTGGGAATGCAAGCTTGTACAACCACTTTGGAAATCAATATGGCACTTTCTTAGAAAATTGAGAATCAATCTCCCCCAAGATCCAGCTATCCCACTCTTGGCCATATACCCAAGAAATGCTCAAGCATACCACAAGAGCACTTGCTCAGGTATGTTCATACCAGCATTGTTTGTAATAGCCAAAACCTGGAAACAACCTAGATGCCCTTCAACTGAAGAATGGATAAATAAATTGTGGCACATATACACAATGGAATACTACTCAGCAGAGAAAAACAATGACATCATGAGGTTTGCAGGCAAGTGGATGGATCTAGATAAAAATCATCCTGAGTGAGGTAACCCAGACTCAGAAAGACAAATATGGTATGTACTCACTCATAGGAGGATACTAGATGTGGAACAAGGATGACTGAACTGCTACTCACATCCCCAGTGAGGTTACCTGGAAAACAGCACCCCAAGAAAGACACGAGGATAGCCCAATGATGAAGAAATGGCTGAGATCTATATGTACAACCTGGACATGAGTGGGAGCAATGAAGGGCAAGGGTCGAGGGAAAGAGAGCACGAGATCCCAACTGGATCAAGAACAGAGAGGGAGAACAAGGAATAGGAGACTATGGTAAATGAAGACCACACGAGAAAAGGAAGAAACAAAGTGCTAAAGAGGCCCACAGAAATCCACAAAGATACCCCCACAAAAGACTGCTGGCAATGGTTGAGAGACAGCTGGGACTGACATACTCTGGTGATGGGATGGCCAAACACCCTAATAGTTGTTCCAGAAACCCCATCCAAGGACTGAGGAATCTGGATGCAGACATCCATGGCTAGGCCCCGGGTGGAGCTCCGGGAGTCTAATTAGCGAGAAAGAGGAGGGTTTATATGAGTGAGAATTGTTGAAACCAAGGTTGGATAAAGCACAGGGACAAATAGCCAAACGAATAGAAACACATGAACTATGAACCAAAGGCTGAGGCGCCCCCAACTGGATCAGGCCCTCTGAATAGGTGAGACAGTTGATTGGCTTGATCTGTTTGGGAGGCATCTAGGCAGTGGTACCAGATCCTAGGCTCATTGCATGAGTTAGCTGTTTGAAACCTGGGACTTATGCAGGGTCGCTTTGCTCAATCTGGGAGGAGTGGACTGGACCTGCCTGGACTGGGTCTACCAGGTCGATCTCAGTCCTCTGGGGAGGCTTTGCCCTGGAGGATGTGGGAATGGGAGGTGGGCTGGAGGGAAGGGGAGGGGGGCAGGAAGGGGGAGAACAAGGGAATCTGTGGCTGTTATGTAGAACTGAATGGTATTGTAAAATAAAATAAAATTAAATTAAAAAAAGAAAATAGGCATTTTGATAATAATAATAATTATTATTATTAATACTAATATAAACAAAGAAGGACAAAACAAACAGAAGAAGAAGCACAAGAAATGCACACATATGCAGAGACATGCATAGCTATGTATTTGTTTCCCCTTCTAGGAGGATTCAAGCCCAGTCCCTTTTTCTATTCCTAAGCTCTGCAGTTACATGGATTATAGCCTGCTTATCGAAGACTTAACAGCTGATATCCACATATAATTAATATGTGCTTCAGTGCTTTTTTTTTTTTCCTTTTAGGCAGGCCTGTATGGCATTTTCTTTTTTTTTTTTTTTTCCATCACAGGCAATTTATTTTGTTCTATTCATTCACAGTTAATACAGAAAATACTTGGAAACATTTCCATATAATGTTTGACACAGAAATCATCAAATAGAAGTATACAATGTTGACAGGAGGTAGTATATTTATAATTTATAACCCCAAATGTATTTATAAATTAGAAATGGAAAGATCTACTAATGAAATTATGAAGGTTCACCAAAGTCATTTAATCTGTCAGTTTCTCATTCATTTTTATGTCTTAAAAATATTCTATTGTATGAATAAGCCACATTTTATTTCTCTCCAGTATTTGATAGCTATTTGAGTTGTTTTAACTTTTTTACTATTAGCAACACACTGCTGTAAACTTTCATGTACATGTTTCATAGGTGCACATTTTCAGTACTTTGAGGATATATTCCTAAGGGTAGAATTGTTGAGTAACAGAGTAACAATGTTTTGCATTTTGACCAACCACCAAACTGTTTTGCCAAAGTGGCACACCATTTTACAGTCTCACCAAATCCTTGTTTTTAAGACTCTGATTTTTGTACAAAAGCATTCAATCATTCTGTCAGACCAAACCAGGAAAAGTAAGCTATAGTTCAGAGCTGTTCTATTCCATTTACTATGCAAAGCCATTCTTGGCGTTTGCAACTCTCAGCCCTTTTGAGTATTCTTGCAGTGTTTACCTTTTCCTCCACCACTTTTTTTTCTTCTTTTTTTCTGGTTTATTTCTATCTATTACAAATGTATAAAAAATCCTCCATCAACGCTGCTGTCAGCAGCAGAACCTTGAGAAATATACCTTTGGTTTGCCTCAGAAAAGGAACACATATTGCACTGTAAAGTTTATAAAATTGGCACAAAACATTGTGATAATGTTACAATACCAGTTTTAAGAGTTCAGTGACTAATGGGGAGCCAATGGGATACATGCACAACTGTGAAAGCGATCTCACTTAGCCAGCTGTACACGTAGACTGTAAATCTACATTCAGATCATTTCTGAACTAAGACTATCATCTCAGTTTGTCTGTTGAGGTCAACCAGGAAACCCTAGAATATACCTTGATTTTTGCAAAAAGCAAAATAGGGGGAGGGGTTTCTTCAGCATTTCAGTTCACGAGTAACTGTATCCTAACAGGCAAAGTGTTCTCTCACTGTCAACATAGAATGAACTGCTGCTGGAGGTCAACTTGGGTTTTAATTTGCATTAGCACTTACATGCATAGTAGTCCAAGTTGTTGACCTCATGAGTTTAAAAAGTAACTCTAAAAAAGTAAAATGGCCCTTCTTGGAAGACTAAAGAAAGACATCCAGCCACAGTTATAAAAAATCTCATCAAAACAATATACCCTTTTATGAATTACTCCTCAAATAAAAAAAAAAGTAGCCCCAAATAAGAAGCAGCTCTGAAAAAGAAAATATAACTTAAGATATTTGAAAAAAACAAGGTGAATACAGGTTCAAAAATAATTAAGATTCATTTTCTTAAGGCTACCTAGAATTAGGCTTTAAAGAATTCTACCATTTCAAGTTTACCACTAGTTACTAGATACCTATTTACAAACAAGATGTTCACTTTTTTTGTTCCTTTATCAAGAGAAAAATCTACCTTCAGGGTATGAGGGTGGTGATGGGGAGGGACCAGAAAACAAGATTCAAACAATCCCATGCAAATATCACATTTTTCAAATGGAAGAACTCCAAACTGCACTAGAAGGTCCAATCACCAAGACACTTTCCATTGAAATGATTCAAGTACAACTACATGGCACCATGGCCTAGGCCTAACATAGGCCTGACAACCAAGTCCTTGTTTTCTGGAAGAAAGGACTCAAAAGTCATAACAATACTTCAAAGATCAATCAGGTTTTCCTTTCCTTAATATTTTTGTTTTTGACTTCTAATCTTAAAGACTAGATTAAAACTCAACTCATTTCCCAGAAGGCATTGCTTCCCTTTGCTCCACGAAAGAGTCCACCAAGACCTCTTCCTCAAAACCATCCAGCCCCCAGCCTCCAGTCTGTGCCCGTGATGCATCTTTCTCAACATCCTGAAAAGGCAATGTAGGTAAAATATGCTCACAAACACCAAAACTAGCTGTCAGAAAGACGTAACGAGCTTTATAATTTAAGTTCTAAAACACAAATACTTGCAGCTTAATCTGCACTGACAATGATTGTCAAAGCCCAGGATTCAACATTCATAAATTCTCATTCACACACACACAACACACCATTATCACACAACCTGTGTCTTGAGAGAATCTTCCTGGGTTGTCCCCAGACAGAGTGCCCAGACTCACCCTGGTTCCGAGATAGCCTCTTCCCCAGGTGTTGGGGCTAGGGTGTCCCTGTTCCAGGCTGCGTCCGCCCCTCTCCATCCCCGGGCCCGTCCACCCCTGTGGCCCGCCACCACAGGCCCACCTGCGTCCACTTGTCTCCCCCGCAGGGCCTGTATGTCCCTGTCAGCTGCAGCTGGGTCTGTCTGCCTCAGCGGGCCGCCAACGGGCCTGTATGTCTCTGCCCGCTGCCTCAGTGGGCCCACCCACCTCAGCTTGTCACTGCAGCCGGGCCCGTCCACCTCCGTCTGCTTAATTCTGCTGCAGGGCCTGTCCACCTCTGTGGGTCGCCGCTGGGCCTGAATGTCTCTGCCGGCTGCCTCCGGGCCTGAATGTCCCTGTGGGCCGCTGCCGCCTGGCCTGTCTACCTCCGCGGGCCGCTGCCACAGGCCTACCTGCGTCTGCTTGTCTCCGCCATCTTGATTCGTGCTTCAGTGCTTTTATCATGAATATATTATGATAATACAGATAAGTCAGAATTGTCTTTCTGTATTTATTGAGATCTTTTCTATCATTAAATACATTTATGTGATGTATTGCATATATTGGCTTGTATATGATGAATCATCCTTGCGTTTCCAAAATGAGGCCAACTTTATACTGATAAATTAAATTTTGTGTCTTTCTTTGTGGTCCTTTGTTTGATTATAGTGGTTCATTGGGAATTTCATACAAGATATTTGGTCATATCCTGTTCCTCTGACTCCTCTAAGCTTCACTCTCCTCCTCTTCCCACCCAGCTTTGTTTATTATTCATTTTTTAGTCTATCAGATACTGTTTCTGCAGTTCCTTCCTTATTTCTGCTTCAAGACTAGTTTTGGATCTCTGTGTTAATCTCCATCTACTGCCAATAGATTCCTCTTAGAAAAAGATTGAGGGATACACGAATATATAGGTATAATAAAAAGTTTAAATCTGTGACCCTATACTGGAATATATATTAATAGATTTTTCCCCAGGACCTATGACCTGTTTGGTCATAGGTAGCCACTGGTCATTTTAGAGGATAGCCACACATTCAAGAATTTTTGTGCAACACAAATAGATTTGATAAAATTAAAGAAAAAAAAAAGAACACAAAGGTGAGTGTGTAAAGAAAAGGGATGCATCTGGGAAGAGTTGATGGGATCAATATCATCAAATATATTGTGCAACATTATCAAAGATCATGTAAAAATAAAGAGTTGGGAAGTTTAATGAATAAAAACTTCACACACACACACACACACACACACACACACACACACACATACAGCCATATAAATGTAAGTTTAAGCAAATATCCTTTTGGCAACTGCCTATTCCTATATAAAAGACTATATTTTATTTGCTCTTTAAAAATCTCTATGCTCTATAGTATGAACACATGTCATCTGACTTTTTTTTGATGGAGCAGGAAGACAGGAAGACTGGGGAGCTAAGTGGAGTCTGGAGCCAGAGCCCAATGAAACTGAGGTACTAACTCACAATATCCAAGTTATAGAACTACCCAAGTGGCTGGTGCTTTTCAGATGAATGAAAATGGAGACACATATATGCACTTAATTGAATAATACTGAGTCATAAAAGACTATAAGTAACATTAAGATGAATGCAAATAAGTTACCTCATAAATTAAGAAAAATATATCAGAAACAGAAAGTGCCACACATTTTCTTTCATATACAAAACTCTATAACAGCAATAAAAAGATCAGAAAACAGATAAAGGATTTTAATTCAACAACTAAAATATTTAAACCTAAATTAAAAATAAAACTAGGAGATTATAATTTAAAAACTAAAATTTTGATCTTTCATACAAATAGAGCAATTCATAGAAGAGAAATAAATTATCAAAAATCATATGAAAGGGAAATAAATGATAAGATTTATTAGTATCTAATAGCAAAACTTAATCAGAAATTACTAATTTTCTTAAAACATGCAATTGATTTTATTAAACATTATGGAAGAATGGATATCAATTGTTGAAAATTTCTTTCACAAAAGGAGGTACAAGTTGAGACTCTTGACCATTTCAAATGGAGAAATAATAACTATAGACATTACAAAAATTTGAAACAAATTTTGTCTATTGGCAAAAAATATTTAATAAAGTAATAGCTTAGTAAATTCAGTAAGTATGCAAACTGTAGCCATGGCCAACTGCTAGATTTATTTTAACCATGCAAGGCTGAATTAGTGTTTTCCAATGAATTAATGCAGTTCTTTATATCAATATTGTTGCATCAATTGATTCATCAAATGATTATGTACATTTTGTTTGTGGTGAAGTTCAACCTCTCATGATAAAAAAAAATGTCGTAGCAAGTTAAAAACAGGGCAAATATAGCACAATGTGTTTCAAGAACTAAGCTCTGATATGTAGTATCATTCACTCTTGTTATAAGTGCCATGACTGTTCAAGGTATTCTCTAACTAAAGGTGCTGTGTGAACTGGATAATTGCATACAAAGGTAATTACATGAATAAACTTACTAGTAGTTTAAAATAATGATTAGTTAATCATTTTAATATCCATCTCTTTTCATCAATGATATCTACTATTTAAGTAAACAATGAAATGTCATTAATTGAAATTCCTGAATATTTTGCTGTTATGCTACTAGATGGAATTATCTTTGTTTTTCACTCGATTGTTGTTCAACATTTACCCTTTGAGTCAACAGGGCTATAATAGTGGAATTCCCATGATAAAAGTCTTAGGGACTCAGCTCACCAGCCTTCAAGTGGCCAAAAACTCCACACAGTACCAAAGAGAGGACACTTCTTAAGAGATTCAATAATACTAGAAATAAGGATTTCTATTGCCTTTATTCTCATTAATCAGGTAAGTTGAGATGCTGCAATTAGTCAATAGTCTACTAAAGTTAGCAGTTATTTTTCTGGTGTAAGTAATGGATAAGTCTCAGGTCACAACAATAAAACTTTTTATTCTTTATTGTTATTTTTATTTAAAAAAGCATTTATTGAACCTTTACTTAAACTGGACTTCCACAGAGAAGTCAAAATTTTGACTCCTTACTCTTATCCTGTTTCTATCTTGCTTTGCTCAGTACCGATTGTATTTCTGCAAAGATTAGCTAAGGTTTTGGAAACTTGCTTTTACTTGACATTCTTCAGTTCTGCCATAGGAATATAATAATCTCTAGAGTAGCAATTGATAATTCTTCTGGAATCAGTTTTGAGTAGCTTTAAGATGGAAGGCACATCTTCATTATCAATAAAATGGTATCATCAATTATCCTTATATTTATATTATTGTCTATCTCAAACTTAATTTACCATGGATCAGGATTTATTAATAAGATACACTCCCTGCTTTTGAGATGCTCATGGACTTGGTATAGCTCCAAGAGAATATTCATTGTAAATTATGCTATGGAATATGAAATATAACATATTTACAAGCATGATGTAAGGGCATGGAGGACGGCTATCTAGTCCATAATTAAGTAAAAAGGCATTCTTGATGAATTGACATAGGAGAGAGTTTTTGCAATAAGACATAACCTGCTAAATAAAAACATTAAGTGATCTTTTAAATAAAACAAGGAAACATTTACAGCCATAAAGGAGCAAAAGGTGTTTGAGACAGATGAGGCAGAGGCTGGGGAGATAGAAGGATTACAAGAACTTTTCTGGCACACAAAAAGTGAGAGCAGTGAGTGGAGCAGAGAAGCATCAAGAAATTTTCCACTGGTGTGCTTGTCAACTGCATCTCCATTAGTGTTTATGGAATTCCCTCTGCTTGTTTCTATTTTCTCCTGTTTCTTTCTACTTGCTTTTCATGTCCCATCTCCTCTCTTCTCTATTTGCTTTTCATCTACTTCCTTATTAGTATCAGCTGGCTAAGAATAGGTATATTTTAGGGAAAACTAACAATGGATTGCTCACAAACTTGAACTTAATATTAGTGATAAAACTCTTGCTGAGAATTCTCTTTGTTAATGGAATTGTGATATTTTATGAGAAAACCAGTGTTTTAATATTGGTAATCTTTGTCATAATTTCTAAAGTTTGTTTGAATGACTCTGACATTACTATATTGAATTTGTAGAGCTGTTTATCTTGATTCTATTCTGTTGTAAAATAATCCACTTTTAACTTGACAGCATATAACTTCGTTTTAGCCATCTGAATAACACATAAGTATAAATGTGGGGAGGTAAAAGCAAATGGGAGCTTACATTTCCAGATTATTGAATGATGGTACTTAATATACATTCTAGAATATTATTTCTCTTTCAAATAAAAATTTTCCTATTACTAATTTTACTTAATACCCTCCAATCTTCAAATTGGAAATATTTCCAGATTTACATATGTAAAATGACTTAGTCTAATAACTTCAATCTATTCCATTGCATATATGCACAATTATGTAGGTAATAGGTTTGTACTATTCAACATTAATAATATTCATGATATAGGATGTATAATAAACATTACTTACTTATGCACAAAACTTGTGTTGTCATTTGTTTTCTAGAAGTCAACCTGGTGTCTCATCTTAATTAATGTTTTCAACTTATAAATCAAGAGTGTAAGAAAATTTTTGTTCTGAAACATTGATAATACTGAGAATTATTTCTCTCATCTACATTTTATCACTCTTTGTTGATCTTTTTCTTGACTATTTTGATTGTTAAACTAAAAGCTACCAAACTACTCATGACTGATAAGGTTGATTGTTAATAAGCCTACTGGCCTTTGCATGCCTGTTTTGTGAGTTCTCTGCACATACTTGCTTTCTCCTTAAAATTAGATCTACTCCTTCCAGCATGATTACTTTGATTCTTCATTAATAATAGTAGTAAAATTGTGATAGTTTTCCAAGCCATAGTCAAAAAGTAGCAAAGAACAGTTTGACATAAAAAGAAAGTCAGAGTAAACTAGTCAGTTGCCCAATCATTTAGAAACAAACAATAAACCTAGTAGTATTGCTTTCTGTTAGTGTTTGTGCATATAGTGGGCGTGTTTGTTCATGTGTGTGTCCACGTCTGTGAGCATGCAAGAGAACAATGATGGTTGTTGTTCCTCAAATGGCACATACCTTGATTTTGTTTGAGTATGTATGAGAGAGACAAGGTTTCTCACTGGCCTGAGGCTCACAAATTTGGTTAGACTGGGTTAGTCAGTAAGGTTTAGGGATGTGCTTGTGTGCATACTGGAATTACAAACTCACATCACTATGCTTGAATTTTTAACCTGGGTTCCTGGGTGAAATTAGAACCTCATGCTTACACAATAAGCACTTTACTAGCTGAACCATCTCTGCAGCCCTGACTTTTGGTCTTGGTGCTTTTCTATGCCTATTCTTTGGAAATACAGTATGTATAACTTTGCACTTCTAAATGTGCATGCCTTGGTTTCCTCACAATGAATGATTACAAGTTTTAGGCCTAACTAAAGCTCCCTTGATGGGAAAAATATATTGTCATTCAATTCTGTGATTATGCCTTTACTCCTTGCTTAGATTCTGTGAATTTGAATTATAAAGATTTACCTGTTACACAAAAATGTATATACCATGAATGATTTGACAAAAAGTATATATAATTTCATATTGTATATTATTCAAATTAGGGTTAACCTATATATATGCTCACATATTTGTCATAACTTTGTTGGAAAAATGCTATTTTTCTCTTCTGGGTCAGTATCAAATTGATCACTGATTTCAGCTCTAATGTTCCCCGGTGACTATCTGTTTAATCATCACTAAGTGGTCTTTTTTTTTAACCTCTGCAGTGTTTTGTTTTGCTTTAATATCTGTTCCTACATTCTGACCATCATGATGCCTCTTCTTGTATGGTTTTGCTGCACAGAACTCTATTTCTGACTCCAGTGAGTTCCTGGTGTTTGCATCAATATATTCTATTTTGTGAGTATGCAGTATAAGGATTTATTCTTGTGAATACCAGCTTATTAAAAAATTACACATAGGAGAGGAAGTGGCATAAAAATTGAAAATAAGTCATTGTCAGTGCTGAGTCTAGAAGGAGCAAGGTAGTTGAATTACAAGGGGGAAACAATGGCAGTCAGTCATGTGTAAGTTAAACATAAATTGTTTGATTGAGTTGCCTAAAAATTAAGTAGTTAATAAGACAGAAAAAGTAAATTAATATATTATGTAATATATATTTTGGAAGATGCAGATATGTCAATTTTGTATGGTTTAAACTATTAAATGCATCTAGGGTAGCATAGAAATAAGCAACTAACAGGTAAGCATGAGAGAATCATCCTCTGTTTTTCTTAGACATGTAGCTCTTAAATACAAGCTTCTTAGGTATTTTGTCTAGTGACAATTTTCATTAAAAATACATTATTCACCACTTTATATAATATTGATTTTCATTCCTTGTAGTTGCTTTAACATTCTTTTGAAGGTGTCTGTTAAAGAAATTATATCAAGTTACATTCCAATTGACAGCGTATGAAACTGTCTTTCCCCCTCACTGCCGTATTTATAGAACTTCATCAGATTATGAAGAATTTGATAACAAGTGAAAATTAATAAAATTTACTCTTTTGTTTATGTTTTCTCAGATAGTACAAAAGTCGATTTACCATTTGTATGGTGACTAAGAGACTGTTCTTAGGATAAAACAGCAAAGTTCTTTAACACAAATGCTTGCTTTACTCTGATGTACTTCCCTTGTTTCAAGGTCATTGCAGAGGACATTTCAAACCCTTTACACTCTAATTCCTCTTCAGTCAGATGGCACTGATATAAACCAACCATTCTCCTATGCTTTTTCTTCATCTTAGTCATCAAGGTTTTGTGTTTAAAGTTGTTCACGCTTAAAGTATTCAATGTGTCTGCAATTCTGCCAGAAACAGGATCACCGTCTTACCAAAGGACACAACATAGTATTTGGGATACAGTATATATTCATAATGGATATTGGAAGAATAGAGACATTAATTCTTCAAAATATGTTCTGTCATGAAGAATTGTTTTTATTAATACATATTTTGAAACAATTTATGTTTATTTCTTTCAATAGATATTTATTTTAAATTATACTTTTTAATATAAAATCATTTTATTGTAATGAGTTCACAAATAAAATATTTCACTGCTAGGTTATTATTTTATTATTTCTGGTAACTGCTTTGCTTGTTTTGTTTTGAGTATTGTAGATAACTCAAGAAAGATCCAATGAATGAAGCAAATTACTCTGAAGTATCTGAGTTTATATTCCTGGGATTATCAATCTACAGACCAACACAATGTTTCCTCTTTGTGTTTTCTACAATATCATATGCAACCATTTTTCTGGGGAATTTCTCAGTTGTGCTTACAGTTGTCCTTGACCCTCATTTACATTCACCCATGTACCTCCTTTTAGCTAATCTTTCATTTGTTGACTTATGTTTTTCTACCTCAACTGTTCCTAAGTTGATTTCTGATCTGTACTCCAGTCATAATACCATTTCATTCCAGGGCTGTATCTTCCAGATGTTTGTCCTTCATGTCCTGGGGGGATGTGAGATGGTGTTGCTGGTAGCCATGGCCTGGGACAGATATGTGGCCATATGCAAGCCCCTTCACTACCTGACCATCATGAGCCCACGAATGTGCCTTTTGCTTGTGATTGGTGCATGGGTTATTGGTCTCATTCACTCAGTGGCTCAGTTAGCTTTTGTTGTCCATTTGCCTTTTTGTGGTTCGAATGAGATAGATAGTTTTTACTGTGACCTTCCTAGGTTCATCAAACTGGCCTGCATAGACACCTACAGAATGGAGTTCTTGGTTACTGCTGACAGTGGATTAATTTCTGTCACTACCTTTTTCTTATTGATTGTCTCCTACATCTTCATACTGTTCACTGTACGGAAACAGTCCTTGGGCAGTTTGTCTAAAGCCCTCTCTACACTTTCTGCTCACATCTCTGTGGTGGTTTTGTTCTTTGGACCATGCATCTTCGTGTACATATGGCCATTTCCTAATGTCCCAGTGGATAAGTTTCTTGCCATTCTGGACTTCATGATTACGCCCATCCTGAACCCTGTCATTTACACACTGAGAAACAAAGACATGAAGGTGGCAATGAAGAGACTGAGTAAACAACTCCTGAGTATGAAAAGGGTCTCCTAAGCTCCTCACAAGAATATACAACCTGAACTGAGTCTACCAGGTCAACCCCGGTCCTCGGGGGAGACCTGATCTGGAGGAGGTGGGAATGGGGGGTGGGCTGGGGGGAGGGGTGGGCGAGAGGGGGAGAACAGGGGAATCTGTGGCTATTATGTTGAACTGAATGGTGTTGTAAAATAATAATAATAATAAAAAAAGGGGGGGAAAAGAATATACAACCTGAATACTGTATTATAAACACAAATGTTAAATGATGTCCTCCACTTTGACACGATTTATTATTTCTTCTCTAACTGCTTGATAAACTTGAATAATTTATTTCAAATTGAAGATGAAATGATCATATCTATTGGTTATAAGCCATATATTATTACATATTTATTGCTTGGTTATTATTTATATATCACTTTTTTGTTATTCAGTGGTCACATATTTACTAGCTATTATGAAATACATATTTTAGACTATATAAAAAGCACTAATGGAAATGAAAGTTAAAAATTATCCATTGTTTTCACACCTGAACAGTTCATCACTGCCTTCCAGACATTTCTGGTACTTTTTCCTATTTGGAGCTAAGTTTAATCAAAGCTAGCAGCAAACTCAAAATTCTCCTGCATTAGCCTCCTGAGCACTAGGATTAAAATGTGCACCATCACGTCTTGTTTGCTTGCTTTTCACTGTGTGTATGTGTGGTGAATGAATGAATGGTGAGATTATATGGTGTGGGTGAAGGTCAGCAGGAAGAAGAGATAGGTGTATTCTGGAATCTTGTGGGAAACCTAGTGAAAGGGGTGTGGAGAGAAGGAAGTAAGGTAGAAAGAAAGATGGACTTTCCAGGGGTGCATTTGAATGATGAACTAATGTAAGAGCTGGGTTGGGCTGCTGCTCCTGGGGAGAAGAATGGGGTTGAGAAGGGGGTAGTGAAAAATTGAAGAGGAAGAAAAAGAACTTAAGGTTGTATGAATAATGGAGGGATAGAAGAGGGAGAGAGAAGAAGGGAAGAGGAAAGGAGAGCAAAGTGTAGAAGGGGAGTAAGGAGCTAGATCTCAGACTGAGAGATGGAAGCTGAGGAGGAATATTGTTTGCAGTGAGGATAATATGGATATTTAATGGAACACAGACTTGTTTTCCTGAAGAAAGATGGCCAGAAGTGGCTTGTACATTCACAATGAACACCCTTAAACTCTAGGGATGTTAGCAGTGCAGGAGGCCCGCTCTTGCGCATGCACACCAATGTTTACCTGTGTTGCTTGGCAACCTGGAGTCCAGCAACTGTATCTAGGGGTGTCATAAGCTATTTCCCCCACCATACAGTTTTAGTGGGGGAGCTTGTGGGCGTATCTTGATTTTTCCATAATTCTGAGTTGGGGAATTAGTGGGCCAAAGGACAAATACTGAGCTAATTCTGAGTTGGGGAATTAGTGGGCTAAAGGACAAATACTAGGGAAAATCCGAAGGTCAGGGCCAGGCGGTGAGGCCAGTAAGTATCTTCAGTCATGAAGAACTTGGTTCATGGAATTAAGGAAAAGACACCTATGGGTTTCTGCGATGTCCCAGGAAAAAACTTGTTGGACTTTTTACGGGATATGAAAAGCATTTGTGCAAACGAAGCCAGATACAAACCTCGCAAAAAGATCCACCAGGCTGCAAGTGAAGGTGATATCAAGAAACTGCAGAGAATGATAAACCTTGGGAAACACAGCGTGCATGACAGAGACTTTAAGGAAAGGTAACAGCGCTAATGAGCTGGTTGGAGGGGCCTGTGTGGAGGATGTGATATGGCCTCTGATATATTCAAAGACCAGAATAGGGGACCCAGTAGGAGGGGACGGCCTCTCTGTGTTCTGTCTTCTCTGGATCCTCAGTACTGTCTCCAGACTTACACCCGGGCTAGAGGTCTCTAGTCCAGATTGTCCCATCCTGCCTACAAATTTATCCTGATAAATCATGAATTTACCATGTAATTTATTCACCATTGATAACATGAACATCTATTATGTAGCATTCCTATTGTACTATTCTTAAAACATTGCTGCTTTGCTCCTCTAAGCAAATTTAAATACAATTTAGAGTCCTTGAAATTAATAATACTTAAACATATCAGAAGAATTATTATCATATAATTTTAAGTACTTGAAATCTTGTTTGCTGAGCAGAAGGGATAGTGATTAAATTGAGATGTGGAGTGCAGGGAGCTATTCTAGACATTTTGCATTTCCCATTGATGCATCACAATGGTATTCTGTGAGATAACTACTGTTTTTGATACTTGCTTTACTGATGAGAGAATTGATTCATAGGAAGTCTAAGTTTGTAGCAAAGTTTAAGTTATAATTAAACCTATGGTGATTTAAACTCAATGCCATGCTTTTTCTCTAAACCTGCTCCTGGTTGGATGGTATTGAACACTGGCAGATTAATTTCTAAGCATGAAAGAGGCCATGTGCTCAGTTCATAGCACCACACAAAATACACCATCGAAAATGTTGTTTTTACCAGTATAGTGAGTAATACAAGCTAATAAATATTTCCATTTTTTTACAAGGACTTATTTGTTCAGAAGTTAGAAGAAACACATATCATCCAATGTTTATGAGTCATTTAATATTTTTTGATTACATGAGTAATTGTAAATTTTAAGATAGTGTTCTAGAAATTCTTAAAAATTTTCTCATTTCCATAGGACTGCTCTGCATTTTGCTTGCATCTATGGCAGGGAAGAAGTAGTAAATGTTCTACTGAGAAATAATTGTGATATTGATGCTGTTGACAGGAACTCCATCACACCTCTGATGAAGGTATGTATATCTGTCCAAATCTAGCATAACACAGACTTAATTTAAATGATTTTAAAACAAACTTGCCCCATGAACATGTCACTACTTGGTGAACTCTATGTGATGATCATATTGAATTCATTGAACAAGCAATCTCTTTCTTGGTATAATCCCTAGGCTGTACAAAACTGGTCATATGGGTGCATGTGTACATTGTTGAAGCACGGTGCTAATCCCAATCATATGGACAAAAATGGCAATACTTCTCTTCACTATGCTGTGTCTGAAGACAATCAGAAGCTGGTTGAATATTTGCTTAAATACAATGCAGACATGGAACAAAAGAACAAGGTATAATTCACAGCATTGTAGTCCCCAAAATAATCTGAAATACATGTGTGTTAATAGCAATACACATAGGATTAACTTACTTGAATGAAAATACTTTGAAATAGCTTAATTGTTTAAGCATATGACTTGAAATAGAGAATGTGACTTACTTTGAACGAAGTGTTAGAGTCTAGAACTTTCCTGCATAGAGGAGTAGTATTAGTGAAACACTATGTGAAAGGATAAATAAAAAGGAAGACAGTAGTAGGTATATTTTGGAGGGTCCTGCCAAGGTATGCCACTAAGCAAACAGGCCGTGCATTACAGACTTAGTGCAAGGTTTACTGGTGAAGGAAGAGAGTGGAGATTGGAAGGCCATGTCAGCATGGGGACTTGAAAGAGGCAGACAGACAAGAGGAAGAAGAAAAGCAAGGGAGAGAAAAAAAGGCAACAGAGGAAAGAAGAAAAAAGAGTAGCAAGAAACGAGAGAGATGAGAGACAAGAAAAGTAAAGAGGCAAAAGAGAGCGAGCTGAGCCTGGAGGGCACTTTTAAGGGTGCACATGTCACTTAGCTGATGGGGGAAAGGCAGCTGGAGACAGGTGATGATGTAACTCCTTTTTGTGGCTGAGGCAGCCTGCTGCTGGTCCAGAAACTATGTTTGCTATATTTATTCAAGGTAAAGCTTCTCTTTTTATGATTTTTTTCCACTAAAATTTGTTTCTAACCTGTGCGAAGTAACAGAACTGTAGAGCAAAAGTTCCCTTGCTAAATAAACTATTTTAAATCTCAAGTGAAACAAAAGAATTTTGGCAAATTTTAAATCTTATTGCTGTTGACAAATAATATCAAATGATATATTTCTCTGTGTGAAGATTAAATCAAGAATACAGAACAAGAATCTGAACAGAAATATGAAGGCCCACTTGGAACTTGGGCAATTGGAGGCATACATGAAGAATTATTACTATTTTCAACTTATTATTTTAATGAACATTTTTCATTTATTTTGATCACATTCTTTACCATCACCCAACTCCTTCCATATCCCCACCAATCCCCCTTCTTAACTGTTCAGCTTCATGACCCCTTTCACAAAAAAGCAAAGCCACCACCACCAACCAAAAAAAAAAACAAAACAAAAATCAAAACTAAGAGAATTATTTTGGAATGAGTTTACAGGTTTTGCTACTGTGTTTTCTGTTTTAGGAGTGTTCATTCTTCATTTGTTGAAGTTACTGAGCTACAAACATGCCTGTAGTTCAATCTGAGGAGTAAGTAGTGAGTAGGTGGTGGATATGTGAAAAAAGACGAAAGATCACAGAATGCACTGGTGTATTTCCCTTTTTTTGAAGATATGACTACCTTTTAGGTCAAAAACTAACCTCTGTTTTCCAATCTAGGATGCCTGGATTGGGAGAAGGAGAAGATGGAACCGACATTTTTTCATATTGAAATGAAATGTAACCCTAGCAGCTTGTTCCCTGTCTGTTCCCATCAAAGGAAACTAAGAAGTTTTCAGTGACTGAGTCCTTTCTCTTTTCAGTGATAAGAACAAATGGTGAAGGGAATTAGACATGTGGGTTAGACATGAGACTGAAATTCTTAGTTCTGGATTGTGTGTCCCGATGACCTCAGGAGAAGTTTGAATATCTGTATTACAAGTAGAGTTTTCTATGCAGAGTTTGAATCTTTAAATCTAATTAGTCATGGACAAAGGCATTTACAAAATTTATTTCCTTGAAATTCTGAAAGAGTTCCTGAATAAACATTGAATGTGTGGATGTTAGATCTCAAAATCCTAAGGAACTCTGGAAGAGCCATGGTTTGACTCCTATAATCTTAGTCCTACTTTCTTCTTTTACTATTTTTATGTTTGGGAAAAAAAAATAGTAACAATGGTGAAGATTAGCTTATAACACTTCTTGCTTTAAGACAACAATAATTTGCCGGGCGGTGGTGGCGCATGCCTTAAATCCCAGCACTCGGGAGGCAGAGCCAGGCGGATCGCTGTGAGTTTGAGGCCAGCCTGGGCTACCAAGTGAGCTCCAAGAAAGGCACAAAACTACGCAGAGAAACCCTGTCTCGAAAAACCAAAAAAAAAAAAAAAAAAAAAAAAAGACAACAATAATTCATTACTTTTAAAAGATATTGAAAATAATAAGAAGCTAGACTTTTAAGAATTCTATGTATTATTAGTATTCAGGTAAACAGATCCCAGACTAGTAATTGCAAGTTTTCTTTCCTATATTGAAAGAGTAGCGAATCACAACCTTGACATTTGAGCCATTACTGTGTGGCTTGGTAAGTTTATAAAGCCTGGGTGTCATATCCTAACAATTGTAAACACTGCAAAAACAGTGAGTTAAAGACAGTGTTGAAAATCAACTGAATGATTTTGATTTAACACTAATGCTTCATTCCATCAACATTAGGGGAAAACAGAGTGCAAGTGAAGTATAAATTAACAAAAGTTTGAAAATTTCTGGGTCGATGTTGAGTTATATGTCCTTTGGGCTAAATATCATTTTTATAAAATGTGTTAGATGATTTCACAAGTAAAAAATGGTTTATACAAACGCATTGGAGGAAACACTCACTGGAAAGGTAAAAACCTCAGAAGCTATGGACTCAGTATGGTCCACAGATAACAGTAGTTTCCTCTAACAACTAAGCACACTGCTGAGCCTCAAGATATTCATGCAGAAACCTGCTTATCAAATTGCTCTTAAAGAGGTGAAGAGAGCAATTACATGACTCCATATATTAAATGCTAAGGTAGAAGGAAATGTTTGTAGAACAAACACAGTTTTAAAGTCATCTATGGAAGTGATGAGCAGGTTTCATGTGTCGCATGTAAATAGTTGTAGGGCATTTCAAGGAGAAGGAATGTGCAGGGGCCTGCAAGGAAGAAGCTGCTTATTCACTTTAGCAAGGCTTTGTATTCAAAGGACTGTTTAAGGCTCCATTAAGTTGAAGATTACAATGATTTTGGATTACAGATTCTTTTGTTTTGTTTTGCAGGATGGCTTTACACCACTTTTACTGGCTCTCAAGGAAAACAAAATGGAGATGGCGAAATTTTTAGTAAAGAAGGGGGCAAATATACATGTATTTGATAAGATGAAAAGGTACAGTTGTTTGAATTTTTTCAATAAAAATGTGCGACATACTGAAATAACAATCTTACGACCAAGAAATATCAACTTGATGGAAAGAATACTAACTTACAGGGATTCAGTGATCAGGTATCAATTAGTCATCAGTCTAATTAGTTGGGTAAGCAAAGCAATAAATTGAGGTGAGCAACACAAATCATTTATAAGTTTCATATCCCCTTATTATAATTATTGATGCTTCTTATTTGATATTTTGTTTGATTGGACAACTGATATTATGGTAGATTAATGGGTTTTCAGTTTGGTTTTACTAATTTTTTAAGAAGTCTAAACTTTTTGATTAACTTTGATTCATAACAAAACTCAATCATTTTGTACTGTTGTTCCTTGCTCTTATATGCTTATCCTATAAAATGCCCTATTATTCATAAAAAGAGTTGACAATCACAGTCTATTAGATGACTCTTGCCTTTCAATTCCCTTTGTTTGAGAAATAATGAGGTTAGAATATCCTATGATGACTAAGAATTGTTATTTCAGGATGCTGCTCAACTCTACCCCCTTTTGTCCTGTACAACTGGTATTGATGTGTTTATATTTACATAGAGTTGGGAAAGCAAAGTAAATTCACTTTATTAGTAGAAACATTATGAAGCTAAGTAATAGGTGGGTAGATGCAGATTCATAGATGACTTGGTTTAAATATCAGCTACCTAGCTGCTAGGTGTCTGAACTGCTAGTGTTACATATCATCAAATATGAAAAGAAGGATAATACCTTGTAAAGGTTTACATGAGATCATTTATGTAAAATTTAGGGCAGTGCATAGGACAGGTTATCCTCATTACTAACTGTAACTATAATGAATTTATTATTAACAGAGTATTTTATAATGTTGTTATAGTTTAAATAATGAAAATACCTTTCAATTATCTGATGGTTATCTGATTAGTAATTATATGTTACAGCAAACTAAAGAAAATGGAAACATCTTTGTTTAGGTCCTTATCTACTTAAGAAGAATAACTTTTATACACTTATATTCTATCAAAGTCGATGAATCTAAGAATTCTACTAAGAAGATACAAAACACTGCCAGAGGCTTCCTATCCATTTTCTTATTTTATCTTTGCACACCAAATATAAAGTTGGATTTTTGTAACAAATAATATTTATGTGTATAAAAAGGACAATTCCAAACAGACAAGCAAGATATTAAATTTGTAAAATATACCCAAGTATTAACAGTTTTAATTAAGTTATCTAATAATGAAGCTATTCTGTGTTATTTCAGAAACACACTCTTATATGCCATAAGATGGGATTCAACAGATATGGTCAGTCTATTTCTGGATGAAGGCATTGACTTTTTCGTTAAAGATGTGTTTGGATGGACTGCGTTACGCTATGCTATTGAAGGCACAAGTAAAGGGTAGGTGTTTGCACTGTAATGCTAGCAAACACTAACTTGCACTTCAAATTAATCTCAAAGTCTTCATCTTCCTCTCATAATGTATTATTGTTGACTCTAGGTTGTTTTGGAATAACAGTGAATATCCAGTATGCAAAATGCATACCATTAGAATTAGAAATGAAGAAGTGTTTCTTTATCTCATGATTTGGTTTTGTATTGCTGAAGACTGAACCAAGTGCCTCATTTGTGCTGGGCAGTTCTGTAAATGAACTATATCTCTGTGTAGAACTTTCTGGAACTTAGAAATTATGGACCCTAACATTTTCCATTTCATCCAATTATAAACCCTATACTTTATATATTCAGATGTTTCATATTCTAATTAGCTGTTTTAGTCTTCAATTACAGTGTTGCAGAAAATTGTGTTTCTTCCTCTGGGGGGCTTTCTTCTATATATTATTTTTGAATCTTGAAAAATGTACAGGTTTCCGGATTCCTTAATTCCCAGGAGGAATACTCTCTTTCACAAGACAGGTGGAGCAAGAAGAGGACATCTAGTCCTTCTTTTGTTTTTATGATTCTGTTGCTGCACTGTTGCTAATCACACTTGTCCTGGAGATCAGTAGAGCCTGACCTCTATGACGAGGCTGCCTTTGCTGAATCAGTGCTCTAACGATTTATGGCAGTTCACATTTACACTGAAAAGTTACAATATATTAATTGAGCTGTTAGTCCCAAAGTGACAGTGCTTTCCTTTGGCTGCTGGGCGTTTCAGCTTGTGCCACACACATTGCTACCTATTTGACCATTCTCAGTTATTCAGAACCTTCCATGGATCCACATGTCATTTTAACCCTAGACCTTTTTTGTTTATTAACTGTGAAGAGTTTGTTCATCTCTTTTGGTAGAAAATGTGACTAGGGATCATTGTAAGCTGTCATGAATGTTTAAATCATGTTTCAGGGAATATCACAAATCTTTATTCAGTACTACTAGAACCAGACCCCTTTGCATTTTGTGCAGCATCCTTTCCTAGGTGCTATGAGAGCCAATATTATCATTCTCTGAGTGAGTATTTGTAAACCTTAGTCTGTATTTAAGAGACCTCATTCACATTATGTTCCAATGGAATCCATGGGTAGGATAGGATTTTATCTTGGAAGGAATTTGGACACAAACAGACCAATCAATCTTTCTAACAAGGATCTGCAGGTTCAGAGCTTGATTCGGTACAGGAAGACTGGAAGTAATTAAGTGAAATTTTGTAAAGTGTTAGTTTGAAGTTTTTGGTCATTGTGTGTTTGATAATAGCAAACAATCATTTTATTTAGTGGAAAGAAATCCCATGATAAAAAGCTTATATTTTCAAGTTGTTAAATAGCTCATTTTTCCCCAAATGATAAGACAAAATTACATTGATAGCTGTAATTTAGAGGGCTTATGATGTTAAATTCTAATTATCAAGTCATGAAGCTTAAAGTCTCCTGGAGGAGGGGTGTCAAGGAGTGATCATTTAGATCAGATTGACCTGTAAGATGGTCAGTGGGGAACTTTCTTGATTGTTGATAGATGTGGGAAGACCCAGCCTAGGAGTAGCATCATTTCCTAGGCAGGAGTCTGTTGTGGAATATTAATTTAAGGTGTGTTACCTTTGTTTATGCTGTGAAACATTTGTTTTAATGATGCAAAGTTGTGTTGCATTCTTTTATGTTGCATTTGTTTAACTCTGTGAACCTGTGTTACTTTGCCTGTCTAAAACACCTGATGGTCTAATAAAGAGCTGATTGTCCAATAGTTAGGCAGGAGAAAGGACAGGTGGGGCTGGCAGGCAGGGAGAACAAATGGGAGGAGAAATCTGGGAAAGAAAAGATAAGGGAAAGAGAGAGAAGGAGAAAGATGCTAGGAACCAGCCACCCAGCCGCAGAGCCAGCCATGGAATAAGAGTGAAAGTAAGAATAACAGAAGTTAGAAAAGGGAAAAGCCCAGAGGCAAAAGGTAGATGGAATAATTTAAGAAAAGCTGGATAGAAACAAGCCAAGCTAGGGCCAGGCATTTGTAAGAAAGAAGAAGCTTCTGTGTGTGATTTATTTGGGAGCTTGGTGGCAGGCTCCCTAAAGAGCTAAGAGCAAAAGAGTAAAGGAAACCACCAACAATAATATTCCTGAATTGTATAAGAATAGTGTATGTGAGGAACGTGCATTGCATTCCCTTGTTTATGCTCTTGATTGTGGATATGATGCAACTACCTACTTTAAGTTCCTGCTGTCTCAACCTTGCTGTAATAATGATTACCATTGTGAGTCAAAGTAAGTCCTTCTTCCCCTAATTTTCTTTTGCCAGGCTGTTTTATCACAGCAACAGAACTGAAATTAGAAAAAGATTTCATGTTTTCTAGACAGCTATAATAACTGAATATAAGCTGTGAAAAGAAATAATACATTGGGCTTTACTCAAGTATGGTAATGCCTTTGATATTGTCTGCAGTATTCTGGAAAATTCAACATAGCATAAAGATGTTTTTCATATCAATACTAAAATAGAATTTTTTTTTCACTCGGCAGTAGTCGAAAGATTCTTATGGACTATGAAATAAAGTTACATATTAAAAATAAAGATGGCAATCCAGGTAAGTCATATGACAATGAGAAGTGAATATTAAACTCATGATTATCGCACAACCAATATAAACCAACACTGTTATTACATGTTTTCTAAGCATATACAATTGAAACTTCTTCCCTTATTTTCAGTATTTTAATTTAGGCAACAGCACTCACATTTGTTGCTCTAATTTTAAGTTATCTCCCATTAAAGGTTGTCTTTTTGATATGTAGTTATAGTAACCTCACTGAACATATTTATTTTTTTGTCTATGTTGAGACATTATTTCAGTTATCCTGTCATGGCTTCTATCTTACCGTGTAGTTGAGGTTGGTTTTAAACTCCTGATTCAAACTGTCTTAACTTCTCAGTTGAGGTTAGAGGCATGCAGTGCACACTCAGCAGCTTTCTTTAATAAATTATTAAATTGATATTACAAACAGATGAGCAGTTTCTTTCCTGAGTTAAATTCCAGCTAAAGTGTCTTCATTCCTAATGGCACATGATTTATGTTTTCCTGTATCTGTTAGTATTGCAAAGCTTCAAGTTTCAATTCTTAATTAGGCTCTCTATTTGTCTTCATTGTCTCTGTCATGGTAGAGAATAGGATGTATAAACAACCCCATCATATATATATATATATATATATATATATATATATATATATATATATGTGTGTGTGTGTGTGTGTGTATGTGTGTGTATGTAGAGAGAATATCATTCAGAATGTGAAATTTGTTATCCAAAAATCAAATTGTTGGCTTGTTTTTATTTAAACAAATAAAATCAGCAAATATTATAAACATATAACTCCTGACTTTATTGGCATAAGACTATATCAGAACTATGCATAACATAGAATGTATATGTAAATGTACATTCCTATATGAGCTTCTAATTTGTAGAAAACTTTTAAAGACCCATGCTACTGGAATTGCAACTGAAACTTGAAGCCTTCCTGAAGAAACTTTAATATTATTATATAATATTATTGGATATAATAATATTCATTATTAAGTAGATGCTGTTCTGGAAAACAATGAACATGGCAGATGAAGACATATACTAGAGTGTAAGAAAAAAACAAGTAACATGTTTCATAAGAAGAGAGTTTATATTTGTAGTGGAGTAGTAGTCAGGTGGGAAATTTGTACTGAAATAAATCCTTGTGAATATGGACAAGAATGTGAACATGAAGCTGCCAACTAAAGGAGAGAGATAGAGATACGCATAGAATTCTATCAGGATGACAAATGGGAAAAAATGTACAGTGATAACATGTTTTCCATTGGAGGCTTAGCAACAAGGAGTTGCCAGAAAGCTGGAAGAAACAGAGATGTCAATACAGTCATTGTTTCCCCACTTCATATGTAAAGTAAAATCCGCAAGCAAAAATCTGTTGTAGTATACACATTTAATTAGAGATATCTGCAAAATTCCATCCTTATTAGTCCCTGCTATGAGTGTTTAAAGTTCTCTCTGAATTGATAACAACCTACCTGTCTGTGTTGTTTAATGTTAGAATAGCTTTATTTAAACATATCCCTAAAAAATCTATAAAAATCTATCAGTTTATACTACTAGGTTTCTTTACAATTCTTCTGATCTGTAGCAGCTGCTACAAAGTTTGCATTGAAAAATTTCATACATCTTGAAACCTCTTTTCATTTTTCTACTTTGGACAATAAGTATATCTGTCATTGCATATTCTCTAAATAATTAATATTGTATTAAAGCTAATTAATTTATAAGTATTTTCTAAAATTAACATTTGTAAATTTTTTTGTTTTCTGTGGAATGAAAATAACATTTATGAATTTTGAAGTCTGTTCTTCATTTAATATGTACTTGGGCTAGTCTTTTATTTACAAATATATCTCATCTGTACTTCACTGTCTTATTTACATAGAGACTCACTGAGGATTAAAGTTAGATATTAATGATGAAAGGTGTTTGATCATTTTTTTCAAATCTCTTGGTTTTGATTTCTTGTTTCTTTAATTTTCTATGTAATTAATATTAAAAAGGATTGTGAGGTTTTCTGGGAAATGGATTAGAACATTTTTATCTAGCTAGTCTTTGATATATATATATATATATATTTTTTTTTTAACAGCACATGTTTAAGCAGTCCCAGCCCAAGGGTATTTACTATAGTAAATTTGAAAAATATAGAAGAGCCAGAAACCAAGTAAACATGGAGAAGCAAGGTAAGAGCATTGCATTATACCGAGAGCTTCTTTGACAATGAAGGAGCCAAGTGTCCCTCTACACAAAAGAAAATCAGTTATGAAACATTTATGAATTTATAAATTTATATTAAGTGACAATTATTTGTATATCTCAAATCAAACCCAGGTTCAGTAGATGGCAAGAAATCATAAAAATCCAAGCAGAAATGAATGAAATATAAATAAAGGAAGAGTGGGGATATCAGGGTTTTATTCATTTTATGAGTGCTAAGACATAAGGAATAGTGAAGTCATGGAAATGATGATTAGGAAAGGTAGAGGGATGAGAATTACATGAAGGAAAATGAGGTAGGTATATATAGGGGATACTGTAATACCCATTTTTTTAGAAAAAGAAGTCTCAGAGTATTAAATATGTGGGGTAACTATAAATGAACCTGCTAGTACCGCTACGTGTTTCAGAGGCACAAGTAAATATCACTCTGCTTTTTTGTGATGTGCTCCTCAATTCTTAGGAAGACAAAAAGGATACAAGAACCAGGCCATACAGTGCTACTTTTTACATTACTTGAGCATAATTATGTATGATCTTCTCTACATAGTTTTGATACAGTGTCATACATTGTAACTACTTCTCAAAATATTACCACACAGGATAGAATACAGAAAAATACACATAGATTTAAGTTCATTAAGAGAATATCAATTTGAAAACATACAGACACTGCTTCAGAGAATGTTTTAAAAACAGAGGTGATGATCCAGAGGAACAGAAAAAGAGACAGACTACAACTTACATAAACTTGGAGTTAATGCTGAGGACATAGAAGAGAACTCATTTCAAAAACCCTATATTACCACTGTTGCATAGATGACCATTAATGAGATGGAATGAGGTAAATGTTAAAAGCCTCTGTCACTCACTCCCTGTCTACAAACGCGGTACAGCAACTATTGGGGTTATTAGAATCTTAAATCTCAAATATTCACATGGGCAAAGCAAGCTCAGATACTCTGATCTTGAGTAAGACCTAGCTAGGGAGCCTCTGTGGGTCCCCACAGTGGTTATTAAATTGGCATGAATTTAAAATGTTAGATATAATTAAGTATTTATAATTTTATACCTGCATTTCCTCTTTGAAAGCTTAGTTATCTTTTTCGTGATTTTAGTTTGATAAACAAACAAAAACACACTCACCCATTTTATGAAGTTAAAATCTGTTTATTCTAGCTGGGCGGTGGTGCACAGACCTTTAATCCTAGCACTCAGTGGGGCAGAGCTCAGTGGATCTCTCTGAGTTCAAGGCCACCCTGGTCTACAGAGTGAGATCCATGACAGGCACCAAAACTACATAGAGAAACTCTGTCTCAAAAAAAAAAAAAAAAACACAAAACCTATTCTACATATTGTTGGTGGTCTATGCCTATATCTGAGACAAGCGATTCCTTTATCAAGGGTCTTGAGGGATCCTGTATAGGAAGAACTTGTGTATTTAGTTATACGTGTGCTTTAATTGCACTTAATAATCCATTCTGTGAGTTGACTACTAGAAGTGATTTGAGTTCTAGTTTGTATTCTATCACAGTGCCTCTGTTCATTCACAGTATCTGGTATTTATATGCTGGGATTTATATGCTACAATTTGGTGAACTGCATCCTCTTGTCTTTTCCTAACCTGCAAATCTGTTTGACAAGCACACGCCTTTAATCCCAGCACTCGGAAGGCAGAGGCAGGCAGATCTTTGTGAGTTTGAGGCCAGCCTGGTCTACAGAGCGAAAGCCAGGAAAGGCACAAAGCTACACAGAGAAACCCTGTCTCGAAAAAACAAAAAAAATAACAAACAAAAAATATCCAGTGACTTTCACAAACATTTATTACCTCCATCATGTTCATAGTTCCTTTTTGGTTCATTTGATTTTTATCATTTTAATTTGATATTTTCCTTTCCAATTAATAGTTAGTTATGGTTTTGGCACTTAGTTTGTGTACTTATTTAGCATCAGGAGTGGGAAATTGTCTCGAGGGCATTTCACATGCTATCCATATCCTTAACCATTGAACTAAAAACACTACTCATTATTTAGTTTCTCTGTGACCTGGTTACACATAAGAAGCACATGTTCCTGACAATGCAAATGAATTCCATCAACATAGGTGCAATGAAAAGAAAGGTCAATTTGAAAACATACAACTTACTCATTCTATGCAGTACAGTCATATCCTATTTGATAATATAATGACAGTGTGTTGTCACAAAGGGATCTCGTTTATATTGACACTCATCAATTGATGTTTTTTCTGTATTGTTTTCTAATCAAATTCCAGGAGATACTTTTAAAGCATTCTGTGAATTAAAGATTACATCATTGCTATAGATGTTTATTTACCTCAATATTATTTTTCTCCATTTTCATTCATGCCACTCACAGTCAGTGTTATCCTCACATTAGAGGGTCTGCTCAGCTGCACAGACCATCAGCCTCTATCATATATCATTGTCCATACTTTAGGTATTCATGAAAATGTCACTATACAAATTATTTTGACATATCATCAATGTTTTAGGTATAGATACATTTTTATTGATTGTTTTGGGCACAAAAAGTAGTGTCTAATATTATGACAGTTTCATGACTATCTAATATTATTGTTTTTATTCTCTGTGTTGTTTGGAAGCCTTGAAATTCCTCCATGATTTCTACATGTTTTATTTTTTATATTTTACTTTTGTTTTTTGCTATTTTCTATGACTTGACTGTTTGCTCTTAACTCTTTCTCATCTGTTGTATATTTCCAAATTGATTTGCTTCTCAGTTAATATTTCTCTACCTGCCTTACTACTACATTTTGACTTATATCTTTACTGTAATTCATAATTTATACTTTTGTCTATTTTTGTTTAATATTCTCTTTTCAATTTATTTTCAGTTATACTAAGTATTTTTCTTTTTTGTTGATACCTGACTGTGTAGATGAACATTTAGCATATGTTCATGTTTGAACATGGAACACTTTATGATATGGGTTGTGTATAGAAGTTCTTGTTATTGTGTGTATTTTTTACATCAGTAAATCTCCATTGGAAGTATAAGCTTAACTGAGCCTCAAAATAAGAAAACCAAAAATGTATTTCATAATAACTTATTTTATCTGTTGTTGCAAAGACTTCTAGTATAGAAATGTTATTTCTAGTTTATTTTAACTATATAAATATTGATTGATTTCAGCAGAAGCAGATATACATAAAAAATCTCAAAGGAAATGAGAGTACTCAGTTATATGTATGTATTGTTAAATTTGAATTTCCATTTATTATATATTTTTATAAACAATGTACACAGGCTAAATTATGTCTTCTTCTAGAATGCATCATCATGAATAGCATTAAGATTAAACTTTTATTTTAAAACATTTAACTAGTTAGGAATATTGAATTTTCTCAGCTATTATCTACACTAACTCAGAGCTAAAAATTTCTCAGATATTTGTTCCTAATATTTTTTTCTTATTATCCCTTGTATGTCCCTTCATTTTCCCCCTTTATATTCTAGAAACGGGGGAGGGGGCACGGGGGAAGGTGATGGCGCACGCCTTTAATCCCAGAAACAGAATATTCCTAAGCACGTGAACATATGAACAATGTGGCTCTGATGTCCTGTTGTTCTGCTCCTGATAGGCATCCAGACTTTTTATTTCACTGAAAAAAAAAACAGTAGATCAAATCAAAATAATAATCACTGGCATGAACTCAGTTTAGAGTATAGTAGATGTGATTCTAGTTAAAATACACTATGTAGGCATCTGACACTGAACTTGTAATTTGCAGAAAACTGTTAGAAGGACCTATTGTGGGGATAGAGTGATCTGAGCTTGAGTCTCAACAAAGCCATTCAATTCCTTTGAGATTGAATAGTCTTTCAGAAGTTCTTGCCATCAAAGCAGACATAGAAGTCACAGCCAAGTTCTGCTCATTTCCTTACCCTTGACTCATTTTCCATATATGGAATATCTAGGCATTTTCCATATATGGAATATCTAGGCACTATCAGAAAGTAAGGCAATGAGTATTACAGACGTGTTTATGCTTTTCTTTGATAAAAATAAGTAATCAGAAAACACATCTTAAGTGATTAAAACAAATAATTCTGAAGCTATAGCATTATTGAAAACTACTGAAAATTATTCAACTTTTCTATTACAGTGAAAATCAGAAAAAGTGCAGATTTATATTCAGGATAAAAACCTTTCCTTCTGAAGAAAGACTTTGAAAGAACAGTGTCATAATGGGTAAAGTAAAGAGAAATAATATCTGTTTATCATATAAGTCTTTATAATCCTAGATGGATGAGGGAACATGCATTTAGAGAACCAAGACTATTAGCAACATACTCGAAAACAGACTTCACCAGGAAAGTAATGTGATTTCTTAATTTTAAACAGGTATGCTTTTTAATTTTTTTATTATGAAGAAATTTTTTATTCATTTTACATAGCAACCAAAGATCCCTCTCTCTTCCCTCCACTGCCCCCCAGCATTATCCCCCCAATCCATCCCCTATTCTCTCCTCTGACAAGATAAGGCCTGCCATGGGGAGTGAGCAGAGCCTGGTACATTCAGTTGAGGCAGGTCCAAGACCCTCCCCCTGCATCTAACTAATGGAAGCAGATACAGAGATCTACAGCTAAGCACCAGGCTGAGCTCCAGGAGTCGAATTGAAGAGAGAGAAGAGAGATTCTATCAGCAAGGGGCATAAAGATCAACCAAACAAAGCTAGTGGGAACTGTAGCTGGAGAGTTTTCTTTCTGGGTCCCGCCAAGCCCTGGCAGTCCCTTAACCCACTTATAAAATAAACATACAGAGGCTTATATTATTTAAACTGCTTGGCCATTAGCTCAGGTCTATCATTGTCTAGCTCTTACTCTTATATTCAGCCCATTTATATTAATCTAAACTTTGCCACATGGCTTGTGGCTTACTGGTACCTTACATCTTCCTTGTCCTGCAGGCAGTCTCCTCCTTCCCTTCCTATTCCCTTAATTCTCCTCTCTGTTAGTCCTGCCTATACTTCCTGTCTGACTACTGCCCAATCAGTGTTTTATTTATTAACATATTTGCCATAAAAAACATCCCACACCAGGGAACTCATGAACTTTAGACCCACAGCTGTGGAGCCTTCATGGGACTGGACTAGGCACCCTGCATAAAATGATATGCTTTTATAGTAAGAAATAAATTTATTTTACTGCATCATGATTGTAAATCTTCATGGAACAAACCCACTGCTGATATCTGTTTTACTAGGATACCATGACAGATCTTCACTTACCAGCACAACTAACTTCAATCCCCAGGCATCTTCTAATTGAAGGACGAAAAGGTAAAGATTATGTCATCAGCAAGTCATTTCAAAGACTTTTTATTAAAATTGGGGGAGTAACATATTTTACAAGAACAAAAAGTTGCATATAAAATGTTTAGTTAGTAAGGAATATAACTTATTAGGTTGTAATACACTATTAATCTTGTGAGTTTCCATTAAATTTTAAGTTGAGAGTATCATGATGAAAGCTCAAATGTAACTACATGATGGAGTGTTTGTTATCCAAGGAATTCCAAAGAATAAGCTAGTGGTATGGAAACATGACTGAGAGGTAGGAAAAGGGTGTTATAATTTTTGCCTTATCAATTATAAAAAGACATGAAAGATTGGAGGGCTGGGTCTTAGCATAGCTTCTTTCATTCATAACAGATTATAATAAATACCAATGTTAGCCAAATATACTCACAATTTAATATCACAAATAATGTTGCTCCTTTCATGATACTAATATATAAGCCAAAATGAGAACATCAGGTAGAAGCAAGGGATAATAAACAATGTCATCAGCATTTTAGTTTCCTGAGGTTCCATTTACTAAATGTTCTGGTAGAGCCTTAACTATTACAATCCTATTCAGAAAGCTCTCTCCTGTGTCAACGAGTTCAAGTATATTCCATACTTTCTCCTCTGTCAGATTCAGGGTATCACATCTTATATTGGGGTCTGTGATCCATTTGGAGTTGAGTTTTATGCAGGGTGAGACAAAAGAATCTCTTTTCATTCTTCAAAATAGAGCTATGAAATTTGACCAGCACCCCTTGTTGAAGATGCTGTCTCCTTTTCAATGGCTCTTTGTCAAAAACATATGCATGTAGAAACATGGGCTCATACCTTGTTCCTCAATTCTATTTTATTGACCAATGACTTTGTTTTTAAACCAGTACCACATTGTTTTCAGTGCTATAGGTCTATAGCATAATTTGCAATCTAGAATGCTGATACCTTTATACATTCATTTATTGTTCAGAATTGTTATGGCTATCCAGGATGTCTTGTGTTTTTGTATAGAAATTATGATTAATTTTCTCAACCACTGTGAAAAATTGCATAGGAATTCTGATAAGGATTGCATTAAATATATAAAATACTCTCTTAGTAGCATGGCCATTTTCATAATATGAATCTTATCAAATCTTGAGCATGGGAGGAATTTTCATCTTCTGAAATCCTCTTCAGTTTCCTTTTTCACTGTCTTGGAGTTTTTATTGTGCCAGTTTTTCACTTCAGTATATTATAAGACATTTTATTTTCTTTGAGGTAGCTGTGAATGGAATTGTTTTGCTTACTTCTTTCTTGGTATGCTTGTCATTGTGTAGAAAGGCTACTGATTTTTTATGTTAATTTTGTATTTTGATAATGTAATGAATTTATTTATATGTTGTAGGAGATTTCTAGTGGAGTCTTTTGGGTTTTATGTATAGAATTGTATCATCTGTAAATAAAGATATTTTGATATTGGCCTATATTTGGGGGGGCAGGTGTGTCTCTCCTACTAGTTTTGATATCTGGGTATAATAGGGACTTCATAAAAAGAATTTGAAAAGATTTTTTCATTTTCTATTTTGTGGAGTGATTTGAGGAGTATTGGGTATTATTTTCATTGAAGTTCTGATAGAATTATTTGCTGAGACCATATGGTTCTGGACTTCTTACTGAGAGATTTTAAATTAATGTTTATCTCATTTCATATTATTAGTCTATTTAAACTGTTAATTTCATCTTTATTTAGTTTTGTAGGCCACATATATTCATCTGTTTATTTTAGGTTTTTTCAGTTTGGTAGATTTTAAAGTATGTTGTGATTATCTGAATTTTCCAGATGTCTGATGTAATGTTTGCCCTTTTGTTTCTATTTTTATTAAATTTGAATCTTCTCTCTTTACTTTGTTTAATTTGGCTAAAAGTTTGTCAATCTGTTTTTCTTTTCAAAAGAACCAACTAATTCTTTTGTATTTTATAATTTCTGTTGGTAAATTTCAAACCTTATTTTGATTATGTCTTTTCATTTTCCTTTTTGAGTGTTGCTTGATATCATTTTCCCTAGGCTTCTGGATACATCATTAATTTATTAAATTCAAATCCCTTGAATATCTGCATGTCCTCTTAGTATAGCCATTGTGCCTTATAGATTTTTTTATGATGTGTATTAATATTCATTCACTTCTAAGAATTTTAAACTTTATTCTTGAATTTAATTAACTATGTTTAGTGGGATCATAACCTTGGAATCATTTAGTCAAATACTTGGTCTTATTTTTACATGAATATTATGTATACTTATGACACAGCTTGGCTACAGCACAAGTAATATGATAATTGACTATATTTCCAAACTCCAGTAACTTTTCCCCCAGAGAAATCCTACATTAATTTACCAGTTTAGTTCTATATGGAATTCTGTCTTATTTAGGGATATTAGCACATAATTGAATTTATGTCTTTTTAAGTTTTTGTAAGCAATACTCTAAATGGGAGGTAATGTGGAATGAACATCTGACATATCTTCATATTTTGAATATGGAACCTTTTGTGATCCAAGTCACTGATGTACTTGCTAACTATATTTTCTGTATATGTGCAGTTAAAGGTTAAGCTCAATTGAGCACTAAAGTTAGAAAGACAAACATTCTTTTCCATAAAAATAAATTTTAAGCTTTATTTTTGGATATACAGACTTCTTTCCAATGCTATTCTTCATTTTGTTTTCTGTCTTTTTTTTTCAAATTCATAAACAATCAACAGAGGCTGAATTACAAAAGAAATCAGTGAAAAGTCAAAACAATCTTGAGAACAATAAAAATACTCAACTATCTGTAAGTCAATGTTAAATTTGAGTTGCTACTTAGATATTTTCTTTTGTGAAATAATTTATCATAGGCTCAATGAAGTTTTCTTATGTATATGCCTTTATATTGATTTGTCATAATTAAAATTAATTTTAAAAATATTTAATTTTTAGAAACTTAGAACTTTCTTAGATTCGTCTTTAAGTTTTTATCCTGTACACTTCCTTTCTTTGAAAATTTTTAATGAGAAGGACATGAATATATGAACAATGAAGTACTTATCATCAAGTTATTCTATAACTTTTTAAAATTTGTGTCTTGTAACATTTTGTATGCCTGTGTTTTTCTAAGTTTGGAAAACATGTTTCTTTTGGTTTCAATAATATTTCTTCAAAATAGGAAATCTTCTATGATAAACTCCTTGAAAAAAATTCATGGAATTCACTATTGATATTTACTTTGTCAGAATAACATCATGGATCTGCAACCAACGCATAGTCCTCATTCATCAATGAGACTAATTCCAAGATTCACAGATCTTAATTCAGGAGAAGCTAAGACTCCTATGTCATCAGTAAGTCATTGAACACATTTTTTTTTTGTTTTTTTTATTATTATTATTATTATTATTATTTTACAACACCATTCAGTTCAACATAATAGCCACAGAATCCCCTGTTCTCCCCCTCTCGCCCACCCCTCCCCCCAGCCCACCCCCCATTCCCACCTCCTCCAGATCAAGGTCTCCCCCGAGGACCGGGGTTGACCTGGTAGACTCAGTCCAGGCAGGTCCATTCCCCCCTCCCAGACCGAGCCAAATGTCCCTGCATAAGTCCCAGGATTCAAACAGCCAACTCATGCAACGAGCCCAGGACCTGGCACCAATGCACAGCTGCCTCCCAAACAGATCAAGCCAACTGACTGTCTCACCCGTTCAGGTGGCCTGATCCAGTTGGGGGCCCCTCAGCCTTTGGTTCATAGATCCTGTGCTTCCATTCATTTGGTTATTTATCCCGGTGCTTTATCCAACCTTGGCTTCAACAATTCTCGCTCATATAAATCCTCTTCATACTCACTAATTAGACTCCCAGTGCTCCACCAGGGGCCCAGCCGTGGATGTCTGCCTTCAGATTCCTCAGTCCTTGGATGGGGTTTATGGCATCACTATTTGGGTGTCTGGCCATTCCATCACCAGAGTAGGTCAGTTCCTGCCATCTCGCGACCATTGCCAGCAGTCTTTTGAGGGGGTATCTTTGTGGATCTCCGTGGGCCTCCCTAGCTCTCTGCTTCCTCCCCTTCTCACCTTCCCATGTGGTCTTCATTTACCATGGTCTCCTATTCCTTGTTCTCCCTCTCTTTTCTTGATCCAGCTAGGATCTCCCACTCTTTCCCTCGACTGTCGCCCTTCATTGTTCCCACTCATGACCAGGCTATTCATGTAGATCTTGTCCATTTCTCCGTGTCTTTTTTGGGGTCCCGTTTTCCAGGTAGCCTCACTGGTGATGTGAGTAGCAGTCTAGTCATCCTTGTTCCACATCTAGCATCTTCCTATGAGTGAGTACATACCATATTTGTCTTTCTGAGTCTGGGTTACCTCACTCAGGATGATTTTTTCTAGATCCATCCATTTGCCTGCAAACCGTGTGATGTCGTTGTTTTTCTCTGCTGAGTAGTATTCCATTGTGTATATGTGCCACAATTTATTTATCCATTCTTCAGTTGAAGGGCATCTAGGTTGTTTCCAGGTTTTGGCTATTACAAACAATGCTGATATGAACATAGCTGAGCAAGTGCTCTTGTGGTATGATTGAGCATTTCTTGGGTATATGCCCAGGAGTGGTATAGCTGGATCTTGGGGGAGATTGATTCCCAATTTTCTAAGAAAGCGCCATATTGATTTCCAAAGTGGTTGTACAAGCTTGCATTCCCACCAGCAGTGGAGGAGAGTTCCCCTAGTTCCACATCCTCTCCAGCATAAAGTGTCTTCAGTGTTTTTGATCTTAGCCACTCTGACAGGCGTAAGGTGGTATCTCAGAGTTGTCTTGATTTGCATTTCCCTGATGATTAGGGAAGTTGAGCAATTCCTTAAATGTCTTTCAGCCATTTGGGATTCCTCTGTTGAGAATTCTCTGTTTAGTTCTAAAGCCCATTTCTCAATTGGACTGTTGGTCCTTTTGATGTCTAATTTCTTGAGTTCCTTATATATTCTGGATATCAGTCCTCTGTCAGATGTGGGGTTGGTGAAGATCTTTTCCCATTCTGTAGGCTGTCGCTTTGCCTTGTTGACCGTATCCTTTGCTCTACAAAAGCTTCTCAGTTTCAAGAGGTCCCATTGATTGATTGTTTGTCTCAGTGTCTGCGCTACTGGTGTTATATTTAGGAAGTGATCTCCTATGCCAAGGCGTTCAAGACTATTTCCTACTTTTTCTTCTAGCAGGTTCAGAGTAGCTGGATTTATGTTGAGGTCTTTGATCCACTTGGACTTAAGTTTTGTGCACGGTGACAGATATGGATCTATTTGCAGCCTTCTACACGCTGATATCCAGTTATGCCAGCACCATTTGTTGAAGATGCTTTCTTTTTTCCATTGTACACTTTTGGCTTCTTTGTCAAAAATTATATGTCCATAGGTGTGTGGGTTAATGTCAGGGTCTTCAATTCGATTCCATTGGTCCACATGTCGGTTTTTATGCCAATACCAGGCTGTTTTTATTACTGTAGCTCTATAGTAGAGCTTGAATTCGGGGATTGTGATGCCTCCAGAAGTTGTTTTATTGTACAGGTTTCTTTTAGCTATCCTGGGTTTTTTGTTTTTCCATATGAAGTTGAGTATTGTTCTTTCCAGATCTGTGAAGAATTGTGTTGGTATTTTGATGGGGATTGCATTGAATCTGTAAATTGCTTTTGGTAAGATTGCCATTTTTACTATGTTAACCCTGCCTATCCATGAGCATGGAAGATCTTTCCATTTTCTGAGATCTTCTTCAATTTCTTTTTTCAGGGACTTAAAGTTCTTGTCATATAGGTCCTTCACTTGCTTGGTTAGTGTTACCCCAAGGTATTTTATGTCATTTTTGGCTATTGTGAAGGGTGATGTATCTCTAATTGCCTTCTCAGCTTC
Source organism: Peromyscus maniculatus bairdii (assembly GCF_049852395.1). NCBI lineage: Eukaryota > Metazoa > Chordata > Mammalia > Rodentia > Cricetidae > Peromyscus > Peromyscus maniculatus. The sequence goes on along the minus strand of NC_134855.1, from coordinate 87,111,541 downwards.
TTTGTCCATTGTATATAGGAGGGCTACTGATTTTTTTGAGTTGATTTTGTATCCTGCTATGTTGCTGAAGGTGTTTATAAGCTTTATCAATTCCTGGGTGGAATCTTTGGGGTCACTCAAGTATACTATCATGTCGTCTGCAAATAGGGAAAGCTTGACTTCTTCCTTTCCAATTTGAATCCCCTTAATCTCCTTATGTTGTCTTATTGCTCTGGCTAGAACTTCAAGTACTATATTGAATAAGTATGGGGAGAGTGGACAGCCTTGTCTCGTTCCTGATTTTAGTGGAATTGCTTTGAGTTTCTCTCCATTTAATTTGATGTTGGCTGTTGGTTTGCTATATATTGCCTTTATTATGTTTAGGTATGTTCCCTGTATTCCTGATCGCTCCAAGACTTTTATCATGAAGGGGTGTTGGATTTTGTCAAATGCCTTTTCTGCATCTAGTGAGATGATCATGTGGTTTTTTTCTTTGAGTTTGTTTATATGGTGTATTACATTAATGGACTTTCGTATGTTGAACCACCCTTGCATCCCTGGGATGAAGCCTACTTGATCATGGTGGATAATCGTTCTGATGTGTTCTTGGAGTCTGTTTGCCAGTATTTTATTGAGTATTTTTGCATCAATGTTCATGAGGGAGATCGGTCTGTAGTTCTCTTTCTTTGTTGCATCCTTGTTTGGTTTAGGAATCAGGGTAATTGTAGCCTCATAGAAGGAGTTTGGTAATGTTCCTTCTGTTTCTATTATGTGGAACAATTTAGAGAGTATTGGTATTAACTCTTCTTTGAAGATCTGGTAGAATTCTGCGCTGAAACCATCTGGTCCTGGGCTTTTTTTGGTTGGGAGACCTTTAATGACTGTTTCTATTTCCTTAGGGGTTATTGGACTATTTAAATAGTTTATCTGGTCTTGATTAAACTTAGGTATGTGGTATCTATCCAGAAAAATGTCCATTTCTTTTAGGTTTTCCAGTTTTGTGGAGTAGAGGTTTTTGAAATATGACCTTATAATTCTCTGGATTTCCTCAATGTCTGTTGTTATGTCCCCCTTTTCATTTCTGATTTTGTTGATTTGGATTCTCTCTCTCTGTCTTTTGGTTAGTTTGGATAAGGGCTTGTCTATCTTGTTGATTTTCTCAAAGAACCAACTCTTTGTTTCATTAATTTTTTGTATTATTCTCTTAGTTTCTAATTTATTAATTTCACCTCTCACTTTGATAATTTCCTGGCGTCTATTCTTCCTGGGAGACTTTGCTTCTTCTTGTTCTAGAGCTTTCAGATGTGCTGTTAATTCACTAGTGTGCGATTTCTCCAACTTCTTTATGTGGGCATTTAGTGCTATGAATTTCCCTCTTAGCACTGCTTTCATAGTGTCCCATAAGTTTGGGTATGTGGTGTCTTCATTTTCATTGATCTCTAGGAAGTCTTTAATTTCTTTCTTTATTTCTTCCTTAACCCATTGGTGATTCAGTTGAGCATTATTCAGTTTCCATGAGGTTGTAGGTTTTCTGTAGTTTTTGTTGTTGTTGAAATCTAGCTTTAAACCATGGTGATCTGATAGAACACAGGAGGTTATTCTGATTGTTTTGTATCTGTTGAGATTTGCTTTGTGGCCAAGTATGTGGTCGATTTTAGAGAAAGTTCCATGGGGTGCTGAGAAGAAAGTATATTCTTTCTTGTTAGGATGGAATGTTCTGTAGATATCTATTAGGTCCAATTGGGTCATGACATCAGTTAAGTCCTTTATTTCTCTGTTAAGTTTCGATTTGGGAGATCTGTCCAGTGGTGAAAGTGGGGTGTTGAGATCTCCCACTATTAATGTGTGGGGTTTTATATGTGGTTTAAGCTTTAGTAATGTTTCTTTTACATATGTGGGTGCTCTTATGTTTGGGGCATATATGTTCAGAATTGAAACTTCATCTTGGTCGATCTTTCCTGTGACGAGGATGTAATGTCCTTCTTGATCTCTTTTGATTGATTTTAGTTTGAAGTCCATTTTGTTGGATATCAGGATGGCTACCCCTGCTTGTTTCTTAAGACCATTTGATTGAAAAGTCTTTTCCCAGCCTTTTATTCTTAGGTAGTGTCTATCTTTGAATTTGAGATGTGTCTCTTGTATGCAGCAGAAGGATGGGTCCTGCTTTCGTATCCATTCTGTAAGTCTATGTCTTTTTATAGGTGAATTAAGTCCGTTGATATTAAGGGATATTAATGACCAGTGATTCTTCATCTCTGTTATTTTTGGTGGTAGTGTGTGTGTACTTCTCTTCTTTGGGGTTTACTGTTGTGGCTTTATCTATTGCCTGTGTTTTCAAGTGTGTATCTGACTTCCCTCGGTTGGAATTTTCCTTCTAGTGCTTTCTGTAGGGCTGGGTTTGTGGATAGGTATTGTTTAAATCTGGTTTTGTCTTCGAATGTCTTGTTCCTTCAGTCTATGATGATTGAAAGTTTTGCTGGGTATATTAGTCTGGGCTGACATCCATGGTCTCTTAGTGTCTGGATTACATCTGTCCAGGTCCTTCTGGCTTTCAAAGTCTCCATTGAGAAATCGGGTGTTATTCTGATGGGTTTACCTTTATAGGTCACTTGGCCTTTTTCCTTGGCTGCTCTTAATATTCTTTCTTTATTCTGTACATTTAGTTGTTTAATTATTATGTGTCGAGGGGACTTTTTTGGGGGGTCTAGTCTGTTTGGTGTTCTATAGGCTTCTTGTATCTTCATAGGCATTTCCTTCTTTAAGTTGGGAAAGTTTTCTTCTATAATTTTGTTGAATATATTTTCTGTGCCTTTGAGTTGGTATTCTTCACCTTCTTCTATCCCTATAATTCGTAAGTTTGGTCTTTTTATGGTGTCCCAGATTTCTTGGACATTTTGGTTCATGACTTTGTTGGCTTTAGTGTTTCCTTCGACTGATGGAACTATTTCTTCTACTGTATCTTCAATGCCAGAAATCCTCTCTTCCATCTCTTGCATTCTGTTGGTTATACTTGCATCCGAAGTTCCTGATCTTTTACTCAGGTTTTCTATTTCCAGCATTCCCTCTGTTTGTGTCTTTTTCATTTTTTCAATTTCCCTTTTCAGATCTTGGACTGTTTCCTTTGTTTGTTTCATTGCTTTTTCATGATTTTCTTTCAGTGCTTTATTGTTTTCTTCCAGGATTTTAATGTTTTCTTCCAGGACTTTATTGTTTTCTTGGAGGGCTTTATTGTTTTCTTCTAATTTGTTTGCCCTTTCCTCTAGTTGTTTACAGCGTTCTTCCAATTTTCTTGTCTTTTCCTCTACACACGCCTCTACCTTCTTCATGAAGTTACTCATAAGGCTACTTTCTTCTGCTTCTTCCAATTTTTGGTGTTCAGGTCTAGATGTTGGAGGCGAGCTAGGTTCTGGTGATGCTGTATTGCTCTTCATTTTGCTGTATGTACTTCTGCTTTGACGTCTGCCCATCTCCTTGTGATTCCTTCTTGGTCTTATCAGTGGACTTGTTTCACAAAGATCTGACAGACTCAGGAGGACTCTCTCTCTTGTCCAAAAGGGAGTTCTCTTGTCCAACTCTTTGGTCCAGAAGGGAAGTCAGGGGCAAGCTCTGGTCCAGAATGGCAGTCGGGGACAGGCTGGGAGCTGGGGGCCGGTCTCTAAGTCTCAGGAAGTGGGTGGGGTCTTGGGCAGATGGGCGTGGGGGCAGGGCGCGGAGACTGCAGGGGCTGCCGGGGGCTTGGAAATGGGTATCCCTCCCGGTGGGGCTAGAAGGGGAGCTGCCCGGTGGCCAGAACCCGGCGCCAAGCTGGGCAGGTCCTCCCGGGGTGGCTGGTGGCCAGGGATGGGGTCCGGGCTGGACCCAGGCACTCACCTCTGGTCCAGAAGGGAAGTTGTCGGGGGCAGGCTGGGAGCTGGGAGCCGGTCTCTAAGTCTCAGGAAGTGGGTGGGGTCTTGGGCAGATGGGCGTGGGGGCAGGGCGCGGAGACTGCAGGGGCTGCCGGGGGCTTGGAAATGGGTATCCCTCCCGGTGGGGCTAGAAGGGGAGCTGCCCGGTGGCCAGAACCCGGCGCCAAGCTGGGCAGGTCCTCCCGGGGTGGCTGGTGGCCAGGGATGGGGTCCGGGCTGGACCCGGGTACTCACCTCTGGTCCAGAAGGGAAGTCTTCGGGGGCAGGCTGGGAGCTGGGGGCCGGTCTCTAAGTCTCAGGAAGTGGGTGGGGTCTTGGGCAGATGGGCGTGGGGGCAGGGCGCGGAGACTGCAGGGGCTGCCGGGGGCTTGGAAATGGGGATCCCTCCCGGTGGGGCTAGAAGGGGAGCTGCCCGGTGGCCAGAACCCGGCGCCAAGCTGGGCAGGTCCTCCAGGGGTGGCTGGTGACCAGGGATGAGGTCCGGGCTGGACCCAGGCACTCACCTCTGGTCCAGAAGGAAAGTTGTCGGGGGCAGGCTGGGAGCTGGGAGCCGGTCTCTAAGTCTCAGCCACATTTTTTTTTTAAATCAGGGAACACAATATATTTTACTAGCCCAAAAATTGCATATCAAATGTGTAGTGTGGGTTCAGATTTATTCAGTGATAAGGTATTATACAGCTTATGAAATTTCAGTAACATTTTAGGCTGTTATTGTCAAGATGAATGCTGCATAAGAATTATATGGTAAATTATTTTTATCTGGATAATTTCAAGAAGTAAGAATTTGGATAGAAAATGGGAAATTATTAAAATGATAGCTACAGCACAGGAACAGATGAAGACAGAGCCTCACGCATGGCACACACTAGAATTCCCTAAAAACAACATTGGAAGCCATGATACACAAACAAGACTTGTAGATTAAAAATAAGTAAGTTAAAAGTAAAAAGAAATGTCAGATAAATCGTTCAGAGACAACAACAGCAAAATGTGTTGGCCATCTACTGCTGGGAAGAGGTCCTTGCTTTAAAAAAAGGTTTGTCTGTCCAATGAGAATCCACTGGAGAAAACTATTTTCACTTGCGAGTGGTTGTCAATTGGAGATAGCCTCTGGGTTAGAAATGGTGGCTTACGTCCATTTCTCTCAGTGCTGGTACTCCATCTAGTGCAGACCTGTTCAGGCCCTATGCAAGCTGCCAGAGTCTCTGTGAATTCACATGTGTATCAGTCCTTCTGTTTTTAGAAGGACTTGTTTCCTTGGTGTCCTCCATCCTCTCTGGCTCCTACATTCTTTCTACCTCCTATTCCACAGGGTTCCCTGAATTTTGAGGGGAGGGAGTTCATGGAGACATCCATGGGTGTTCAGAGGTCTCTCATTCTCTGCATAATATCTAGCTATGGTCTCTATATTTGTTCCCATCTACTGCAGGAGGAAGTTTTTCTGATGATGGCTGAATAAGAACAGATCTATGAGTGTAGCAGAATACTGCTAGGAGTCACTTTGTCTACATCCCTTTTATATTTGGTTTTCCCTTAGGTTCTGTCTCCAGCCTATCTAACTTCAGGTTTTTGATGACCAGAGAGGTATCAGGGATAAGTTCCAGACCACAGAGTGGATCTTAAATCCAATCAGATATTGGGTGTTACTCCCACAAGCTTGGTGCCACTTTTGGACTAGCACATCTTCCATGCATGTCACCATTGTAGCCTAAGGGGTGGTGTTTTCCTTTCTCCTTCAGTAGTATGCAGATTTGTGGTGATATATTGTTCACACCAATATATTGTGTACCTCATAGTATACCCTAATAAACTTATCTAGGAATTAGAGGACAGATTCAGCCACTAGATTAGACACAGAGGGTAGACAGTGGTACCACACACGCCTTTAATCCTATCACTTGGGAGACAGAGATCCATCTGGATCTCTGTGAGTTCAAGGCCACACTAGGAACAGAGCCAGGCATGGTGGCACATGCCTTTAATCCCAGCACTTGAAATCTCATATCTTTGCTTGTTGAAGGACACACAACTTTAATCTCAGGAAGTGATGGCAGGAAGCAGAAAGGTGTATAAGGTGTGTGGATCAGAAACTAGAGGCTTTGGAGCAGCTCAGCTGAGATCTATTCAGGTGAGGACTCAGAGGCTTTCAGTCTGAGGAAACAGGATCAGTTGAGGAGTTGGTGAGGTGAGGCTGGCTGTGGCTTGTTCTGTCTCTCTGATCTTTCAGCATTCACCCGAATATCTGGCTCCAGGTTTTCTATTAATAAGATCATTTAGCAATTTGTGTTTCACAGATTATTTTCTAGTACAATGAACACTAGTCTAATAACTAGCTACATCCTGCATTTGGTTTGATTTTTGACCCAATTTATTCAGTGTTTTTAAGAGATCATGGAATGAAGTCTGTGACAACAAATCACATTACATAATATATACATTATATAAAAATATATATCAGTTTTCATATTGACAGTGTATGTAACTCATCATTATAAACTGTCTTCTGGATTAGAACCTGAAAGTCACATGTAATCAATTATTCATTCACTAAAGTGATTTAATTACAACTTTTTTCTCACCTTTCCTGTTTCCCTCTTGCATGGATTAATAGTCCTTTCTTGGGTTTTCAAGTTATAACTCACTTAATATTCTTTTTCTGTTGCTGCTCATGTTTCACACTATTCCATCTGCCTAAGTCACTCTACAAATCTCAGCTCCATCTTTCCCTCTTGGAATATCATGCCTGAAAACTTTCACCAATTGCTTTTAATAATCTTAAGCACCTTGCATTTTCCAGGACCTCAGTATTTACTGAGAAAAATAAATAGTGACTATTTAAACTAAGATGATTGCAAAAGTTTAACGTACCTAACCAGGAGTAAAAGGAATAATTTTGAAAAGCAAATAAAGTTTTGATGGTAAAGCCAAAGTAGAAAAAATCATGTAAAGCATTAATTTAATTCAAAAGAGAGGCCTAGCATTCAGGGGGAAAAAGAGTGAAGGAAAACTTCTCAAAGTCAACTGAACCTTAAAAGGAGCAAGGAAAGTTAGCACCACAGTGACCAAATGAATGAAAAGTTATATCAGTAAAATGACTGTAGTGTTTAGCAGGCTGTTTAAATTTTCTGTTTTGAAGTAATGAATGGTATACATGGTGAATTCATATGTGTGTGTGTGTGTGTGTGCGTGTGTGTTGTTTTTTTACATTTAACTTTAGTTTTAAATTTTTAAAAAATATTGGCCATAGATAGATAGATAGATATGGTGGATACAATTTTGACTAAATCTCCCAATTCTGTTGCCTTAAAGCTAAGAAATATTTGGCATCTGTAAAGGGTTATATTGAAGTTTTAGATAATGGGAATTATCTCCTAAAGTAAAGTTTTCAGCTAAAGATAAATAAGCTGAATTGAAATTCTCAAATGGGCAAATAAAAAAAATAATATTTTTATTGCAGATCTTAGAAAAAATAGTACTTATTATTGCAGATTTAAAAAATTTTGGCTAATATTAAATCTGTGTTGTTTTCTTTAATGTTTGTGGTATAACTAAATACATTTATTTATTACGAACAGTGGCATTCAAGATGATCAAATTATGTGTGATGGAAGCAAAATAACCAGCCATTGGTATGTAAATATTACATTTAAAAGACTAACGTTACAATGTTTTTGTTTTTGTTTTTGTTTTAAATACTGTAGCATAGAGCAAATAGCACTAATGTTTTTTAAACTTCTCCATGGGATAGAAAGGTAATAATTTCATACTTTATTTTAAATATCCTTAAATGATAAATGTTCCTTCTAGAAGAGCTATAGTTACTGTTAGGCTAGAAACAATAAACTTTAAGGTAGGTAACAGGTTATTGTTATCAAATAGATTTAATTCACCTTCTTTGCTTTGTATCCGCATATGTTAATAAGTAGAAGACTGAGTTGTGAGGTATATTGAATCAAAGACAGTAAAAAATATACAGAGGCATTCTTTCTTTGAATTAATTAACTTTACATCCTGGCTGTGGTTTCCCTTCCCTCCTCCCAGCCCCTCTCCCCAACTCTCCCTCTGTTCCTACCCCCAATGCACTCCTCCTCCATTTCTGTTCAGGATAGGGCAGATCCCCCATTGATATCAACAAAACGTGGCATATCAAGTCGCAGCAAGACAAAGCACCTCCCCATGTGTTAAGGCTAGGCAAGGTGATCCGGTGTGAGGAAAGGAGTCCTAAAAGCCAGTACCAGAGTCAGAGACAGCCCCTGCTATTAGGGGTTCCAAAAGATCATCAAACTATATAATTGTAGCATAAACAGTGCCTACATGAGTCCTGTGCGGGCTCCCTGGTGGTTGAGTCAGTCTCTGTGAGCCCCTATGAGCTCAGGTGACTTGATACTGTGGGTCTTATGGTGTCCTTGACCCTTCTGGCTGCTACAGTCCTTTCTCCCCCTCTTCTGCAGGATTCCCTGAGCTCTGCCTAATGTTTGGCTGTGGGTTCCAGAGGCAGTCTTAAAAGTAAAACTATGTTAAGGCTCCCCATCTTCCTTAAAGACATCAAACCACTTTGTCAGCTATACTGTTTAATTAAAGTAGGTACTTTGCTGAATTTTATAATTGGATTTTGACTCTATCATGGTGATAAAAATTTCTCGCATTTGTCAAATTTTATGGTGGATCAATGTGAAATTTGGAAATTATCTTACATTTTCCAGTTATTTCAAATTATTATACTTAGAACTCTGAAGTTCCACTCTCTCCCTTGCTTTGAGCAAACCTGGCTTCATTTTTGTGGGCTCCTTCAGATTTTGGTTACCCCAAATCCCAGTGAAAAAGGAGGGAACATAAAAGACTATATGAGAAAATACCTTAGTGCAGATAGAGGAGACACTCCCCCCCCACAACACCTTTGTTTTGGAAGAACTAAAAGTTACAGTTCTAAAGATGGCTTTTAATGTTACATATCACTAACAGAGCGTTTCTTTTATAACAGTTGTATAGGAGTTAGAAGTATGAGTTAGCAAAGCATACATGGAAGAAAAAGCTCAAAATGAGGAATGCCCCATTTAAAATTTTAAAAAATAAAAGAAGGCATATCGTTTTTACTTAGAAATAAATGAAACATTTCCCCCTAAACTTTCCATGACCTCTTATAACAAACTAAGCACATAAAGATTTTATGAAATAAGTTCTTCAGTATTTTCAACAGTCAACTCATAAAGACTATTGGGAAAAATAGATCTTTATTATGAAAACAGTTATCTTTAATGTTCAACTCTCATTAAAGGTTGCAGCAAACAGGAAGAAACGTGCAAGCAATGAAACGGAAGATGCAACACACTCCTACGGTTGTGCAGCATCGTCTGCCGCTCCTGGTGTCTCCGAGGCTTCTGTTGTCGCTGCTATCATTGCTGCGGCTACTCCCGCTGCTGCAGCCCCTGCTGCCTCTACTGCTGTTGCTCCTGGTGCTGCACTGGACAGTTCTGCTGTTCCTGTTGTTGTTGGTGCTGCTGCTGCTCTAGACGCTGCCATTGCTGTTCCTCCAGGTACTCCTGCGTTTACTACTACTGCTGCTGTTGCTGGTGCAGCCCTGGATCCTCCTGATGCTTCCTTTGCTGCACCCGCTGCTGCTGCTGCTGCTGCTGCTGCTGCTGCTGCTGCTGCTGCTGCTGCTGCTGCTGCTACAAAAAGTGGATTGATTTGTAGCTTGATTTTTTCGCCTTGCCCACAATCAGGACAAATCTTTGTCACCCGCCAGTCCCACAGCCGCTCAGACCCAACCAAGTAAACACAGAGACTTATTTTGCTTACAAACTGCATGGCCGTGGCAGGCTTCCTGCTAACTGTCCTTATCTTGCTAACTGTGCTTTTATCTTAAATTAGTCCATTTCCATACATCTATACCTTGCCATGTGGCTGGTGGCTTACTGGCGTCTTCACATGCTGCTGGTCATGGCGGCGGCTGCAACCTCTCTGGTCATGGCAGCGGCTGCAGCCTCTCTGGTCATGGCGGCCGCTGCAGCGTCTCCTTCTGCCTTTCTGTCCTTTTATTTCTCCTCTCTGTTAGTCCCGCCTATCTTTCCTGCCTAGCCACGGCCGATCAGGTTTTATTTATTGACCAATTAGAACAACTTGACATACAGACCATCCCCCAGCACAGCCAAGTGCAGACCATCTCAAACACCTGCACTCAGGCCCATGGTCCTAATCATCCTCTATACGGACCTGCTGGGTAACGCCACAAGGAACCTGAGAATGGGCTCCCACAGGACATACAGAACATCCCACAGCATTGATTCTACAAGGAAAGCATGTGGAAGCAAGAAAGCAGCAACCCCACGTTGAGGAGGCAGAAGAACATGATGGGTAAACTAGGAAGATTTAAAACTAGGTATTGTTCCTGCCTGTTGAATGAATTCTACTTCTTGATAATTTCCATACCTAACTTGGTTTTACTAGGGATAATCCTGAATGGGAAGACATCAAACAAACAAACAAACAAACAACAACAAATAACTAAAAAAATAAATAACAAAATTATGTACCATTGTGTCCCATTAATATTGATGCATTTTGTTTAAAAGATAATAACCAAGGTTGTCAAAAATGTGAGGCAAAACAAACTTGGGAACCAGTGTGTATAATATAGTAGCAATGATTCACACAATTCCAAAGTATCACTGTTTTTATCTAACAATTTCATTTTGAGGATGAGTTCTTTTAGATTAGGAAAATATTGCTTTTAAACACAACCACAGACATTCTGAAAAACAATATTGTCTATCATAGGCAAAATAGAAAAGATGCAAACATATGTGATACATATTAAACAAAGTTGAAGAATAATATACAGAATTTGAATGCATATGTAGATGTATGTTCAAGAAACAAGGGTATTTATTTAAGCATCATCAGATTATAGTGTTACACTTAAAATAACCATCAGTAAGGAATTAGATTACCAAATCCATATAAAATGTAGTATGTGAATATTTAAGAAAATGAGTTTCAATCTATACTGTACTCACAATTTTGCCAGTAAAATATTCCAGAGACATGGATTTTGATAGCACATCTGAAGCAAATTTTGTTCTAAAACTACATCTGGAGAGTTGCAAAAGGAAGCTGCTTGCTAGAATGGAATTCTACTTCCTAATTAACAAAACTATTAGTTGTTAATCTGTCTGTTTCTTCTCAGTGCTCCTGTGTTGATAATTGAAACCACAAATTAGCCTTGCTGTTGCTGTGAGGATTATACCCAAGGAAAATGTCAATAAATGTTTCTGTTATCTATTATCTGTTGATATGCAATGGCCTAATTTTAGTTTGAAGTTTACTATCAGCTATCAGAGTAGTTATGCCTACTTTCTTTGTTTCTAATCACTTGGTAGGTTGATTTTCACCCTTTGTCCATGAGTTCCTTTACCAGTATTTCATGGAGACCTCAGATCATTGGATGCACTTTTGTTAATGCAATAAGCCAATCTAGATTTTATTTATTGATGTGTTTGGCTTACTTAAGTGTAAAGTTATTGTTGAAGATGTTTATTAATAACTGAACTTTTATTGCCTGATTTTCTGGTATATTGCATTATTATTAGCTTCATCATTCTCCCCAGTTAGCCTCAGGGCCTGTGCTGATTTATTTTGTGGGACATGATGGATTCATTCCAACTCTTTGTTCAGATACTGCTCCTAAGGTATTTATTCTTTCCTGTGTCCCATAATTGGGACTCCTTCTCTTTCCTCTGTGTACAGTATTTATTAAGTGCAGGCTGTGAGGTCACGTTGAGAAATTAGCCCTTCATATTGAGATCATTCTTTTTGACTCTTTGCTATGCCCTAGATCCTCCACTTTTTCCTTTATCTAAGAAACAGCCTGTGTCTGAGCAACGGAATCACTTTTTCATCTTGTTTTCTAGCTACGTTTTGTCGCCTCTTTCAATAATATTGTTTTCTCTCTCTCTCTATTTTAACACAATCTTCAGTGAAATAAAAGCCCATCACTTTACACCTCTTTTTCATTCCTCTCTCCCCTCCCAGCAACCCTACCTCAAACCCATCTGATCTCCTTTTAAGTTGATAGCATCTTCTTCACTGCTATTGTTACATACATATATGTATTTTGTATGTATGTATGTGTTTATGCAAATTTATATTGGTCTCCCTTCACTCAAGTGAGCAAACAGCTACCACATTTCTTCTAAGAGCTTTGAATCTCCTTGGAATTCTATTGGAACTCATGCCATTCTAAAAGGAACTTTCAGAAATCCTTTTGAGATGAACTCATTATCTTGGCTTCCCATTTAGGCCAACTATGACAATGTTTTAGACCAGGACCCTAAGGTTCACCAGAAAATTTGTGACCTTGCCTTAGAATTTTCGGAATTCTTACATCCATGGTCCTTTTACGAGTGTGGATTCCCAGTGGCATCTGGGTTTGATCTCATTAGAAGTCATTCACACTGCCATTTTTTTTTTTAACAATTTGTACATGGGTAGTGTAAAAACTAGAAACCAGTATTTGCACACAGTAAATGTTGGCTCTTCTGTGTTACATGGATTTTTAACTTGTGTATCAAGTAAATTTAATATTCAGCTGTTAGGTAGCTTCCTCTAAGCTTCATTACCTTTATAATTTCCAGTCAGTCTCTTTGTGGTCCATGAGCTCCCTCTAGCAATAACTTTGGATCTTTTGTGGCTCTTTCTTTTAAAGATACAGAACATATCACATTTAAAGGCTGAAGATGTGGCTCATGTGTTAGAGCATGTACCTAACAAATGGAAAGATCTGGTTTTGATGTCCAAGTGCCTCACATGCAAACAATTTTGCAAGTCAAATTTTGTGCTGGCATAATACAATTGATACTGATGAAGAATTGAGATTCTAGTATCACTTAATTACTGTATATTTGTATTTTCTCTGACTCACTGACTTAAAACTACAGTCATCAAACACCTGCATTAGCTGAGTACAATTGTTTTTGACATTGTTTTGTTTTGCTTTTAATGTTTCAGGCACAAACAACAACTAAACCATACTCAGAATTCTTGAGAGTCACACAGCTTCAACAATAAATGTGATGGAAACCAAAATTAGAAGCCTTAAATCTACACTCTCTAAATAAAAAGTTAGCAGAGGAGCATTAAGTGCATTGGAACTGGAATGATCTAAGTACCTCCATCATGAAGAATTAAGCATTAGAAAATCACTTCAATATTACCTAAACAAGTAAGGAAAACACATATATGTAGAAAGCCCAATAAGTTTATTAATTTGTCTCTAAAATTAATTTTTAGCAAAGAACTATTTGTGAAATTCCTATAAGAATTGTTTAGACAAAGTGAATGTTAGTTATGTGATATAAATTTGGGAAATAATACTATTGCATAAACTTATTTTTAAATGATCACTCTTATAGATTAGGATATTTGATATTTTCTGCTTTTTATTACACTTGATAATTTCATATACTTAGTCAAATCAGGTATATATTCACCTGTGTATTTTTGAAACTTTCTAATTAAGACAGTGATATTTACATAAAACCTTTGTACGCATTATCATAAAGATAAATATTGAATGTTGAACTACCTTTAAAATATTATAGCTTAAAAAAAGGGTACAAGTACCACCACCACTACTTCACCAGGCATACATATTCTGACAGTTGGTAGATAATTTTCTTTGCTGTGAACTTTGATTGTACCACTAGAGGGAGCCAGGAGACAAACTGTTCTTTCGAGTTTCTTTTTTTTTTTTTTTTTCTTTTATTTTACAATACTATTCAGTTCTACATAACAGCCACAGATTCCCTTGTTCTCCCCCTTCCTGCCCCCTTCCCCTTCCCGCCAGCCGCCCTCCACCATTCCCACCACCACCAGATCAAGGCCACCCCGGAGGACTGAGATCGACCTGATAGACTCAGTCCAGGCAGGACCAGTCCCCTCCTCCCAGATTGAGCCAAGCGTCCCTGTATAAGTCCCAGGTTTCAAACAGCTATCTCATGCAGCGAGCCCAGGACCTGGCACCACTGCCTAGATGCCTCCCAAACAGATGAAGCCAATCAACTGTCTCCCCTATTCAGAGGGCCTGATCCAGTTGGGGGCCCCTCAGCCTTTGGTTCATAGTTCATGTGTTTCCATTTGTTTGGCTATTTGTCCCTGTGCTTTATCCAACCTTGATTTCAACAATTCTCGCTCATATAAACCCTCCTCTTTCTCGCTAATTAGACTCCCAGCACTCCACCCGGGGGCCTAGCCGTGGATGTCTGCATCCAGATTCCTCAGTCCTTGGATGGGGTTTCTGACACAACTATTAGGGTGTTTGGCCATCCCAAGTTTCTATACTCTTCACAAAGGCATTCTGTGGTATAGGGAAAGACTAATATGGGGGAACGGTGCAGAAGAAAGCCTAGATCAGGAGCAATGTTTAAAAATTGTTGAGTGTGAAGATATTGGAAGCTATATTGGCGATTTCCACTGTGCTGCCTTGGTGTTGAGGAAATGATGTCACAGTGTCTTAAGCTTCTTTGGTTCTTTTTCATTAACAGCCCCACATCACATTCTCGTAGGAGTTTGTTGTGAATTATTCCCCAGTGCCAAATGTTTAATTATACTCAGCTAAAACATGAGGTGCACATAAGGGAAAGCAAATCTTTTCAAATCATGTCAAAAGGTGATATTTGTAAAATCTACTAACCGGTTTACAAATATCATATGACCTCTTCTTGGAAGGCATGAGGACTACAGTGATGACACACAGATGACCATTCTACTCATCCCAGCTTTGTGGGGCAGTGAGTGGAACTGGGGTAACTTACAGGAGCTTGAGTGAACTCTTACTCACAGTAACATGGGGAACTTACAGGGAGCTACAGCAACCACAAAAAAAGATTCTTTCTCTTTGTGCAATGATTAATTGTCTATACGTTCTCATGGAGAAGTAAGGACTCATGAGGCCCCAACTCCATATGAAAATAAGGGGCCCGGTGTGTCAACAATTCTGGTGCAGATAATTACATCTGCTAAGAGTTTAAGAGGGCAAAAGCCATATCTTGTTCAAAGGACAGAGTGGTATAATAGTGAAATCCACATATTCCTAGATGTTTCCTATTAGCTTGTCAAGTGAATATGTTTAAGCATGACATCATGATGTTATAACAAATTTTCATGTAATAAATCCCTTTAATAAAAAAAGTGAACATCCAGGACCTTATGTTACTCTTTACATATTTTATTACATATTTCAATAACATCATGAAGAACATTATAAACATATTTAGTCTTGATAAAAGGAGTCTTATTGGTCAAGATGCACATCATTGATGGCTATACCCATCCCTCCTTCTTTAAAAATCTAGTTTCATATTTGGAATACCTCTAGAATCACATGAACTATCTTTGGGAAAATTTCATGCCCACAAATGCATACAGTTGGTACACTCAGCAGCACCTTCACTGTTAGCATGGCATTTCCATGAAAATTTAATTTAGTCTCATGGCAGTATTGTTAAAATGCAAGTAACGTAATAGACCTTCAGGAGAAAGTGGCAGCTTTAAATTTTACTCTTTCCAATCTTTGCAGGAGTAATGAGAATTTAGAGAAGAACAGGAAAAAGCTTCACATGGAAATGCAGCACAGCAGATCTACAGGAAATGCACAAAGCTTGAGGCCCTTCACAGAGTGCTCTTCTGCTGGTTATTTTGATAGCATCCCAGGACCCAGAATAAGTCTCCTCTGGGGAGAAAACCTGACAGCATCTTCCTCAGACTCTCCACGATCAACCAGGGACCTGGAAGACTGCCTAGGAATGGTTAGCTATGCTTCCCGTTGTACAGTTCTGTGCAGTTCTTGTTTTCAACTTGGTTAACTATTAGGCTTTGCAGTTGACCCCTCCTAAGTTAAGACAAGAGCAAATCATGATAAAGAAGAAAAGTAGAGGGATTAGCGAGAGGGCTCCACTGGGAAACTGTGCTACTGTGCCAGTGCAAGGGCATAAGTTCAGATTTCCAACACCCACCTAAAAGTTTGGCATAGTGCCTGTCACTGTAGTGATGGAGAATGGGTGGAGACAGGGGGATTCTGTGGTTCTAAGTCAGGCTAGTCTTGAATAAACTGTGAGCTCTAGGTTCAGTGTGGAACCTTGTTTAAAAAAAATAAAGCAGAAAAGTGAGAGAAAGATAGTGGAAGTAAGCTACCCCTACAGAAGTACATGCACTGATGAGTGCCACCCCATACATTGTTAGTACACACGTATGTAGTGGGTAGCCATTCCAACTTGGATCTGGAAGTTCCAACCCCCATTGAGACTCTGGCAACTGTCACAAATATGAGGCGGGGCGAGGAGAGGCTCCTGGAGACCCAAGAGCTGGATGGGCCAGCGCTCTCTCTGTGCACTCTCTCTGTGCCGGGATGCTGAACGGTGGAGATGGACTGTGCAGAGAGAGTGCACAGAAAGAGCGCTGGCCCATCCAGCTCTTGGGTCTCCAGGCGCCTCCCCTCGCCCCGCCTCGTATTTGTGACAGTTGCCAGAGTCTCAATGGGGGTTGGAACTTCCAGATCCAAGCTGGAATGGCTACCCACTACACACGTACACACACACACACACACACACACACACACACACACACACACAAACATACACACACATACACTACATGGAAAAGAGAGAGAGAAAGAAAGAGAGAAAACAAAATTAGAATAACTTGGAGATGTCTTGGTGTTCTTATTTCTATGAGACATCATTTACAAACTTTATACACATGTAAGTGAATTTAAACATTTTTAAATGTATGTAAAATTGGAATGCAAATTGCTTTTAGGAAATGATTATTCCTAAACAGACGAATTGGCTCAGTGTGTAGAGGCCTGTGTTGTGATGTCTGATGACTGTTCAATTTTCAAAGCCCACATGTGAAAGGAGAGAACAAGTTGACCCATCAGTTGTCAACTGACCTAGACAAATGCTCCATGACATGTGTATGTGTACACCCAGATACAGATACACACAAAATGAACACATAGACACACAGATGCATAAATGAACAGACATGAATGAAAGGGATGATTCCTGCACATAAGTCTACGTATGCTTTGACATGCTGTGGCTTACTTTCTAAGCAACTTTTGCTTGGCCATGCAACATTTTGCTGAATCTTACTTTTAGGTTTCATGTTCCAGCTTAATTTCAAGATGATGTGTCCTATGCACTAGGAGCCATCATATACTTTTGTTTTGTCCCCACTAGATGTTATGACCTTGCAGTTACAAGTTATGTACCTAACATGAGGAGATATATCTTTAGGTTCTGTGTATAAAGAATCATTGTCTGATCACTGAAAAAAAATATATCGTGCTGAGAATTGAGGATATAATCTGTTGTTGTAAGCACACTCTTCTGCCACTGAACTAGAATTATTTAATTGATGTAAAGGTTATAAATGACATCTGACTTTTTTTCAAATGCAACATGAGTCCCAATTGAATCATAGAGAAGCAAATAAAGCAAGATATGTTGCCAAAATGTATGAATTTAGTTTAATAGATTTTTGAAATAAAATTTAAATAGTAACTGGCTTTCCCTTTATTTTGCTTTTTTTTTTTTTTTTTTTTTTTTTGGTTTTTCGAGACAGGGTTTCTCTGTGTAGCTTTGTGCCTTTCCTGGAACTCACTTGGTAGCCCAGGCTGGCCTCGAACTCACAGAGATCCACCTGGCTCTGCCTCCCGAGTGCTGGGATTAAAGGCGTGCGCCACCGCTGCCCGGCTTATTTTGCTATATTAACTAGTCTTGTTACAGACACTGAATGAATATATAAGGTGTAAACATTCATAACGTTCTCATTATTAATCGTCTACAACTTTTAAAAGCATCTACATTTTGGAAAGAAAAACAAAGACATAATTGCTAAAACACAAGGTACTGAAGACACAAAACAACAACACTGAAAATAAACAACACAATTCTTGCCAGTAACATGCATAAATTTCAGTAGTAACTTTAACTATTAATGGCCTCAACTCTCCAATCAAAACATGTGGGCTGACTGAATGGATCAAGAAACAAAATCCATATATTTGTTATCTAAAAGAAATACATCTTATCTTGAATGATAGATACCTTAATGATAGTGTAAAGGTATGGAAAAAAAATACTCTGATCAAACAGGACCAGGAAGTAACCAGGCATCACTATCTATCCCAATATCTGACAACAGAGACTTTGATCTAAAACTAATTAGAAGAAATAAAAATATATACTTCATTCCATTTAATGGAACTGCCAACCATCCTAAATATACATGTACCAAACTCTGTTGCACCAAAATTCATTTAAAAAGTTGTATCACTAGATTTAAAGACACAGATAGCATTGACCCATGCATTGTATAGTATGCATACTATATCCAATAGATGGATCATCTGGACCAACAATAAAGAGAGAAGCATCAGAATTAAGTGAACCACACATCAAAAAGACGGAACAGTTAGCTGCAGAATATTCCACCCAAGCACCAAAGAATACACATTTTCATTTCTACCATCCCAATGAAACTGACACTTGCATTTTGAAACTATTCTTAACAAATAAAAGCCTTTTCAGATTAACTTTTTGAAATCCCAGACTCATTTAATAATTCTTGTTTTTAATTTTCAAACCTAGTGAAAGTATAACAAAGTTTCTGTGGTTGTGAGATACCATACATATGCATGTGTGTATATATATATATATATATATGTGTGTGTGTGTGTGTGTGTATATATATATATATATGGGTATATATATATATATATATACTCATTCTATAGACTGTTTCTTAATAAACCTCATTTAAACTAATACAGTGTGAATAGACATGAGATGAATGAAAAGGTCCTCTTTCTTTGATGCTGAGTATGAGACAGTGCATGTGATTATAAAACAATGGTTTTTAATTTTATTTAAAGTGATTGTCATTATATTTTTCAGTCATTTGGGAAGTTTGGTGAGCCTCCTTCTCTGAAAGGCCTAACCTCATAAATTGTAAAGGAACTGATAGATGAGTTGACTATCAGCCTATCTGGCTCCATGTTACATTCTCCTTCCTCTTTCCTATATTTACCTTAGTACTAGCATCGAGATGCAGATCATATGAGGGCAATTCAGAAAGTCATATTTAGTAGTATTTTAACCCATGTATCAAATCAAATTCTGCTTAGAAGACCAACTATATCCCAATACTTAGCCATTACCTTGCTGCTACCATGAGATGTGGTAGAGGAGACTTCACTTACACGTCTTAGACCCAGAATCATAATATATGTAAGAGAAGAATATTCCATGAAAATAATTAGTATACCAAAAATGAATATCTGTTTTAGACCTTACATTTATTATAATTAACAACCATTTAAAGAGCTATTTTGAGAAGAGTATCCCTGACTGGCCTGGCATAACAGGATGGCCACAAACACTCAGAGGTCCACTTGCCTCTTCCTCCTGACTGCTCAGATTAAAAGTTTGCAACACCACACAAATCTTGAGGGTATTTTGATTCTTGTGGAGTTTTCTATTTGGTATCCCTGTCCAACAATCTCTCTTGTATTGTTCCTTGTGGCTGGTTCTAGTGCCTGTTTTTTTCTGTAATTTTTTGCGAATATTTCTATCTTTCCGGCTTTCCATTTGGTTCTTTCTGAACATTATTTATATTGACTATATATTTTCTGTTTTCATATGAAAGTAGCAAAACCGCAAAGAATTTCAGCATTCCATGGATTCTTAAAGACTAGTCAAAATGCTGCTCACTTCATGAACTTGTATATCCTGAGTAAAATTGTGGTGATATTTTATTTGTACTGAAATGTTATTTTAATTTTATGTTAATAAATAAAGTTGCCCTGGGGTCAGAGCTATTAGAGCCATAGTAAGAGCGTGGTGGTTAGAAGAGCTAGGTAGATTTCTGTGTGTTCAGGGATACAGCCAGTATTGGAGACATACACCTTTAAGACCTGGAGGGCGGTACTTACAGGCAGTGATGAGGCAGTCATGTGGTTGGGTTTACAACCAATGAGAAGGCAGAACAGAAAGATTATTTAAACAGGGACACAGGAAGTACCTCCCTCTCTTGGGGAAGCTAGGAGCACTGCAGGAGGTAAGATTTTATCTCTGAGCTCTGACCTCTCGGCTTTTCTCTTTTACCTTGGCTCTGTGTTTCTTATTTTAATAATACGATTGGTTACATCTACATCTGGCGCCCAACGTGAAAAGAATCCATTAAAAACTGCTTGGGGCCGGCTCCCTAGCCGGAGCAGCCGGCTCCCTAGCCCCGGCCCAGGTCTGGGCTCAGGCTGGACTGTGAGCTGCTTGCTTAAAGCCAGTGCTACAAACAGCTCAGGCCTGCCCTGCTAAACAGGGCCCCTGGCTGTAAAGCCAAGCCTTGACTCGGCTCAAGAGGGAACAAGTGGCTGGCTTTAAGCTTTAGCCGGCTACCCCTTCGCTTTCACTTTCACTTTCGCTTTCGCTTTTGCTTTCTCTCTTGCTTTCTCTCTGTCTCTCTGTTTCTCTCTCTCTCTCTCTCTCTCTCTCTCTCTCTCTCTCTCTCTCTCTCTCTCTCTGGATTTACACCTAGGACTCTAGGTGGCTGTTTTGAAATTCGCTCGGATTTCTACTGTTCTACGCAGATTTGGTAAGTCATAAAGGAAACTATTTAAAAGACAAATTTTTTCCACATTTAAAAAAATGGGTTTTCTGTGTACATTGGAAGAAAATTGGGTTTTTGAAATTTTAGGCAGTCTGACAATGGAACAACTTTATGAAAAGATTAGTATTATGGGAATTATGCAGTTTATCACCATGCTTATTCTCATTTTACTATTTAAAAAGATAGTCGATTTAAGTGCCAGGATAACAGCTTTAGAAAAACCTGTTAATTTTAACAGTGAAGTTGGTTCAAGTTTGGATCATAAGGTTACAGAAAGAAAGCCTGTTTTCACACAGTCATCCTTAATTTATCCTGTAACCGTACAGCAGATGCCTGATCAAATGGCTACACAAAATATCTGGGCTCCAATTGAACTGATGGATTTTAAAAGGTTTAAGGAGGCAATAGTATCTTATGGCATGCATTCCCCATATGTAAAGCAAATGTTAAACTCTTGGTCAACATATAATAGGATTATACCACAGGACTGGCGGGACCTTGCACAAGCTGTTCTGGAACCCAGCCAGAGAATTCAATTTCTAACGTGGCTTAAGGAGGAAGCTAGAAACATAGAAACACAATGGAGGGATAAAGGAATACAAGTTTGTCAGGATCAGCTTATTGGAGAAGGCCAATATGCTTCAATACAAACACAATGTTTATATGATGTTCAAACTGTAATTTTATGTCGAATGGCAGCCTTGAATGCATGGGACAGAGTTGATGAACCAGGAAAAAAACCTGAGTCATTCACAAAGGTTATGCAAGGCCCAAAAGAATCTTTCACAGATTTTTTAGAAAGACTGGCTTCAGCAGTAAACAGAATGGTCTCAGGATCAGAAGCTAGTAAGGCAATAATTGAAGCTTTGGCATTTGAGAATGCGAATGCAGCATGCAAAAGAATAATCAGGCCGTTAAGGGCAAGATCTGCACCTTTGGAAGATTGGATTAGAGAAACAATTAATGTTGAGGTTGATGAGCATGATACGTGGGTAGGAGAAGTAATTTCAAAAGGTTTGAGGAGTGTTCGATGTTTTGGGTGTGGAAAGCAAGGACATTTTAAAAGGGACTGTAAACAGGTCATTCCTAGAAGCAATGTTTCTTCAAGGAACAATGGCAACAGAAGGCCCCTTCCTTCTGGAGTATGCAGAAGGTGTGGTAAGGGAAAACACTGGACCAACGAATGTAGATCAACAAAAGACAGACAGGGTAATCTTTTGCCTCAGTTTTCGGGAAACTCCCGGAGGGGCCTCATGCAGGCCCCCATAGCAAAACCAGTTCAAACCTTTCCTGCAGCTGTAGAGGAAATCCCTGCTCTGAGCAATTAAATAACCAGATGACTATTGGAATAAATCATGCTGGTCAGGATGATGAAAAAGAGAGAATAGAAAATTCAGGAGAAAACATAAAGAAAATTTTTTGGCAAACTTCTATTAATGAACAGAGACCAAAATTAACGATAAAAATAAATGGTGTTTTGTTGTCTGGTCTGGTAGACACAGGTGCGGACATTACCATAATTGCACCAGAATTTTGGCATCCAGCTTGGCCTCTTCAAGAGGTAAACGTTCAACTGTTAGGAATTGGGACATTATCTGGAGTGAAACAGAGTGCAAGATGGCTCGAATGTATAGGTCCAGAAGGACAGAGAGGAAAATTAAAACCATATGTCGCTAACATAGCTATGAACCTGTGGGGTCGAGACTTGTTGCAACAATGGAATACTCAGATTAAAATCCCTCCAATCTCAGAAACAAATCATAAACTAGCACATGTTTCTGAGAGAAATATTAGAAGGCATTATTTTGAGTGGTCACCAGCCATCCATATTATACAAGAACAGGGCACAACAACTGATAATCTTCCAAAAATACCAACAGCTCTACCTTTAAAATGGTTAACAGACAAGCCTGTATGGGTTCAGCAATGGCCTTTAACAACAGAGAAACTCCAGGCTTTAGAAGAGCTGGTAGAAGAACAGTTAAATGCTCAGCATATTGAACAGTCAACCAACCCTTGGAATTCTCCTGTATTTGTTATTAAAAAGAAATCTGGTAAATGGAGAATGGTAACAGACCTTAGAGCAATTAACAAAGTAATTCAGCCGATGGGCTCTCTACAATCTGGAATTCCTTTGCCTACTCTGTTACCAAAAGTATGGCCTCTCATAGTTATTGATTTAAAAGACTGTTTCTTTTCAATACCCTTACAAGAAAAAGACAGAGAAAGATTTGCTTTCACAGTGCCTACTTATAATAATTCTCAACCGGTTAAAAGATTTCAATGGAGGGTCCTCCCACAGGGAATGTTAAATAGCCCAACTCTGTGCCAATATTTTGTACAACAGCCATTGGAAGTGATACGTAAAAAATTTCCTAAATCTATAATTTATCATTATATGGATGATATTTTACTAGCTGACTCAAATGCAGATACTTTAGAAAGAATGTTTGAAGAAGTAAAGAAAATTTTGCCTTGCTGGGGATTACAAATTGCTCCTGAAAAAATACAAAGAGGAGATTCTATTAATTATTTAGGATATAAAATAGAGCTACAAAAAATTAGACCCCAAAAGGTGCAAATTCGGAGAGATAGACTACAGACTCTTAATGACTTTCAAAGATTATTTGGAGATATTTCTCATCTACGAACTATTGTTGGGGTAAAAAATGATGAACTGACTAATTTGTTCAAAACCTTAGAAGGTGACAAGGACTTAAATAGTCCAAGAGAATTATCACCTGAAGCTGAGAAAGAATTGGCCTTGGTAGAAAAGAAAGTACATGAAGGGCACGTGGATCGTATTGATCCAAAGCTGGATTGCATTTTGGTTATTTTACCTTCTAGGCATTCCCCTACTGGAATATTAATGCAGAGGGAAGATATTATATTGGAATGGATATTTTTACCAAATAAACCAAATAAAAAATTAAAAACTTATGGGGAAAAAATCTCTGACTTGATTTGGAAAGGAAAATTGAGACTTCGTCAATTAGCAGGAATAGACCCAGCAGAAATTGTCGTACCTTTAACTAAGGAGAACATTGAAAAATTATGGACAGAAAGTGAACCTTGGCAAAGAGCTTGCAGTAATTTTTTGGGAGAAATTAACAGCAAATATCCCAAAAGCAACAGAATTGATTTTATAAAGAGAGCTGATTGGATCTTGCCTCGAATTGTACGACAAAAACCCATATCTGGAGTTCGTACATTTTATACAGATGCCAACAAACAAGGAAAGGCAGGTTACAAATCAGAAAATTTAAGTAAAGTGGTACAAAGTCCTTATAATTCAGTGCAAAAATCAGAATTGTATGCTATTCTGTTGGTATTAATGGATTTTTCAGAACCTCTCAACATAGTAACTGACTCTCAGTATGCTGAAAGAGTGGTATTACATATTGAGACTGCAGAATTTATCCCTGATGCTTCAGAATTAACTTCACTATTTATTCAATTACAAGATACAATCAGGAAAAGGAGTCATCCTTTATATATAACTCACATCCGATCTCATACTGGTCTGCGAGGCCCTCTAGCACAAGGCAATGATGAGATTGATAAATTATTGATAGGAAATGTGCTGGAGGCCTCAGAATTTCATAAAAAACATCATGTCAATAGTAAAGGTTTAAAAAAGGATTTTTCCATAACCTGGCAACAAGCCAAAGAAATAGTAAAGAAATGTCCTACTTGTTCCTTCTATAATCAAACGCCATTACCAGCAGGATGTAACCCAAAGGGTACTCAGAGAAATGAAATCTGGCAGATGGATGTGTTTCACTTTGCAGAATTTGGAAAACTGAAATATGTACACCACACTATCGATACTTATTCAGGATTTCAATGGGCAACTGCTCTGAGTTCTGAAAAAGCTGATTCTGTAATCACTCATTTGCTAGAAGTTATGGCCATCATGGGTATACCTGCACAAATTAAAACTGACAATGCTCCATCATATGTCTCTGTTAAAATGAAACAGTTTTTTGCTTATTACAATATAAAGAATATTACAGGTATACCACATAATCCTACAGGTCAAGCAGTTATAGAAAGGTCAAACAGAACTCTAAAGGATATGCTAAATAAACAGAAAGGAGTAACAAAAACCCCCAGAAATAGACTGCATAATGCTCTATTAACTTTGAATTTTCTGAATGCCAATGAGAAAGGAACAACAGCTGCAGAGAGACATTGGGTAATAGAAAAAACTACAGAATTAAATCAGCCTATATACTTTAAGGATGTGCTGACCTCAGAATGGAAGCCAGGGTATGTATTACGTTGGGGACGAGGTTTTGCTTTTGTTTCTACAGGAGAAGAAAAGCTGTGGGTACCATCAAAATTGATAAAGGTTCGATTTGAACAACAGAAACCTCTTAATTAGAGGAGGTGATAGTTCATCAACCAGCATGAACATCCAATTTAAACTAACTTGTACCTGTAACACATGTCTTTTCATTTAATCAGATAATAACTTGCCAAAAAGGAACATCCCCAAAATTAGTCTTGGGGGAAGGTTTTTGTTTTTGTCTTTTAGGAGAATGATGGTTAAGGAATCTGAAGAACACAAGACAAATGAGACAACTGAAGAAAAGGGACAAATCATCTATCCCAGGAAACAAAGTGAAACGGCGTATGGGTATATATAATCTAAAAAAAAATTTATGTCTTCTGAAATGTTTGTTTCTGCTTTTCTCTAAAGATTTAACACTATTGGTTTTCTAATAGTCCCAGTTCAATTAAAATTTAAAGCTGACTTTGGAGTTGGAGAATGGCTCTCTCCTTCTTCAAACTCAATCATGTTGATAAAAGGAAAATGCAAACTCCCTGTATCATGCCAGAAAGAGCCATTTTCTGCTATGGGACAGGACAAAAGCCAAATTAATTAAGGGACTATTCTATTACTAATCTCAACTCTTTGATTCTATTCTGATTCTTTAAACTTTTCTTAAAGTATAAATTTTATATCAAAATTTACAAGATTAATATATATATACATTTTAAACTTTGTTAAGATATGAATGGTCATATAGAGTACTAACTAATTCTAGAAAAAAGGCTTCAGTTAGCTGCATATATATGTCTTTGTGTTCGAGTCTCTTATCAGTTTTCTGCAGGAAATCACGGCCAGGCCTAACATCAACTGAAGTCTCCGGAAAGAAGATGAGGCCCCACCACCACAACAACAACAACAACAATTCCACGTGGACAATAATAATATCACTGAACTGACAAACATCATCTACAGATCAGCTTTGAACTACAAGGTGCTCAGAGCAATTTTGAGATGACTAGCTGAGATGATCCAGTCTCAAAGACTACTTGAATAAGGACTTGAGATAAACCCTGAACTTTGGCATTATACACAGACTGGATAATAATGAAGGATATAGTTACCTTTCCTAGAATTTGACAATTAACTTAAATTTTTCGTTCAGGATAAAGATAACTTCGCCCATACCCAGCAGGAAGCAATTTTAAGAATGACGCCCACATTCCCAAAGAGGTGGTGTGGGGCGGGTGGTTTTTTTTTTTTGGTTCTTTTAATGGGTTTTGGGTCTGGGATAATTTTCATTATTTAAGGGGGTTGGTTACAAGTTGTCAAGGGTTAGGAAAAAGGCTAAGCAAAGGAGATTAGATTTAAGGTTCTTGTTTTTAAAAAAAAAAAAGAAAGAAAGAAAAAAAGAAAGAAAGAAAAGAAAAGAAAAAGACAATTACTAGTTTTAAATACTTTACATTATTACCAACTATTAGGATATAAAGAAATGAAAGTTAGTAGTTAGACATTACAATAGAAATTGTAGTCATATTAGATATGTTTTAAAAATTGAGCAGATGTATTTTAGACAGGTCATCTTCAAACCCTTTAGAGATCTACAGAATATGGCATTTAAAATGTTTTAATAACTTAGAAATTTTTCTTTTTTTGAGACATGTCGGCTCCTGGCAGTACTAATCTACTTCAGAGAAAATATGGGCATTGAAGAAACTGCATATGGAGTTAATTTTCATTGTGGCAAAAGTTAGCCACTGGACAACAAAGTATCCTCAAATCAACAGAAAAAATGGACAGACAGAACAAGAAACAAAGGACTACCAATTCCTGCCAAAACAAGTGTGGTTATGGCTTTATCAAAAGGCATCTTCTGAGGCCAGGACAATATGGCACCATCCCTGAAGTGGCCTTCACAATCTGGAAAAGGTACAGTGCCCTTTTCTTTGAAGGCAGCTGAACAGGCAGTGGGCCGATGGCTTCTGTTGTGCAATGGAACAGCAACTGAAAGCTCACGCCTCTCAATAGTAGACTGGCATTTAATAGAGGGATGTGGAGAAGGGCATGCTTAGATGAAGCCATATATACACAGCCAAGAAGAATGGACAGCTGAATTCAAAAACCATCAACAATTTCCAGAATTTAAAATCCTGAATCATGACATGACACTAGTGGAATTCAGGTGTTTCTGGTACATGGACTGCTCTCACCCAAATGGAGGTTGAACTGTTGACCTTGTGTACAACCTACTTCACAAATGAGTCTGTCAGATACCATAAGCCTATAGGCTGAAGATGATGCCCCAACACTGTGGAGAAACCTCAGGTGACTGTCCAGGCAGCTGGCTGTTTCTGTCAACTCACAAAATTTTTGGAAGCTGCTTTTGTGCACTTCTTGTTTTTATTTTTGTTAGTTAATATTATTTCCTTCTTGGGTCTCTGAGGGAGTTGAAGATTAGTTAGTTATAGTTGAAGATTAATTAGGATAGAAAGTGAATTAGATACATTTTGGACTTACCAAAATAGGATAGATAAGGGAATTATTTTCTCTGATTTGTCAAATACAAATGGACTAGACATCGTTTAGGTATTTGTTACTTGTATATATTGTATATAGTTATTGTACTTTTGTATATAGTTTTTCTTTTGTTAGTTATAACCTTTTGCCTTTTTTCTTTTTATTAAAATAGAAAAGGGGAAATGTGGTGATATTTTATTTGTACTGAAATGTTATTTTAATTTTATGTTAATAAATAAAGTTGCCCTGGGGTCAGAGCTATTAGAGCCATAGTAAGAGCGTGGTGGTTAGAAGAGCTAGGTAGATTTCTGTGTGTTCAGGGATACAGCCAGTATTGGAGACATACACCTTTAAGACCTGGAGGGCGGTACTTACAGGCAGTGATGAGGCAGTCATGTGGTTGGGTTTACAACCAATGAGAAGGCAGAACAGAAAGATTATTTAAACAGGGACACAGGAAGTACCTCCCTCTCTTGGGGAAGCTAGGAGCACTGCAGGAGGTAAGATTTTATCTCTGAGCTCTGACCTCTCGGCTTTTCTCTTTTACCTTGGCTCTGTGTTTCTTATTTTAATAATACGATTGGTTACATCTACATAAAATAGTAGTTTTTATATAAAATGGTAAATTCAAAACTTTTAATGTGCCTCTGAGAACATAGTAAGCATACATGAGGTTTACACTAACATCCCTTAATATAGGAAGATTCCTCTGGGTGTTTTCATAAGAAATTGAAAGATTGATGTATGTATTACAATGAGAAAAGAATCAGAATGTGTTTAGCAAGTGAACCCAATTGTACAGGGTAAAAATGAATTATCAAGAGAAGGGGAGATTTAAAAGAACAACACTGGGTAGGATATAGATGTTTTTGGAAGGAGACTTGTAACTGGAATTGTAGAGAAGCTGTGTATACACAATATATGAAATAAGGATTCAAGATATTGAAGCTTACCTGTAAATGAATTTTAAATTTGTGAGATTGAATGATTATAACAAATATTTTGCTTTCTTATCTATGATTGTAGGAACTGACAACCAACAATATTTTTATTGACAGATATTAAACAATTGGAGGAGTTTCTGTGGCAGATAAGAATATGGATTATCTACTTTTTAACAACCTCTCCATTGAGCATATGTGTGTGTGTCTGTGTGTGTCTGACTGTCTCTCTCTCTACCTATTTGTATCTATGACATCTATATATCTGTTTACAAAGGATATGTTATAGATCCTCTTATACAGGGATCTAAGTGTTGCTGAATTATATGTATGTGTGACTCAGCTCAGGTTAGATTTCTCCTATACATCCTTGCCTCTCACTGACATTTTCATGACAGACATGTGTGGTAGACAATAGATAGGCCCCCTTGCACCACATTCATAGAGCTGTATCTACACAGATGTCAGCATTCATACAGAGACAATAGCTGGTTGAGTCTACATTTAATCTGATTTGAAAAAAAAATAGGGAAATTGAGAACACCTTAAGGACCACTATCCAGAAATTAGGTTTAATATTTAAATATCAGACATGTACACTGATCCCACTGAAGTGGGAGAGCAGGTAGTGAGTTGTCATAGGAAAGACATATTCTACAGACATACCAAACAGATAGTTTAGAAAAAATACCCCTTAATAACAATGTTGTTCTTTTCAGTGAATATTTTACTCATATTGAAATGTAAAGATTTTTTA
Organism: Peromyscus maniculatus bairdii; assembly: GCF_049852395.1. NCBI lineage: Eukaryota > Metazoa > Chordata > Mammalia > Rodentia > Cricetidae > Peromyscus > Peromyscus maniculatus. The sequence continues at coordinate 87,082,498 of NC_134855.1, read as the reverse complement.
TATCAAATACTTCTCTAAAATCTATTTTATTTTCTACTTTATAATAATCATATTTCAGTACTGAAAGACTGTTATCTATCATATATTATATGTGATTCATAGAACTTCTTACATAAATGTATGAAGAAACTTCTATATTGGGTAAAGTAGAAGAAGCAAGAATTGTTGGCATGACAATATTCTGAAAATAATAAAATTGTTAAAGAATTTTTTTCCAAAACTGTGTATGTTCAGTATAGCACACTCAACTGTATATTAAATGTGTTATTAAATATTCCAGATTTAGCCATTCTGACAGGCGTAAGGTGGTATCTCAGAGTTGTTTTCATTTGCATTTCCCTGATGACTAGGGATGGTGAGCAATTTCTTAAATGTCTTTCAGCCTTTTGAGTTTCCTCTGTTGAGAATTCTCTGTTTAGTTCTATAGCCCATTTCTTAATTGGACTGTTGGTCATTTTGATGTCTAATTTCTTAAGTTCCTTATATATTCTGGATATCAGTCCTCTGTCAGATGTGGGGTTGGTGAAAACACTGAAGACACTTTATGCTGGAAAGGATGTGGAACTAGGGGAACTCTCCTCCACTGCTGGTGGAAATGCAAGCTTGTACAACCACTTTGGAAATCAATATGGTGCTTTCTTAGAAAATTGGGAATCAATCTCCTCCAAGATCCAGCTATACCACTCTTGGGCATATACCCAAGAAATGCTCAATCATACCACAAGAGCACTTGCTCAGCTATGTTCATATCAGCATTGTTTGTAATAGCCAAAACCTGGAAACAACCTAGATGCCCTTCAACTGAAGAATGGATAAATAAACTTTGGCACATATACACAATGGAATACTACTCAGCAGAGAAAAACAATGACATCATGAGGTTTGCAGGCAAATGGATGGATCTAGAAAAAAATCATCCTGAGTGAGGTAACCCAGACTCAGAAAGACAAATATGGTATGTACTCACTCATAGGAGGATACTAGAGGTGGAACAAAAATGACTGGACTGCTACTCACATCACCAGGGAGGCTACCTGGAAAACAGGACCCGAAGAAAGACATGAGGATTGCCCAATGATGGAGAAATGGCTGAGATCTACATGAACAACCTGGACATAAGTGGGAGTAATGCAGGGCGAGGGTCGAGGGAAAGAGATCCTGTGGGAGTGGGAGATCCCAGCTGGATCAAGAACAGAGAGGGAGAACAAGGAATAGGAAACCATGGTAAATGAAGACCACATGAGAAAAGGAAGAAACAAAGTGCTGGAGAGAGGCCCACAGAAATCCACAAAGATACCCCCACAATAGACTGCTGGCAATGGTTGAGAGACAGCTGGAATTGACCTACTCTGGTGATGGGATGGCCAAATACTCTAATAGTCGTGCTAGAAACCCCATCCAAGGACTGAGGAATCTGAATGCAGAGATCCACAGCTAGGCCCCAGGTGAATCCCCAGGAGTCTAATTAGCGAGAAAGAGGAGGGTTTATATGAGCGAGAATTTTTGAAACCAAGGTTGGATAAAGCACAGGGACAAATAGCCAAACGAATGGAAACACACGAACTATGAACCAAAGGCTGAGGGGTCCCCAACTGGATCAGGCCCTCTGAATAGGTGAGACAATTGATTGGCTTGATCTGTTTGGGAGGCATCTAGTCAGTGGTACTGGGTCCTGTGCTCATTGCATGAGTTGGCTGTTTGAAACCTGGGGCTTATGCATGGTCGCTTGGCTCAGTCTGGGAGGAGGGGACTGGACCTGGCTGGACTGAGTCTACCAGGTCGATCTCAGTCCTCAGGGGAGGCTTTGCCCTGGAGGAGGTGGGAATAGGGGGTGGGCTGGGGGCAAGGGAGTGGGGCAGGAGGGGGGAGAACAAGGGAATCTGTGGCTGATATGTAGAACTGAATAGTATTGTAAAATAGAATAAAAAGAAAAAAAGGGATTCTAGAATTACTGACTGAACTCAGTTTTCTGTATTTGGTAAAAAAATAAACTTCACATTTTACTGAAGTGTTGAAAGTTTGTACTCATGTTTTCCTGATCTTTACAAAAACCTAATGTCTCAGATAATCATTTCAAAAACTATCAGAAGAATTCAGCTCTGTCCCAATACTTCATGAGTTTGCACTAACCATAGAAATAGTCAGACTGAATTGCTTCTATTCCTTTGTGGTTTTTTTAAGGGCTGAGAAAGGAACTTCCTTAAAATTTAGAGTTTTTACATTTTGACTTAAATTGTTCAGTACATATCGAGTAAAAGATACAATATTTAGATTACAATACAAGTACTATCTTCATTCAAAACCCTTCCAGACTACCACTGAAATGAAAGATTCCAAAGGAGAAATGACAGTGCCCCAACGAAACACATTGTTTAAGGGGCTAGAACCCAAACCCAGCAAGAACTTACAGTAGAGGGAGCCATAACACTAACAAGGAAACACATTGTTTAAGGGAATAGGACCCAAACCAAGCAAGAATATACAGTAGAGGGAGCCATAACACTAAAAAGGAAACACGTTGTTTAAGAGAATAGAACCTAAACCAAGCAAGAACGTAGAGTAGAGGGAACCATAACACTAAGAAGGATAGTGTCAGGATAGTTGACGAGATAATATTTGCTGTAAAGAATCTGGACTCACAGGTAGGAGGATTTAAGGCAGCAAGAATTTGATAAAGAGTATGCTTAGTGGCTTGATTTCCATTACAATTTTGCTATGAGAAAGACAGTAGTGTCAAATAAGAATGTATTTACTTGTTCTAATGTTTCTGAGGGTTATTCATTTGCTTTAGATAGATCTTTGAAATGTTTCTGTGGCATGAACCTCATGCATTCTAGTTTTTGTCCAAGTGACAAACATGTTTGAGGTAATTAAAAGTATTTTAGAAAATATGAATATTGAATTAAATGATAATAGTGTTTCAGCTTAAGTGAAAGTTTTATTGGAGATTTTAAAATACAACTTTTATTATCAGTATTTTAAATATTTCCCATCAATGCTTATAGATAGTATGTTTTTCTAACAGTTATCATGTTGTTTGTAATAATATATATATATATATATATATATATATATATATATATATATGGATTTATCAGTAGAACTGAATGTTAGGGTGTTACCAGAGGAAGATAAAAAATGTTGTGCAGGCAGACATTGGTATATAAAAAAGCAAATTTCTCATTTAATATTGTCCTGTTGAATATTGTAGTAGAGACTCAATAAAATAACTCTTCATACTACAAAACTAACCAAATAATCATAATTTAATATTTGATTCTGAAATAGTTTTACTATTCACAAAATAAAAAACTCAATTATTTCTACATACAACCAAATCTATACATAAATCAATTTTAAATGTGGATCTGTGGAATAACAGTTTCAAATTATTGAATCCATTTTGGTTGTCTCTGTAGGTTTCCCTATCATAATCATGATGCCTCTTGCTCATAGAATCCCTCTCTTTGACTGGACAATTCTTAAAAGAAAATATCCATAAAATGATTGAAAATATAAGAATTTGGACCATATATGTAGGAGTTATTTTGGAAAGACAATCAATTTCATCAAGAAAAAGGAAAGATGTAGAAAAATTAACTAAAAATTGTTTTTTAAAAAAAAAGGTAAGCAATGTTTAGAGACCGCATTGAACACAAAGATTGGTTTATTGTGTCCACGTAACTAGAAGTGAGGGGAAATAGTAGAATTGGTGCAAACAGTAGCCCATCATTGTTGCACATTAGTCTGTGGCTTGGAGACATAGTTCATGATCATCCAGGGAGTTGATGAAGTTAATATGAATACAGAATATAGAAGCACTTGTTAACTTCTAAAATACCACATTTAATTATTTGTTTGTTTTATAAAAGTTTTTGATGATGAACATTGTATATAAAAGCAATGAAATTTTAGAGCAAAGGTAAAATCATTTGTGAATGGCAGCTCATAATCACATGCAAAGGTTCCTGAAATATTTGAGTGTTCAGTACATATTTTCTTTTTATAGTCATGTCCCATTACTAAAATTATGTTTTACATTATTTTCCACATGTGATTTATCTAACTTCTCACATCACTGGATTAAAAATACTTAAACATTACTAAAATAGAAGGAAGAGAGATATGACAGTAGCTTGCATGGGTATCGCAAAATTAATATTTTACAAACATTGTTCTGTAAGTGTATTTCAAAGCTAGCACATCAGAATGTACAATACATTTTCTGTAATGGTACAAATGGTTTAGAGGGTTTCATTTGAACTAATGCTTTTTATTCCCCATGAATATATTCAGCAATCTTAATGCCTCCACAAGACCATGATTTTCTCTCCTGCTTAGAGACTATTTTCTGTCCCTCAGACAGCAAGTTCAACACTGATTTATGTTTATTTTCTGTTATTATTTTCATTAGAATGATCGTATCCTTTCAAAACCTTAACTTGATGCCTTTTACTTGATATGTCATGCTTGGTTGAAACCCTTAGGAGGCCTGCCCCTTTATTAACAGAAACAGAGAAGCAGTGGGTTCTGGGGGAGAGAGGAGGGGTGGAGAGAGGGTGAAATAAGAAGAGGGAGGGAAAACTGAGTCAGTATGTAAAATAAATGAGTAAATTTCATTAATAAAGATTCGTTTTCTTTTTTTTTTTCATTTTTCTTAAGAAATTTTCTACTCACTCTACGTATCACCCACAGATTCCACCTCCTACCTCCTCCCATCTCCCAGCCCTCCCTCCCAACCCCACAACCCCATATCCTTCAAATCAAAGTCTCCCATGGGGAGTCAGCAGAGCCCGGCGCATTGAGTCTAGGGAGGTCCAGGCCCCTTCCCACTGTACCAAGGCTGCCAAATTCCCAAATTCCCAGATTCGCAAAAGCCTGCCCATGCACCAGGGATGGATCCCGATCCCCCTGCCTTGGTGTTCCCCAAACAGTTCCAGCCAAACAACTGTCTTCCATATCCAGAGGGCCTAGTCCAGTCCCATGGGGGCTTCACAGCCACTACTCTACAGTTCATGGACCTCCAATAGTGAGGCCAGTAATCTTTGCATGTCTTCCTTTCATGATCTCGACATTCCTTGCCTGCAGAATCACTGTCTCTCTCAATTGGATTCCCAGAGCTCAGCCTGGTGCCTGGCCATGGATCTCTGCATCTGCCTCCATCTGTCACTGGACAAAGGCTCTATGATGATAGTTAGGGTATTTGTTAAACAGGTCCAGAGTAGACCAGTCCAGGCACCCTCTGGACCACTACCAACAGTCCAAGGTGGTGTCATCCTTATGGGTTCCTGAGAGCCTCCCTGGCACCCTGCCTCTTCCTTTTCCCATGATGTCCTCATCTATTATGGTATCTCCCTCCCTGCCCTCCCACTCTGTCCCCATTCCAGCTCAACCCTTCCATTTCCCTATGTTCTCATTCCCCACTCCTTGCCCTCTGCCACCCTCCCCACACACCCAGGCCACTCATGTAGATCTCATCCACTTCTCCTTCACTGGGTCATCTATGTGTCCCTCCTAGGGTCTTTCCCTGTTAGCTAGTGCCTCTGGAGTTGTAGGTTGCAGTCTGGCCATCCCTTCCCTCACATCTGGTATCCACTTATGAGTGAGTACATACTATGTTTGTCCTTCTGAGTCTGGGTTACCTCACTCAAGATGATATTTTCTAGTTCCATCCATTTGACTGCAAAATTCATGATATTGCTTTTTCTACTGAGTAATATTCCATTGTGTATATTGCCACATTTTCTTTATCCATTTTTCAGTTGAGGGGCATCTAGGTTGTTTCCAGGATCTTGCTATTATAAATAGTGCTAATATAAACATAGTTGAGCATGTGTCCTTGTGATAAAATTGAGGATTCCTTGGGTATATGCTCAAGAGTGGTATAGCTGGGTCTTGAGGAAGACTTATTCCCAAATTTCTGAGAAACTGCCATACTGATTTTCAGAGTGGCTGTACAACTTTGCATTTCCACCAACAGTAGAGGAGTGTTTCCCTTGTTCCACATCCTCTCCAAGATAAGCTGTCTTCAGTGTTTTTGATCTTAGCCATTCTGACAGGTATGAGATGGTATTTCAGAGTTGTTTTGGTTTGCATTTCCCTGATGACTAGGGATGTTGAGCAATTCTTTAAATGTCTTTCAGCCATTTGAGCTTCTGCTGAGAATTCTCTGTTAAGCTCTATAGCCCATTTATAATTGGATTGTTCAATATTTTGAAGTCTAGCTTTTTGAGTTCTTTATATATTTTAGAAATCAGCCCTCTGTCAGATGTGGGGTTGGTGAAGATCTTTTCCCATTCTGTAGACTGCTGTTTTGTCTTATTGACCATGTCCTTTGCTCTACAAAAGCTTCTCAGTTTCAGGAGGTCCCATTTATTAATTGTTGCTCTCAGTGTCTGTGCTACTGGTGTTGTATTTAGGAAGTGTTCTGTGCCAATGCATTCAAGACTACTTCCTACTTTCTCTTCTATCAAGTTCAGTGTAAATGGACTTATGTTGAGGTCTTTGATCCACTTGGACTTGAGTTTTGTGCATGGCGATAGTTATGGATCTATTTGCAATCTTCTGCATGTTGACATCCAGTTATGCCAGCACCATTTGTTGAAGATGCTTTCTTTTTTCCATTATACAGTTTTGGTTTCTTTGTTGAAAATCGTATGTTCATAGGTGTGTGGATTAATGTGAGGGTCTTCAATTCAATTCCATTGGTCCACATGTCGGATTTTATGCCAGTACCAAGCTGTTTTTATTACTATAGCTCTATAGTAGAGTTTGAGGTCAGGGATCATGATGCCTCCAGAGGTTGTTTTATTATACAGGATTCTTTTAGCTATCCTAGGTTTTTTGTTTTTTCCATATAAAGTTAAGTATTGTTCTTTCCAGGTCTGTGAAGAATTGTGTTGGGATTTTGATGGGGATTGCATTGAATCTGTAGATTGCTTTTGGTAAGATTGCCATGTTTACTATGTTAATTCTACCTATCCATGAGCATGGGAGATCTTTCCATTTTCTGATATCTTCTTCAATTTCTTTCTTCAGAGACAAAGTTTTTATCATACAGGTCTTCCACTTGCTTAGTTATGGTTACCCCAAGGTATTTTATATTATTTGTGACTATGATAAAGGTTGATGTTTCTCTGATTTCTTTCTCAGCCCATTTATCATTTGTATATAGGAGGGCTGCTGATTTTTTTTAGTTAATCTTGTATTCTGCTACTTGACTGAAGTTTATCAGCTGTAGGAGTTCCCTGGTAAATTTTTGGTGTCACTAATGTATACTATCATACGTCTGCAAATAGTGAGTTTGACTTCTTCCTTTCCAATTTGTATCCCTTTGATCTCCTTTTGTTGTCTTATTGCTCTAGCTAGAACTTCTAGTACTATGTTGAATAAGTATGGAGAGAGTGGAAACCCTTGTCTTGTTCCTGATTTTAGTGGAATTGCTTTGAGTTTCTATCCATTTAACTTGATGTTGACTGTTGGTTTGCTTTAAATTGCCTTTATTATGTTTAGGTATGTTCCCTGTATTTCTGATCTCTCTAGAACCTTTATCATGAAGGGGTTGGAATTTGTCAAAGGCTTTTTCAGCATCCAGTGAAATGACCATGTGTTTTTTTTTTCTTTCAGTTTGTTTATATGGTGTATTTCATTGACTGATTTTCATATGTTGAACCATCCTTGCATCCCTGGGATGAAGCCTATTTGGTCATGGTGGATAATTTTTTTTGATGTGTTCCTGGATTCAATTGGCCAGCATTTTATTGAGTATTTTTGTGTCAATGTTCATGAGGGAGATTGGTCTGTAATTCTCTTTCTTTGTTCTATCTTTGTGTGGTTTGTGTATTAGGGTGATTGTAGCCTCATAAAAGGAATTTGGTAATGTTTCTTCTGTTTCTATTATGTGGAACAATTTGAAGAGTATTAGTATTAGCTTTTCTTTGAAAGTCTGGTAGAATTTTGTGCTGAAACTATCTGGTCCTGGGCATTTTTTGGTTGGGAGACTTTTAAGGTCTGTTTCTATTTCCTTGGGGGTTATCGGTCTGTTTAAGCAGTTTATCTGGTCTTGATTTAACTTTGGTATGTGGTACCTATCCAGAAAATCATCCATTTCTTTCAGATTTTCCAATTTTGTGGAGTACAGGTTTTTGAAATATGACCTGAGGATTCTCTAGATTTCCTCATTGTCTGTTCTTATGTCTCCCACTGAACCAAGAGTATCGATCAGACCGAGAGAGCCTCCCTCAGACACAGACATCACTTCCACCAAGTGGAGAAAGAGAAGGGTATTCAGTAATGCAAAAATACAGTGAACAACAAAAAACTCACCATGGCTCCATCATAATCTACATCAGTAAGATCTGAACATGCCAACACAGAAGAAACAAAAGAAATCAACCTTAAAAATGACCTTAAGAAGATAGAGATCTTTAAAGAGGGATTGAAATTTTTCCTTAATAAATTAGAGAAAAGTCAAACAAAAAATGGGAAGCAATCAGTAAATACCTTAAAAGCCAAGAGAAATCAATTAAACAAATGAGGGAAACAGCTTAATATTTGAAATCTGAAGTTGAGACAATAAAGAAGACACAAACTGAGTTAATGCTGGAAGTGGAACATCTGAGTAAATGAATAGGAACTAGAGATGCAAGCATAAGCAACACAATATAAGAAATGGAAGAGCTTATTAATTTACATTTAATATATATACTTCTAACTAATTTCTTTATTTGAACTTTTGTAGGTTTAATTATGCCCATGTCTACAGGATCTTCTGTTTCTGTAAAGTATCCAAAGGCATAAAATTCTTCAGAATTTTGAGGATTTTATTTCTATAATACAGGCACGTATAGTACACAAAATTTGAATAAGCTTTTGTATTGTTGGTCTTGTTGACCCATTTGAAATAAATTATTCCTCAAAAAAAAAGGGATGGAAGAGCAGATCTCTGGTGTTGAAGATACAGTAGAAAAAAATCAATTCATCAGTCAAAGAAAACACTAAAGTCAACAAAATCATGCCCCAAAATGTCCAGGAAATTTGGGACACCATGAAAAGACCAAACCTAAGAATAACAGGGATAGAAGAAGGAGAAGAATACCAACTCAAAGGCACAGAAATTTATTCAACAAAATCATAGAAGAAAACTTTCCCAACCTAAAGAAGGAAATGACTATAAAGATACGAGAAGGTTACAACACCAAATAGACTGGATTAAAAAAAAATCTCCCCTCGCCACATAATAAACCATTAAACATACAGAATAAAGAAAATATATTAAGAGCTGCAAAGGAAAAAGGCCAAGTAACATATAAAGGCAGACCCATAAGAATAACACTTGACTTCTCAATTGAGACTCTAAAAGCCAGAAGGTCCTGGGCAGATGTTATGCAGACGCTAAGATTCATTTCCTTTAGTCTGTTTCTTTAATATCACACCTTAACGAGAATGCAGTAAGATAAGGAAATGAAAAACCACCCAAACCTGAAGTCTAAAGTAATCATTTCCAAAGCTAAGCATGGAGAGACTAGTCCATACTACTTCTGCTTAAAAGTATAATTCGCGTTTTAATACTCACATAAAATTGACTAAATGTGTTTAGTTTTCTAGAATCTGCACAGGAAGAGCCTCAGTTGATGGTAATAACTTTGAATCATTTATCTGAGATCATTATAACACCAATGGGTGGAATATACAACAGTAACCAAATGTCTTCTTTCATAATTCTTGTAGAATATCACTATCATAAAATAAGCCATTAACAATTAAGAAAAAGTCAAGATTCAAATCAGGTAAATTTTGCACAGAAAATAATTTGAAAAAAGTACTTAAAAGTACTTTAAATTCAGTGTTCACAACCCTACCTCTTTAATATTAAAATGTAATTTTGATCATTGACCTAAATAGTTCAAATGTATCAAACTTCATTCCTTTTTCTCAAGTAATAAGTAAAGTCCATGTCTCTGTAAATTGTCATTTGTATTCATTCTATAAAGAGTTTCCTCCAGTAGGCACTAATAATTGTATGACTTAAAGATATCTAGGTACATTCCTTTAGTTATGACTTGTGCCATGCATAAGTTTTCCCTTTGCTTTTTCCTAAATCATCTCCCTGCAATTGAACCCATCTGAGTCAGCTCATTATTCTATAATGGAAAGGTTTATATGAAGTCCTATTTAAAATGCTAATGATATTTTAAGAGAAGTATAAACTAAAGAAATTAATGACCAAAAATAAAGATCTATATTACTGTTATGGAATAAGGAGGTGCTTTCTGATGGTTCTGAGGTCTGTTCCACAAGAGGGAATTTCTTCTTGGTACTGAGGACATGATGTTTGAAGCCTGGCTAGGAAGTCAGAGACATTGGCTGGAATCTATTATGATATTTATTTTATTTATTCCCATAGAATAATGCTACTCTCATCCTTCATCATAGACAATTCTACTTCTTTTCTGCAGTTATGGTAATGACTGTTGAGGGACCAACTTCAAACCAGACATCTCTATCACCCTCCCCAGGACTTAGGAGACATTGTGGAAGAGAGGGGTGGAAAGCATGTACATATTAAAGGGTGAGAAGGGGAGTCATTAGTAAAAGTTTTATTATATTATTATATATTATGTTATTGTGTCACTATATATTATATATACATACATAATACATACACACACACGTGTGTGTGTGTGTGTGTGTGTATGTGTGTGTGAAATTTGGACTCTAAATATATATATATACACACACATATATTTATATACATATATGTGTGTATATGTATATATAAATATATTTATATTTTTATATAAATATATATATATATATATATTTATATAAATTTTTCCCTGGAGCTCGCTCTGTAGTATAAGCTGGCCTTGAACTCACAGAGATGCACCTGGCTCTGCCTCCTGAGTGCTGGGATTAAAGGTGTGTGCAACCACCACACAATGATTATATTTTTAACATTATGTTTCCAACAGGCAGGAAGGTCATTGATAACAAAGCATTCTATTCTTTAATGACAACACAAGAGTAAGCAATATATGTTGAGAATTAAAATACTGTAGAGTTCTCACCATCCACTTAAACATGTCACTCTCCTACTAGCATTGTCAAAAAGCACTCAGCCATTCTGAAGAGTCTCTATCATCTTTGCTTGATTGATAGTAGAACCACTACTACTTCTGTAGAAGTTGACACATGATGTGGAGGTTAATCTTGATTGGCAACTTGGTTAGATTGAAAATTACTGAGCTATCAGGCACAGCTCTTGGTAACCTTTGAAATTATCTCAGGAGAAATAAAGGCTTTCACCTATTCACTGAATTAATTACTTAATGGACTCTTGGTATGATAACATTACTGGGAGATGGGGACTCATAAGAAATATGACCCATGATACAGGTAATGGGATATTTCTTTTTCTACTATGGTATTCTAAAAAAAATCAATGTATTGTCTATTATCTGTCCCATATCTTCCATGGTTATTTTTAACCATGAGTTGAATGGCTAAACTCCATGGTACATAATGTTCTGTACCTAATCTATATTAAGTCTCTCTTTGTCCCACCAGCCAGCTTCCAAATAATGACATGGAGACTTATTAATTATGAAAGTTCAGACTATAACTTAGGCTTGTTCTCCACTGGCTCTTAAAATGTAAATTAATCCATTTCTATTAATCTACATTTTGCCACGTGGGTTTTTACCTTTCTTTCATTGTATGTCCAACTGCCTCCATGTATTTTTGGTATTTCCTCTGCAATTTGATTATCTCCTCCCACTTCCTCTCTCTAACAGGAATTTCTACCTATACCTTCTGCCTAGCTATTGGCCATTCAGCTTTTTCTTAAACCAATCACAACAATATCTTTTTTTATATACACAGTGTATAAATATCCCATAACACTAATCTAAAAGACAATCATTGTAGCCAAAACTCATAGATTGAAATATATAAAGGATTTGTGTAAAATGAATCCTTCCTGAAGTTTTTTTTTTTTTTTCCTGTTAGGGCTTTGGTCAAAATAATGTGAAAAAATCCAATTCTGAGTCTGTATTCCATTCTGCCTCCAAGAATTGCATGTTATTTTAGCATGAATCTTAAATGGTCTTATTAATAAAACAAACCCAGAGTCAGGTATTGGGGTGAATGCTGGAAGATCAGAGCAGCAGAACAAGCCATAGCCACCTCACCTCGCCAATTCCTCAGTTGATCCTGTTTCCTCAGACTGGAAGCCTCGGTGTCCTCATCTCAATGGATCTCTGCTGAACTGCTGCTCTAAAGCCTAAAAGCTTAACCAGGCTCTAGTTTCTGGTTTTCATGCCTTATATGCCTTTCTGCTTCCTGCCATCACTTCCTGGAATTAAAGACTCTTGTTACCATGCCTGGCTGTTTCCAGTGTTGCTTTGAACTCACAGAGATCCAGATGGATCTCTGCCTCTGGAATGCTAGGATTAAAGGCGTGTGTGCCACCATTTTCTGGCCTCTATATCTAGTGGCTGCTCTTTTCTCTGACCCAAGATAAGTTTATTAGGGTGCACAATATTTTGGGGAACACAATTTCACCACATGTTATTAAAATTCATAGAAACCTGGACTATACAATTCAAAAGTTCTGAAATCATGACAATCCCTCTAATCCCTCATCATGCAGAAGTCTCATAAGTAGTCTTCAATATAAGTAGTGTTCTAATCTTTGGACTGTGGTAAAATAATACACAGAAGCGCCAACAAATGCTTCATTCATGGGTCCTTGGAAATTCTACAACCATACAATGGAGAAGGGTTTCCTTCAAAGATCCTTCTCTAGCAGTTTTTTTTTTCAGTTCATAATACCTGGACTTTCATGTATACCCTTTAGACAGTTCCATAATCTCGTGCTTGCTGATACTGTCTGTAGTCAGTGGTAATGCCCAGGTAGATCACAGATTTATCAACCTAAAAATTCACCATTTTATGTGTTGGTATTTTTGCCAGAATGTATGTCTATACATGTGCTTTCCTGTTGCCTCAAAGAGAAGAGGGCATTGGAGTCTGTGGAATTGGAGCAACAGGTATTTGTAAACCACCATGTGGGTACTAGGGATCAAATCCATGCTCCCTAAAGAAACAGCCAGTGATAGTGTGTGTGTGTGTGTGTGTGTGTGTGTGTGTGTGTGTGTGTGTGTGACTCTAAGACCTCATGGGATGGCTTCTTATGGGGAGTAGTGAATTAAGCAAGAATGCTTAAGCTTGAAGTTAGTCTATCTGAATTATATTCTTTTTTTTTTTTTTTTTTTTTTTTGGTTTTTCGAGACAGGGTTTCTTTGTGTAGCTTTGCGCCTTTCCTGGAACTCACTTGGTAGACCAGGCTGGCCTTGAACTCACAGAGATCCGCCTGCCTCTGCCTCCCGAGTGCTGGGATTAAAGGCGTGTGCCACCACCGCCCGGCTCTGAATTATAGTCTTAAAACAAGGAATATACACAATGGAGTACCACTCAGCAGAGAAAAACAATGACTCCATGAGGTGTGAAGGAAAATGGATGGATCTAGAAAACATCATCCTGAGTGAGGTAACCCAGACTCAGAAAGACAAACATGGTATGTACTCACTCATAGGAGGATACTAGATGTAAAACAAAGGATGACTAGACTTGCTACTCACAACTCCAGGGAGGCTACCTAGAAAACAGGATCCTAAGAAAGACACAGGGGTCGCCCAATAAAGAAATGGATGAGATCAACATGAACAACCTGTATGTGAGTGGGGGTAATGAATGGCAAGGGTAGAGGGAAAGAGAGCTTAGGGGAGCGGGAGATCCCAGCTGGATCAAAAACAGAGAGGGAGTACAAAGAATAAGAGACCATGATAAATGAAGACCACACGAGAGTAGGAAGAAGCAAAGTGTAGAGAGGTCCCCAGAAATCCACAAAGATACTTCCACAATAGACTACTGGCAATGGTCGAGAGAAAGCCCGAACTGACCTACTCTGGTATGGCCAAACACCCTAACTGTCATGCTAGAAATCTTATCCAATGACGGCAGGAACTGGATGCAGAGACCCATGACCAGGCCCCAGTGGAGCTCCAGGAGTCCAATTGTTGAGAAAGAGGAGGGATTGTATGAGTGAGAATTGTTGAGACCAAGGTTGGAAAAAGCACAGGGACAAATAGCCAAACTAATGGAAACACATGAACTATGAACCAATAGCTGAATAGCCCCCATAGAACTGGATCAGGCCTCTGGATAAGTGAGACAGTTGATTAGCTTGAACTCTTTGGGAGGCACCCAGGCAGTGGGACTGGGACCTGTTCTTAGTGCATGAGCTGGCTGTTTGGAACCTGGGGTTTATGCAGGGACATTTCGCTCAGCTGGGAGGAGGGGACTGGACCTGCCTGGACTGAATCTACCAGGTTGAGCTGAATCCCCAGGGGAGTCTTTGCCCTGGAGGAGATGGGAATGGGGGGTGGGCTTGGAGGGAGGCGGGGGGAGGGAAGGAGAGGTGAGGACAGAGGAATCCATGGCTTATATGTATAATTAAGCTAAATTATAAAATAAAAAAAAAAAACAAGGAATGAGAAAATTTGAACCTGCAAACAATGGTCCAGATTTTAGTGTACAATCTGAGCTATTCACTGGTGATGCAGTTGGTCTTTGGGATTTTGTCAATGAGATATGCTTCTGTGACATACCACCTGGGTGAGTTTTAGCATTGATCTTCTTGGATAAATTTAGATGACAATACTGTTTAGAACTTGAGAATTTGGAGAAGCTGAACTAATACCCAAACGTCATTAGTGTGACACTGATTCTACTTGTTTCTTGTGGTCTAGTATGTGTTTCTAGTATCAAATTCTTGTCTAGTGAAGTTATCCAATCAGTGAGTAATTGTGTATTAGTCATGTGAGACATATGATGGAGAAATTTCTCAATTTCTTGATACTTTACTATTTTACCATTCAGATTAAGATAAAAGAGCCTGGATTTATTTCAATGGTATTATATAAGATAGGGAATAAACATGGGAGGCAAAGAGTCATGCCGAAACCAGAATAGTGTTTATGATTGCATACAGTGTTTAAGATAGTAAAGTATCTTAGACAAAGGGAGTCTATTACTTTGCTTATATTTGTAAAACTGTGTGTAATGAGCTATAAATATATCAAGAATTGTGAAAAACAAGGATACTATTCTTGTTTTAAAATGTAGTTTCTGTCTCCTTAAAGTTTAAATTGGTTACAGTGTTTAACTATGTTAAAATGATATAAATAGTATAAAAATAGTCTTTTAAGCAGTGTAACAGATTGTCTAAATTTAGCATGCCATAGGAGAGTTTACAATTCAACTTAAGTTTACAAATGAAAGAAGAAAAAAAGCTCAGAATTTATGGGAACTACTAACAAGTGAATGATTACTGTAGTTACAGAGATAAACTGATCCACATTGAGAGAAACATAGCTGTTGCCTGGTTAACTAAACAGATTTCTGTGTGACATTCATCACCACATTCTGTTTGCACCATAAGAAGAAACACTTGAAGAGACTGTGGATACCAAGGAAAGGGCCTTTGTACATTTACGATGATGTTTCCTGAAGCCATTCTTAATAAAAGTGTTAGGTGCCATATCTTAGTTTCCTTTCCTGTTCCTGTGACCAAATACCCTGTAAAAAAACAAATTAATAGTGAAAGATTTTATTCAGCTCAAAACTACAGTCCAACATGATGAAAAGGTCAGAAGATTAGGAGCTTGGAACAGCTAGTCTCCCTACAGCCACAAGAATGCAGAGACACAATTGCAAGTTTGTGCTTAGCTAGTTCTCTCCATTTTATACAGTGGACTCTGCCCTGTGTATGGTTCCACCCACAGTTAAGATGGGTCTTTCCACATTGATATAATCCTTTTTGGGAATTCCCATAGGCAAATAACCCCTTATATGGCGGAGACTGAAAGATTGTCTTCCAGGTGTCCCCAGATCTTCGAAACTTGACAGGTAAATTAACCATTACATTATGTCATGGAAAATACCCAACAAAAGGTACAGGATCATTTGAACATGGATGGAAGGGTCTGAGCAGAGACCAGGGAATAGTGAGATTCTGAGTATCTGGTTCTTGAATATCTAGTATAGAACTAGAAGTTCTTTGTTTCAAACACTCTAGAAGCTTCATAGGATGTTTGCTTCTAGGATATCAGTAGAAAAACTGTAATATTTTTTAGTGATTTTTCATCTATCTTATGCTTGCCAGTAAAATCTGATTCCTTATTGACCATAGAAAAATAATTTTCAATTTATGGATACATGTATTATATTATTATCATATAATGATTATATGTAAGTTGTAAATTCATATACACTAACAAAGGTCATGAAGTAAATGAGTAGCATGTGTCACACATACATGAACAAACTTTCTAAAGTATATAGATGTGATTTATAAAATTTAATACTTAATGGAAGGATTTATGGTTCAGATGGATGGACTTGAGTGTGTCACTGTGAAAGCTAGTTAATGGCAGAGCTAAATTTAAAAGAAATAGATTTATCCAAAGAGAGAAACACAGGAAGAGACTTGGAAGTGAAAAGAAAAAAGGAAATGCCAGAAAGACTAATGATGAAGCATGGCAGTCTGATCAGAGCCTCAGCCATGTTTCCTTTGATTAGAGGAGAGGCCTCAGAATCCACTCCCAAAAGGTATGTCAGAGGAAGGCCAGGCAGTGCCACTTTCAGGACAAGCCTACAGCTCTCATGAGACTGTAGCTATGGGTGTTGCTGAGACAGTGGTTCCTCCTGGGAGTACTCAGCAGCAGAAAGAATTTCTGTTTTATCACTCAGTGGGAGTTTGAAACAGAAGCCAGGGGCCATCTTGAGAATCTATTATGAACTACACTGAAAGGTGGGGTTGTGGAGCTGAGATCAGGAAACATCTACAGACTGGAGAAACTCACTTTGAACCAGTAGAGCTTCCCGGTGAGAGAAGATGGGGACAATTAGTTGTGGAGGACTAGAGGGCTGCAAGCTGGTAGGCTAAAATGTGGAGTTGGGAGGGGAAAGGAAGGGGTGGTTTTGGTTGGAAAGAACACAGGGAAAGATACCTTTACTCTTGGCATCTGAGAATAGGTATCATCATCTGGAAATTAAAATGCCCTGGAATTTGTAAGCTCCGTGCCTATGTTGGCTAGTTTTATGTCAACATGATACAAACTAACATCATCTGAGAGTAAGGAACTTTAATTTTACAAAGTGCTTCCATAAGATTAGACTACAGGCAAGCCTGTATATAGGGCATTTTCTTAATGACTGATGTTGAAGAGCCATGCCCATTGTGGGTTGCACCATTCCTAGGCTCGTGGTCCTGGCTTTTATAAGAGAGCAAGCTGACCAAGTCAGGGGGACTAAGTCAGTGAGCAGCACTCCTTCATAGCCTCTGCATTAGTTCCTGCTTCCAGGTCCCTGCATTGTTTGAGTTCCTGTCCTAACTTCCTTTGGTGATGGACAGTGATATGGAAGCATCAGCCAAATGAACTCTTTTCTCCCCAAGCTGATATAAGACATGGTGTTTCATCACAACAATAATAACCCTGATTTAAGACCATGCCAGAGGCCTCAAAAAGATCAAATTATGAATCTATTTAATAAAAATAGATTCTATTGAGCTGAAGATAACTGAAAATCCAAACATGTACATAATACCCATAGTGTCAACCCTTCAGCAGGGTAATTAACACAGAGAAGGCCTTGGAAATATAAAGGCAGATCTTCCACCTATACCACTGTAAGTCCTGTGATTGCTACATATACTCCACATTTTAATGTAACATGAATATTAAATCATCTTATTAAATAAAAATCTCAGAGCCAGGTATTGGGCTGAATTCTGAAAGAACAGAGAATCAGAACAAGCCACAGCTAACCACACCTCGCCAACTCCTCATTGGATCCTGTTTCCACGGATCTTCAGACTGAAAGCTGCTGAGTCCTCACCTGAGTGGATTGCAGCTAAACTGCTAAAAGCCTCAAAGCTTAAAAAGCCTTTAGTTCTTGGTCCGCACACCTTATATACCTTTCGGCTTCCTGCCATCACTTTCTGGGATTAAAGGTGTGTGTCACTATCCCTGGCTGTTTACAATGTGGCCTTGAATTCACAGAGAACCGGATGGATCTCTGCTACCCAAGTGATAGTATTAAAGGTGTGTGTGCCATCATTTTCTGGCCTCTATGTCTATCTAGTGGCTGTTCTGTTCTCTGACCTCAGATAAGTTTATTAGGGTACACAATATATTGGGGTATATGATATCACAACATTTGGAGTCACCCCTCACGTAAAGCAGTCATCTTAGGAGCATAACATTGGGGAATCTTGGGAGAGTGAGAAAATCTTTCCTAGCCATCCATCCATAAAGCAAAGTGATCAGAAAAGGTCACTTATATGCAAAGAAGATAATTGCCACTGTGTATAGATGCCTGATAGAGATAAGATTATTGCCCAATAGAGATTCAGCAACCACATAAAAGGGAAAATCACAATTACTAGTTTCTCAGGAATATCCCTAGTAGTCTCCAATTTCAAGAACCCATGAAGAGGCTGTACCCAAAATCTATTTTGTTTTTGTGATTCCTTTCCCCTCCTCACATGTTCAGTAAGGTTATTACTGTACTGTATTTTATTTTGAATTCCTTTTGTTAAACATAGATTCTTTTCTCATGCAATAGATCTAAATACAGTTCCCCCTCTACTCCCAGTTCTCCCCCACCTTCTTTCCCATCCAGAACCACTCCCTTTCTCTCTCATTTTAAAAGAATGGGCTTCTAAAAGATAATGAAATATAACAAAATAAAGTATAAGACAAAAAAACACCATTTTGAAGTTGGAAAGACAATTCAATAGAAAAAAAAAAGAGAGCCAAGAAAAGGCACAAGAATCAGAGACCACTCGTTCACATATTCAGTAGTTCCATAAAGGTACTAAACTGAACTCTATAGCATAGATGAATAGGACCTGGTGTAGACCTATATTGGCCCTGTGATGGCTGCTTCAGTTTCTGTGAGTTCATATGAGCTTTGCTCAGTTGATTTAGAGGGCCTTGTTCTCCTGGTGTCCTTGGTCCCCTCTGTCCCCTCTGTCTCTTTCTGCCTTCCCTTCTGTGAGGTTCCCTGAGCTCTCAGTGGAGGGATCTGATTGAAAAATCACACTTAGACCTGTGTGTTCCAAGGTCTTTCTGTCTGTCTGGCTGTAGACCATCTGCTGCAGTTAGAAGCCTCTCTGATGATGGCTGAATAAGGCACTGACCTATGAATATATCAAAATAGTATTAGGAGTCATTTTACTATTCCTTTTCCCCCCTTGTTTTAGGCCAGTAGCATTGGATTTTACCCCAGAGTTCTGGGCTAAATAGTCTCTAGTTCTTGGCCATACAAACAGTGGCAGGATTTTATATCAGGGAATGGGTCTTAAGTTGGTTACTCCCACAAAGTTTGTGCCACCATTGCTCTAGGATATTTGCAGGCAGGACAGATTGTAGATCAAAGGGTTTGTGATTAGGTTGGTGTTTACATTTCTCTTTTGGTTGCCTGTGGAGTATCTTTCCATGTCAAAGACACTTGAACATGGGGTGAAGGGTCTATATAGGCACCAGCTCAACCTGTCCATGTTTCATGACTTGTGTGGGGGTTGTCTTCATCAATGAAGTCTTGCTGTCAGTTTGTGGAGAGAAAACTATTGCCTTGGCAACAGCCTGGGTTGATTGGGGATTTCTATGGGACCCTTTTGGCCTACAGCTCAATCAGATAAAACCCAGCCCCAGTACTGGAAGCTTCATTTGGTGATAAGAGATGACCAGTAGGGGTTCTGTCTCCCCCACTATTTGAAGACTTTGTTGGGCTTGCCTTCATATCTTGTAGGAAGTTTCCACTGCACTAGGTTTCCACACAGCCCCTCGACTGCCCTTCAATTCTATCTCTCCTCTCATTTCTCCTATCAGTCCCATTTCCCCTCTTCCTTCCTACCTGATGCCTCTGTTCTTGTCACTCCCCAGCCCCCAGCTCTAGTCCACCCATAAAATCTATCCTATTTCCTGCTCCAGGGAGATCGTGTGTCCTTCCTCATCTCTTCCTCTATGCCTAACCTCTCTGGGTCTATAGATTGCAGCATGGTTATCTTTTAATGGCTAATATCCAGATATAAGCCAATACATATCATATTAATCTTTCTGGGTCTGGGCTACCTCACTCAGGGTTTTTTTCTAGTTCTATCTGTTTGCTTGCAAATTTCATGATGTCTACTTTTTAACACATGAGTATTGCTCTATTGTTCAAATATACAACATTTTCTTTACCCATTTTTAGGTTGAGGGACATCTAAGTTTTCAATTTCTGGCTATTATGAATAGAGCATCAATGAAATCACTGAACAAGGTTGAACAAGTGTCCCTGTGTTGGGTGAAGTGTCCTTTAGGTATATGATCAATAGTGGTGTAGCTGGATCTTGAGGTAAATTTATTTCGATCTTACTGAGGAACAGACATACATATTTCCATAGTGGCTATAGAAGTTTGCATTTCCCCCAGCAATGGAGGAGTGTTTCCTTTTGTTGGGATGATAGCAACCTTTGCTGTGCAGAAGCTTTTCAGTTTCATGAAGTCCCATTTATTAATTGTTGATTCTAGTGCCTCATGTTAATGGGGTTCTGTCCAGAAAGTCATTTCCTGTGCCAATTAGTTCAATACCATTCCCCACTTTCTTTTCTGCCATGTTCAGTGTATCTAGTTTTATGTTGAGGTTTTTGATCCATTTGAAGTTGAGTTTTGTGCAGGGTGATAGATAAGGATCTATTTGCATTCTTCCACATGCAGACATTCCGTTATACCAGCACTGTTTGTTAATGATGTTGTCTTTCTTTCCAGTGTGTGTTTTGGACTTCTTTATAAAAAAAAAAAATCAAGTGTCCATAGGTGTGTGGATTTAAAGCTGGATCTTCAGTTTGATTCCATTGATTGATGTATTGGTTTTTATGCCATTATTAAATTTTTTTTATTTTTACAATTATTACATTATCTTTATTAATAGAACTATGTAATGTAACTTGAGATCAGGAATTTTTCAGGATTGTTTTAACTATCCTGGGATTTGTGTGTGTGTGTGTGTGTGTGTGTGTGTGTGTGTGTGTGTGTGTGTGTATGTGTGTGTGTTCTCATATGAAGTTGAAAATTTTCCTTTCAAGAACTGTGGATTGTGTTGGAATTTTGATTGGGATTGCATTGAATCTGTAGATTGCTTTTGATAAGATGCTCATTTTTACTATGTTAATCCTATTGATACATGAGCATGGGATATCTTTCCATCTTCTGATATCTTCTTCAATTTCTTTCTTTGAAGATGTGAAGTTTTTTTTTTAATCATACAAGTCTTTTACTTGCTCAGTTAGAGTTTTAAATATTGAATTTTATTTGTTACTATCCTTTATACATCCTCTAGCTTTATACATTTTTTTCTATTTGTGGTCATTTTATTTATATTTTAAACACATTTATTATATTTATCTAATAATGGTTTTTATCTATAAGCATTCCTTTTTGTTTTCATGTAATTTTTCAATCTCA
Organism: Peromyscus maniculatus bairdii; assembly: GCF_049852395.1. Classification (NCBI taxonomy): domain Eukaryota; kingdom Metazoa; phylum Chordata; class Mammalia; order Rodentia; family Cricetidae; genus Peromyscus; species Peromyscus maniculatus. Next base: position 87,060,920 of record NC_134855.1, on the reverse strand, counting down.
TGATTCTTGCTCCCTCTATAACTTTCCTCTCCACTGCAGTTTTTCTTCCACTTTTCATCTACTTCAGCCCCCTTCTCTTTTGTTCCTCTCTTCCTGCCCCCTCCTTTATCTCATTCAGTTACTATGCCCATTGTTACACTAAATCACTTTGACCTCCATAGCACAGTCTACAGTACTTTTATCATTTTTAGTTTTATGGCTACTTCATAAGTGTAATCTCTAGTGTAAATCTCTACCTCTTAGGGTCTGATGTTGCAGCTGCTGTAGCAATTTCTTCTGCAGTGAGCGACTCTGGAGAATGAATCTTCAACTGCAGGCTGTTCAATAAGTAAACCTTCCTTGAAAAAAATCCATAATATATATCAAAACCAATATATTTGCAAATAATCCAAAAATGCTTGAAACATAAAAGAGGAAGGCATCAGGGATGTCTCAAATTATCATGATTCCTCATGACTGAACTCTAAGTCAAAACTGGTAAAATTCCAAATGATGATTTCAAAAGTTAACTAGTAAAAATGAAAAAAAAAAGTCTATGTAATAATACCCAATGATATTTTGCTATACTCATAGATTGGTGACTACTCCAATTGTTATCAGAGAGCCTTCATCCAGTAACTTATGGAAACAGATGCACATTAGCCCCAGCTTGGGAATCCTGCTGAAGAGAGGGCAGAAGGACTCTAGGAGGCAATGGACTCAATGACATCACAATAAAACCGACAGAAACAATTAACCTGGCTCATAGGAACTCATAGAGTCTGAACCAACACACCAGGGAGCTTGCATGTGACTGACCTAGGCTGTCTACATATATATTACAGCTGTATAGCTTGATCTACTTCTTGTGGGGCTCCTAACAATGGCAGCAAGGGCTGTCCCCAAATCTTTGACTGGCTCTTAGGAACCTATTCCTCATACCAGATTGCCTTGTCCAGCCTTAATTAAAAAGAAGGTGTTTACTCTTTCCTCAACTTGATATGTCATACCTTGTTGATACCCATGGGAGGCCTGCCCCTTTCTGAATAGAAACAGAGGAAGAGTAGATGCGGGGTGGGGGGGGGCACTCGGGCAGAATGGGAGGAGAGGAGAGAGGAGAAACAGCAGTTGGGATGTAAAATAAATAAATTAAATGAAAAATCAAATAAGCAAACGAAAAATGATCAGTGTCCAAAAGAGGACATAGACAAACACATGAATTCAATCCAGGTCCCAGAGAAGAAAAAAATTTGTAGCTATATGAGCTCACAGGAAAGTTACTCCCACAATTCTTAACAATGACTGCCTAAATAAGACCTGAACAATGACAACACCAATAGACATACTAACATGGAGGGGAAAAAAATATCACAAGGCCCTACCCCTAGACAAAAAGCTATTAGCAATTAAATACTGTCAAGAAAGAGAGAATTAGTCTTCCCTACAGATGAGTCCTCTAATTAACAATCCAACACTTAGTAGTCTGCCCTGAAAACATATACATATAATTAATCCTAAAAGGACTCAGCTGGTTGTCTTTGTATACTAATGTGGATTGTGTGTGTGCATGCTTGTGTGAATAAGGAAAAGAGGCCACAAAGGAGTGAGAGTGGCATGAGGAAGGAGTGGTGGGGAATGTCACAATTTTAGTTTAATTAAAAAAAATATAAACTGCTCTGTGATTTTATCTCACCCTCCAATTAAATTGGCGGTCAAGAAATAAATGGAAAAATTCTGGCAAGGATGAGAAAAATAAGAAAATTTCCACTGTTGGTTGGAGTATAAACAAGTGCATCCATTTTGGAATTATGTGTGGAGACTTTCCAAAAATATCTCACTAATATTACTTCTATATTTATGGGACTACATACCTTTCTAGAAGGTAGTTGTACATCTCTGTTTATAATTGCTGTTTTCACAACAGAATATAAATGTAATTATCGTAGATATCCATAAACAAATAAGTGGGTTATGAAAAATAATATACTTATGAGCAATGACATTTTATTCAAGCATAAAGAAAAATAAAAATTTCAGGGGAAAAATGGCTGAATCTGGAAATCATATTTGGGTAACACAGGCTCAGAAAGACAATTGTTATACACTGTCTTGTTTATAGATCCTAGCATCTAACTATTGAATATATCTAGATGGGAGTATACATAGGTAAAGACCAGAGAGCTGAAACAGGACCACATTACAATAAAAAAGGATTTAAAGTAGCAAGTGAGGAATAAGGTAAAACAAAATGGATGATGAGTATACAAGGTGTGAGGGCAAAAGAGTACAACAGGGAAATAAGACATGCAGATGGGGAGAAAGCAGGGAGAAGATGATTAATCAAAATGAAATATATAAGAACATCACAATGAAACATGTATTTTAGAAAGATTTATTAAATTGAGTTACATGACATTGGTTTGATATTCTAACAGTGGCTGCCAGCACTGGAGAGGTTGAGAACCTGGTAGCTCTCAGTCTACATGCCTGGAAGCCCTAGCCGTCACTGTATGGTGATGAAGACCTGGAGGACTGCTGGAGAACTGCTGGTCTTCAGTACATCCTGGATTGAGAAAAAGCTACTGTGGTGGTATTGTGTTCCCCAAAATATTGTGTACCTTAATAAACTTATCTGGGGTCAGAGAACAGAAAAGCCACTAGTTAGGCAGTGATAGCACACGCCTTTAATCCTAGCATTCCAGAGGCAGAAATTCATCTGGGATCTCCGTGAGTTCAAGGCCACATTGGAAACAGCCAGGCATGGTGACTCATGCCTTTAATCCCAGGAAGGAAGCCTTTAATCCTAGGGAGTGATGGTAGAAAGCAGAAAGGTATATAAGGCGTGAGGACCAGAAACTAGAAGCATTTGGCTGGTTAAGCATTTGGCTGGTTAAGCATTTGGCTGGTTAAGCATTCAGGCTTTTGAGCAGTAATTCAGCTGAGACCGATTTCAGATGAGGACACAGAGGCTTCCAACCTGAGGAAACAGGACCAGCTGAGGAATTGGCAAGGTGAGATAGCTGTGGCTTGTTCTGTCTCTCTGATCTTCCAGTGTTCACCCCAATACCTGGCTCAGATTTGATTTTATTAATAAGAACTTTTAAGATTCATGCTACAAGCTAGAGTGTAATGTCAGTAAAGCATGACAACACTGGTAGTAGCAACAAGGATATGTATTCACATAAACAAGATGTGAAGATGGATAGGCAAAAGCAAAACTGCTTTTATCTCATATATCTTTATATCTGGGGGCACTTTAAGTAGAAGTTCTGTCCTGTCAGCAACTCCCAAATATCTGGCAGCTGCTTTGCAAATCACCACATAGATGCTTATATTAATTATAAATGCTTGGCTAGTAGCTCAGGCTTATTACTAACTAGCTCTTATACTAACCAATAATTCTTGTCTATATTCATCTATGTGGCTTGGTATCTTAATACTGCATTCTCATTTTGTTTTGTCTGCATCTGGCTGGTAACTCCTGACTCTGCTCTTCTTCTTCCCATCATTCTTAGTTTGGTTACCCTTCCTATACTTCTTGCCTGGCTACAGGCCAATCAGTATTTTATTAAACCAATTAGAGTGACAAATCTTTAGAGTATGTTAAGAGGATTATTCCACAGCATGTCCTACTTTTTGTCTAATTAAAATGAAAGGTTTTGACTTTAACATGGTAAGACTATATACAACAAAAACAGTTATTAAGTAAGAATTACAATAACACTATCTAATCCATTTTATTTGCCAAAATTGGAGATAATACTTAATATCTATCATCTTGATAGTCTAAAGTTTTGTATCTAATTTACTTTCTTTTAAAACTAAACTAAAGTTATAACTATTTAGTCTTCAACTCCATCAAAGACCCCAAAAGGGTGAAATGTTACCTAATGACAGAGGCCTCAAGCTGCCTGGATAGTCACCTAAAATTCCTCTTCAATGTTGGGGTACCCATCTTTGGCCTACAGGCCTAGAATATCTGACAGACTTATCTTTGAAGCAGGAATTTTGAAGGACTGCCCCACCTTGTCTTGACAAAGTTCTGCAGTTACATTCTTTTGTGTTTTGCTTGTCCAATTTGGACAGCATACTGTCAGCAGTCAAGACAAGGGCAATTTCTTTGTCCACATGGCTAGCTTTTGTCTTAAAGAAAACAAACTCCATATGGAGTTTCTTTGATACCAATCATCCTCTTTGAAGTAATTGGTGTTACCAGGAGCAGACATATCTCTTTGTGGAGAAAATTCTGAGTTATTAAGACATTTTAAATACCATATTCTGAAGGTCTTTGAAGTGTTTGAAAACTGCCTGTCTATCTGAAATATATCTCTGTATGACCTTGAAAATATACCTAACATGACTATAAGTTTACTATTATAGATGACCATGACCATTAATCTATATTTCTTAATTATATATTATATTTTTAAATGAGTTGGATAAACATAATACCATAAACAAGAGTAGAAATGCACATACAGTATAACAAAATTAGCTTTAAATTTGTATCAATAAACCAAAATCCATACTAATGTAAAATATGTAAGATTTATAGTTGGTTTATTTGGATTAAAGTAGATTCAATAATCTATCCTTTTTTCCTATCATTTCTAAATATCCCCTTTTCTTTTCAGAACAAGATGCCTGAATCTAATCTTCTTTGTTTTGCTTTTTTTCCTGACCTTTATCTATAACAACTTGTAAACAACCCCCTAAACAATGATAAATATTCATAATTTATTTTTGGGAATGAGGTCCATAGTTCTCTAGACTACTTCCTGCTAATTGAGGGCACTGGTAATCTTTGGGAGACCCTGAGAAACTTTAGGATTATGGTGATGTCCTGACTGGAGAATTCTGTGAGTCTGAATCATCTCAGACAGCAGCATGGAAGCTCTTCTCAATGTTGTGTCACCTGGGCCATCATTTTTATTGCTGTCTGATCCCCATGCTCTGACAATATACAGACTTTTAAAGGTAACATACATGTCTGTATTAGTACAAGTATAGATTGTGCATTGTACACAAGCCAGCCAAAGATGATTTTTTTTGTTTTATGTTTGAGCAGGTAAAATGTACATTACATGTCTTGTAGTTACTTTAAGTTTACTTTATCATGCCTGTAGTTAGGATGCCTTCCTTGGTCAAAGCTAATTTTTCTTAACCTAGAATGAATCTATAACCTCTCATTTCCTGTGGAAATAAAAGCATAACCTCTTTTCCAAAGTAACATATCTTTTGACTTAACTTTTGAAGTCAATATATTTTTAAAATATATAGGTTGTTTTAATCTAGCAGCTTTCATAATCAAATGTCTTTCCACGGTTATCATTTGTTCATTAGCCATCAAAAAATTTAAAGACAACACAATAACATGCAGTATCTAGACTCCCCATGGCTCTATTTCTTTTTAAAGGACTTTTTCTATCCTTTTTCTTTTCTCTCCAAAATCTATGTACATTTTTAAACATACTGTAAATTATTTAGTATTTGTTTTGTTTATGTTTTTGTTTTTGTTTTTTGTTTTGTCTGAATCTGTCTTTACTACATATCTCTATTTTTCTGACCACTTGAGTGGTTAAACTGCTAAGCAGGTGTGACTAAGACTATAGCAATGGTTTTGGAGGCTTGCTCTGTCCAGCTCCTTGGTCTGTGAGAGCTTAGCTTCATGGCAGAGATATTGGCAGGAGCCACATTTATTAACCTAACTCTGGGGAATTTTTGGATCCATCCTGTCGCCAAGTAGAGCACAGTTCACTGCTGCTCTTAAATCCCATTTAAGTGTTCAAAAGAAGGACCTTCCAAAGGAGCCATTTGTGTTGTCAGCATGAGCAAGGAAGCCACATTTCAAAGGACCCATGTCACTGGTTACCACTACCAAACAGAGCCCACCCAAGAAAATGCCATGCTTGATTCTGCTCTTTTGTGTGTTTAGAATCCCTTTTTAAAGCTTTTTCGGGTTTTATGTGGAAATTGTTGCCAAACGTATGGGCACAAGATGTAAACAGAAGTTTCTGTGCCATCAGCAACTCCCAAATTCTTGGTAGCTTCTTCCAAAATTACCACACAGAGGCTTATATTAATTCTAAATGCTCAGCTGATATCTCAGGCTTATTACTAACTAGCTCTTATACTTACATTAACCAATAATTTTTATTTATATTTAGCCATGTGGCTTGGTACCTTTTCTCAGTATGACATTCTCATCTTGCTTCTTCTGTGTCTGGCTGGAGACTTCTAACTCTGCCCTTCCTCTTCCCAGCATTCTTAGTTTGGTCATCCCACCAATACTTCCTGCCTGGCTACTGGCCAATCAGCATATTATTAAACCAATTTGAGTGACAAGACTTTACAGTATATAAGAGGATTATTCCACAGCAGGTCACCATAAATGTGTTTTACTAATTTGGGAATACTGCCCTATGATTTGCTGATGAGGTAGTCACCAGTATCTCCCAAAACATATAGGTTATTATCATTGCTCTTGATTATCCACAAGAGCTAGATGGCAAGACTTTGTTGATGAAGATAACACAGACTTTCAATACAAGACACAGAAAACAAGCTGAAACTAAGTTGGAAGCTTCCACCTAGTGGGCTGGTGCTGACAGCGTTAGATGTAGAGACTTGCAGTCGGCCTAAGTGACTGTTATATGTTCAACAATAAATGAAACATCTAATACACACACACACACACACACACACACACACACACACACACACACACACACACACACATTCATGCATGCACAAACTCACACCACCTCCCAAGGCTGGGTAACATCATGAAATAGAGAAACAATGAACTTAGGCAAGTAGTCAGGAGTGGTATAGTAGTCATATGATAGTTCTGTTTTCCTTTTTGAGAAATCCATACTGGCTTCAATGAGTCTATATCAGTTTACAATGACATCTCCAGTGAATTACAGTCATTATTGAATAATCAGCAGGGCTAAATTCTGAGACAGGAAATGCCATTTGCGATTAACTTCTAATTAAATAATTCTTGTGATGAAACACACAGTAGTAGACACACTTAAATTTCTTGAATGGTCTTAGCACTGCTCAGGTAATCTCTTTTCTTCGAAAATGTAAATGAGAGATTGCAGAACCAAATTGAAAGCATCTGCTGTAATTCGTGGTATTGCACACCTGTAATCCAGGAATTCTGTAGGCAGAGGCTGAGGATTAAGGAAAATTTGACAGCAGCCTGGTCCACATAGTGAGACTTAGACTAACCTGAACTATAGATAGAGACCTTGTCTCATCTCAAAGAACAGAACACAGCAAAGCAGATGTAGCATGTCTTCCTGCAGCTTTGCAGGTCTCTTTTCTCGGCCCATTTTATTTCCACTGCAGACTCCCTTGAGAGGGGCTGAGTGCTGCTATCTTTTAAAAGCCCAAGATATATCTAAGGAAAGCAACTCTAAAAGCCATCTATCCTGTGGAAGTCACTTGCCTAGGAGAGACGTTAGTATAAAAGCTTTCATCAATCTTATAGATCTTATTTCTCTTGGATTTCCAAGTAAACATAATTGCAAGGAAGTTGAGTTTCTATTGGCCAGGATGGTAATTTGTCACTCTTTCCACTGATTTTTTAAGACTGCAGTCGTGTGGTCTTGCTTTATGCAGCTCCTTGAAACTTCTACGATGTCGGCTGGAAAATTTGAGCTGCATAATCTTTCTCCCAAAGTCTTCAGACATGAACGGGATTCCAATACTGATTTTACTTTAACCAGTCTGACTGAGCTCTCTAGTGACTCCAGTCAGTGGGAACTCCAGCACTCAGCTTTTGACACCACAGGTAAGTCAAACTTTAGATTGCTATGTACGATAGCTGAACATATATCTGTATTTCCTTACTAGTAAAGGCATGGAAGGTAACAGCTCATGTCATCTAATTTGTGACACTACAATTAATGTAATTTTAGGTTTTTCTGTGTCTTGTTCTTCAAAGTGTACAAGTGGGTTTTGAAAAAGAACAGGAGAGGGTGTGGGTGGAAACTTGCTTTACAGTGAAGTGTCAAAAGAAAAAATAGCGGGCTTAGAAAAATTGAGAACAAAGGTATAGATTTGTCTAGGTGCTCTGCCCTATCAATGCTAAATTTTCCATGATTGATGAAATCAGGCATTTATACTTAAACTGAAGACCATAAGAAACAGTATCTTTCATGCATCTCTTCTATTCCTGAGTCATTTAACATTTATGTGATGGATACTCTATTTTATATTTTCATTGAGAATAAGTGGCTATTCCTGTTGCTTATGTTTAGACATAACCTGGTATATATGATAAGATATTGCAAAGTTGATAGATGTCAGAAGGAAAAACAAACTGGAGACACATAGGAATGAGTTATTTAGAATCTCACATTTTTTTTTTACTTTCTCTGATATTTTGAGGGAATTATGCTCTTATAGTTTGTATTCATCAACATTTTTTAATTTCTGAGATTATAATATAATTACAACATTTTTCCATTCCCATTCCCTTTCCTCCCTTCAAACCTTTCCATATACCACTTTCCACTATCCTTAAAATTCATGGTCTCTTTTTTTCATTAATTGTTATTGCATGTTGATTGCCTAATGTTAAATTTTCAAGCCCGAAATGTTATATATATATATATATATATATATATATATATATATATATATATATGTAACATTATACAGACAGAGATTATATTTAGGAATACATATGTAAATTTACATACATGCATGAACTATTAAAGAATTTGAATTACAATGAAGAGTTTTCAGATACCAATGGATTGATTGTTCTTTGTAGTTGGCTTTTTTTTTTCTTTGCACTAAGTGGATACATTTTAGGTGCTGTAAATTAAAATCACATTATGATTGCTTTCCTCAAACAGGAAAGTACAAATCCAAATGGTCAGAAGAATTATTGGAACTCTGGTTGTCATTAGATATTGATCTTCCCCATTGTGAATTATTTTGGGAGATTAGACATTCAGTTTCACAACCAGAGGATTGTTCTGAGAATTTTGCTGCATGTCTTCATTATGGATTCATTAGCAAGAAGTTTTATATGAGCAATAAATAAGCACTCATATTTGATGACTTGTTCATAGTAAATGACATTCTGAAGCAGTAAGATAAGACATCCTTTGGAAAGATTCTTCCAATGATGAGAAAAGAAGTCTACATGCTACTTCCCTATCCTTAAATCACAGGGCTATTTCTTTTTTCAGGGACTTAAAGTTCTTGTCATATAGGTCCTTCACTTGTTTAGTTAGTGTTACCCCAGGATATTTTATATCATTTGTGGCTATTGTATAGGGTGATGTATCTCTGATTTCCTTCTCAGCCTGTTTATCAATTATATATAGGAGGGCTACTGATTTTTTTGAGTTGATCTTGTATCCTGCTATGTTGCTGAAGATGTTTATAAGCTGTATCAGTTCCTTGGTTGAATCTTTCTGTCACTCAAGTATACTATCATGTCATCTGCAAATAGGGAAAGCTTGACTTCTTCCTTTCCAATTTGTATCCCCTTAATCTCCTTATGTTGTCTTATTGCTCTGGCTAGAACTTCAAGTACTATATTGAATAAGTATGGGAAGAGTGGACAGCCTTGCCTTGTTCCTGATTTTAGTGGAATCGCTTTGAGTTTCTCTCCATTTAATTTGATGTTGGCTGTTGGTTTGCTGTAAATTGCCTTTATTATGTTTAGGTATCTTCCTTGTATTCCTGATCTCTCTAGAACCTTTATCATGAAGGGGTGTTGGATTTTGTAAAATGCCTTTTCTGCATCTAGTGAGATGATCATGTGTTTTTTTTTCTTTGAGTTTGTTTATATGGTGTATTACATTGATGGACTTTCTTTTCATATGTTGAACCACCCTTGCATCCCTGGTATGAAGCCTACTTGATCATGGTGGATAATTGTTTTGATGTGTTCCTGGATTCATTTGGCCAGTACACCCAATTGTGCTAGAAATCTTATCCAGTGACTGAGGGACCCGGATGCAGAGATCCATGGTCAGTCCCCAGGTGGAGCTCCAGGAGTCCAATTGGCAAGAGAGAGGAGTGTTTGTATGAGCAAGAATTGATGAGACTAGGATTGGAAAAAGCACAGGGACCAATAGCCAAATGAATGAAAACCCATGAACTATGAACCAATGGCTGGGAGGCCCCCAACTAGATCATGCCCTCTGGATGAGTGAGACAGTTAGTTGATCGGCTTGAATGGTTTGGGACCAGGACCTGTCCTCAGTGCATGAGCTGGCTGTTTGGAACCTGGGGCTTATGCAGGGACACTTTGCTCAGCGTGGAAGGAGGGGACTGGATTTGCTTGGACTGAATCTACCAGGTTGAACTCAATCTCCAGGGGAGTCTTTGCCCTGGAGGAGATGGGAATGGGGGGTGGGGTGGGCTGGGGGGAAGGTCGGGGTGGCGGGAGGACAGGGGAATCTGTGGCTGATATGTAAAATTGAATTGAATTATAAAATAAAAAAATTTTAAAAAAAATCACAGGGCTAATCGGGTACTGATCCAATTTTTCAAATTTAGGAAAAAATTAATTCTCTATACATCAGCAAAGCCTCATAAAAGTTTATCAACAGTGTACTTGACAGCTTAAAAGCAGTTGGGGTATTCTATGTCTCACTGTGTTTTCCCATTTTTGTTGGGGCTGGGGATATCTGATTATTTGTCAGAAGTGAGCCTTTTCTTAGACTTGGCCACTGTCTTTATGTAGCTGACTTTCACCTCTTTCCCTCCGGTGTAATCTCATTCCCAGTGCTGTATACTATAGAGAGCCTGGAAGACATGTTTACCCCATTATTTAGGCGGTACATCAATTCAATGCAAATCAGCTGAATTTACTAAAATTCATGTCTTATTCTTCACTTTATGTCCTTCCTTTTGTCAGTGACCCCAAAGTTAGCTTGACTAATCCTTAGCACTTAGTGTAATAAAACACATATATTTATCTATGTGTATGCTAGTTTATTATTCATCTTTCTGCATCTTTGTCTACCTTGGAAATTTGAGTACATAGTAGGACATGGAGCAATAAAATCTTCTTAAAAGTATACTTTGAGAAATAGTTTTCCCCAGAGATGAGCATACCCATTGCTTATCCAATTTCAAATAATCATCTCTGAAAACATACATACAAGCAATGCAGCACAGACTGAGCTGGTTGTATTTATGAATTTTGGAATATATATATATATATATATATATATATATATATATATATATATATCCATGAATTTAAAAGGGGGCAGAGAGATGTACATGCCAGAGTTTGGAAGGAGAAAAGAAAAGAGTAAAATGGTGTAATTCTATTCTAATCTCAAAAAAATAAATAAAATAAAGGAACACAAACATATTTTGATACATATACTATCTTTTTGAGGGACTGACTGAAAGGCTAATCCTCCACTCCTCCCAATACAAGCACCTATGCAGTACTCTAATTGGCCTCACTTCTCTAGGATTCTGCTAACAGCCTTCCTGCCCCTGATAGTCAAAAACATCTTGGTACCACAAGACTCCCCCATCTCACCTTTGTTCATTTCTACATCTCGGTGAAACTTGTGTTACTACCTACCCTATTGCTCTGAAATATACACTCTCTAAGTCCCCCTACCAATTTTTTAAATTCCTGTGTAGCCTGCACATATTCTATAATAAGAATGAACTGCTTTTTTAAGCTACTGCTCATATTATTCTTTCAAGAAAATTCCCATTTGTCCTGCCCATTACCACCATTTATTACAATATCACTGTAATCAGTATTATCTTTCCTAATGCCTGTGGTTAGCTCTCTGTCTAAAATGCTCCTTCTCTGTTACTGATCTACAAAGATTGTCCTTATGGAGATCTTTGCATTCTAGATTTTTCAAAAACTGCATATACCCATGACTTCTTGCCTAATAGCTGATTTTTCTTATGATTTACTTCCCTTCCATGAATGTCTGTAGTTTGTGCAAAATGCACACGCAATACAAGTGATTAATAACACATCACTGTATATTTTAATCAGTTTTCTGTCATGAAAAATTCTTTTAAATTAATTAACAATTTTATTTACAAAATACTACATATCGCCGGGCGGTGGTGGCGCATGCCTTTAATATCAGCACTCAGGAGGCAGAGCCAGGCTGATCCCTGTGAGTTCGAGGCCAGCCTGGACTGCCAAGTGAGTTCCAAGAAAGGGACAAAGCTACACAGAGAAACCCTGTCTTGGAAAACAAACAAAAAAAAATACTACATATCAATCATCATACAAAATACTACCTGATAATACTGTTGTTTTAAACAACATTTTATATGAAATTACTCTTTCACTTAAAGCTTTGTGAAGTATTGGACACATCAGACTGTATTCTGCATGTTGCTTCTTTTGCTTCATTTTCAAATTTTAGTTAATCAATCAAAATATGTTTATTTAATATTTATGGTTGGGTATTAGTTGCTGGCAATAAGAATAAGATGAAAGTTGGGGAAGAGCGGTACCCTTTTAACCTTGACATTATAGCATTGTGTTGGTAGGCTATTGCCACATATATATTCCTAGAATGAGAAAAAAATAACAGCTGAGGTCAGAAGAAGTTGAGTGATATGTCTAAAAATAAGCTTCTCCTAGTCAGATAAGAACAGTATGCACAGCCTTGATATATATAATCATTAGATGGCACATAACTCTGAACAATGGCAATAATACTTACAAAATTTTTGAAGTAATGATCATTTATTTTTAAACTCTATTTAATAGATAAATATCTAAATTCTACAGAAGAAGACTGAAACCATGCCATTCTCTTTACTTTGTGTGGTTTTATAAGTGTTTCATGGCCAATGAGATGAAGGTGAAAGCTCACAATCTGTTTTCTCAAGAAAACATACTTGCCTTTTCCTCCCCAATGCTAATTTGCAATTAAGTTTAAAAATCAGTAAACCAAAAAAAATAATTCTTTGTATTACAATAATGTATTTATTCAGCAATTATAATAATCATACAGATGTCCTCTCTGGATTTTGAAATGTTCTTTAAAAAACTTTTAAGGCCATCAGCTGTTAACCATCATAACAGCCATTCTGTTTTAATGAAAAACATATATGAAGTGTTTTTATACATCATTGAATGTCTTAATTGGTAACTACAATGTAGAACTATAAATTGTAGGTAATATTATGTATACAATATTATATATTTTATGTAATATATATTATATATAGATAGATGATAGATATACAGACAGACAATAGATAGATAGATAGATAGATAGATAGATAGATAGATAGATAGATATAAGATAGATAGATAGATAGATAGATAGATAGATAGATAGATAGATAGATAGATAGATATGGAAGATATTCATTTAATCCTCAAATGAGTTTATTCCTATGCAGGATCAATAAATATTATTTCCATTTTAGGAGAGCATAAAATTAATTTTAGTAGAACACACAGGTAACAAAGACTACTATTTATTTTCAAATCTATTTTAATCCATTTTCAAATCCATCTAGTTTAGATCTTAATTCTTTATATGTTCAACTAACCATGCCATTCTTTAATAAGGATGTTAAGTATTTTTTGTAGATCAATGAGCCATTTTTCCTTTGTAAACAGTGGGACATATGTTTGACATAAGTATAGCCAACTTTGTTTCCTAAATAAATGATGTAAATAGTCAAAAGTGAATGAATATAACAAACATCTTTAATATTTCACAATAATTTATTATGCGTTTATCATTCATCATCTGTTGAAGATGTGACGTCTGTAAGTTTAATGGTTGTTTGATTATTGGCTGTCCTATAGATTTAAAAGTATCAAATTAGGTGTAGACTTGTGTGAGCAGAGATGGGTATAGTTTTAAAGAATATCCTCTTCTCTTTTCTTCAGCATTACTTTTATAATGTTGACATTGAGCTAGTACAATGCTTGATCTTTAAAACTTTACTAGTTCCTTGATGTTTCTGAATAGTAAACTCTAGAGACTTTGGCCTCTCATTTTTATTCTCATTTATTGCTATTAACTTTAGTAGACAACCATCACTTAGCTTTACAATATATCTATCACACTTACAGTATAACATACAAAGAACAAATCATGTAATTGTAAAAAAAAAAGTATACAAATATTATATTGAGACAAACTGTTGACAACAAATATCAAGTTGAATAAGTGAGTTTATATTTAAACATAATAGATCCTGCTTATATAGATATTCAAATGAATGGTGTCCACTGTGGTGGTACTAAATATACAGGTTGATGACAAGAAATTAAATATAGTTTAGTCTTTCATTCCTTTTAGCTTCTGAAAGAGATGCGTCCCAGTGTTAGTACTTCAACTTACAGTGTGAAAAAGCAACATTTAAACCAAGGTGTGTTCCATATACATCACTTAGCTGGAAGTCTTTAAAACAATTAAATGGTTAAAATCTTTTGAACAGACAGGGCATGAAGATGCATGTTTATTCTCCCAGCACTTTGGAGGGTGATGAGGGAGGGTCATAGAAAATTTGAGGCCAGCCTGGACTACTTAGTAAAATCCTGTTTCATAAGGAAATTACTCATAATGTACATTATAATCTATTCCCATGGTTTCCTAACAGACTCAAGTATACTTAAAATAGAAATAATTAAGCACTATAGATTTATTTATTTAATTTCATTAACTTAAACTAGAATTCCATGTATTTACAACAACAGATCCTTTGTATATAGGATATTTCCCAAAACTCTTCAAGAAGGATTTTTTGTGCCCTTGAAGAAGTAAGGTGACTATTCTAAAAGTAAGTCAGAACTTCCTGCTCTTACCATGGGTTGTGCATCAGCTTAGGCAAGGCTGTGATCTTCTAGCTTAGTAATTTTCTTTACCTCAGTAAGTCTAGATTAAATTGATCTCAAAAGCCACATAAATCTATATTAAAACTTTACCAAAGCAATTTTGATGTATAACATTAAGTTAATTAAAATCTAAATACAAAGAAGCATATAAATAACAAAGTCTCTGATAATAATATAATACTGCAATTTATAAGGAATTTTTAAAGGTTTTTACACATGATTTTTGTAACAGATTCCTAATATTCCCGCTCCTGAAATACTTCAAGCACCAGCTTCCCCATTACTAATTTGCATGGCACTATGGTACCAGTGAGAAAGCAATGACAAATATAACTATAATCCTTTGTAACTGCTAATCCAGATAATTGACATTATAATCTAACTTCACTTCATTAATGCTTTGAAGCATACATATTAAATATTATTATAATCACCTATTATGTTTCAATGTAGGTTTACATATAGTTAAATCACATATTGCCATACATACATTGCTTAGGACTTCATAAAGTGGGCCTTGCAGTAATTACTTCTTGTTTCAATATATTAAGAGCCTAACCAATGAGGATATTTTCTGCTTAATACCAAATATGTGCTATTTTTCTAATATCGATTGTTCAACTCTCCCAGATTAATTAGACGAAGAGAATTTGATTCTCCTATAACACTTACACCTAGAATTAGTTTGAAATCACAGATTTAAAGGTTAAGTCCCTCAAGACTTCTTCCATTTCAGCCATCTGAGGCAAATACTGATTTCTCAAATTATTTACACTTTTGTCAACATTGTTACAAAGTTGGGGGTTCCTACATTCTTCTTCCCAAATTTCAATGTCTTCCAGAAGGATTTAATTAATTTGTAGAAAAGAATACCTTTATTATACTTTATTATTGAAAGTAAGAGTGAACAGATCATAGGATAAGATGGGGAAAAGTCTGAGCCATGTCCCTCAGTCTTCACAGAATTAAAACAAGCTGCCCAAATCTATCTATGAGTGATTTTTCGAGCCAAGAAGATCCCAAAACTCATAATTCAGGAGCTTCCCTGGATATTTCATTATACAGATATGACTTTCACGCAGCTTCAGCTCCTGTTCTCTCTCTTGTTGCTGAAAGGTGAAAATTTCCAGTTTAGGCTTGCCTTGGGTTCTGGTGAGCAGCCTGTATCTAGTGGCTGTTCTGTTCTCTGGCTGGCTATGGGTTTACAAAATGACAACTCTTGAGAGCAGCAAATTCCTCACTAAATTCCAACCAGTTACATGCCAGAAACCTGGGACAAGGTCTAAATATAAATCTGGTTGTATCAAAGCATTGAAGGATATAAAATAAAATTCCAAAGAATGGATTCTAATCTCTGACCCTTGAATAGAGACTGAACATTAGACTAACTGAAGCCCAGAAGATCACATCTGCCTAAAGAGCAGAGGCCACTGCATAAACAATGTTGTTCAGAAAGAAGTTTGGTGGTAGTGTGTTCCCCAAAATATTGTGCACCCTATTAAACTTATCTGGGGTCAGAGAACAGAACAGCCACTAGATACAGAGGCTAGAAAATGGTGGCACACACACCTTTACTCCTAGCATTCCAGAGGCAGAGATCTGTCTGGATCTGAGTTCAAGGCCACACTGGAAACAGCTAGGCATGGTGACTCACACGCCTTTAATCCCAGGGAGTGATGGCAGAAAGCAAAAAGGTATATAAGGCGCGGAGACCAGAAACTAGAAACTTTTGGCTGGTTAAGCATTCAGGCTTTTTAGAAGCAGTTCAGCTGAGATTCGTTTGGAGAAGGACTCAGAGGCCTCCAGTCTGAGGAAACAGGATCAGCTGAGGAACTGGCAAGGTGAGGTAGCTGTGACTTGTTCTGCTTCTCTGATCTTCTAGCATTCACCCCAATACCTGGCTCCAGGTTTGATTTTATTAGCAAGACCTTCTAACATTCGTGCTACAAAAAAAGTATTCAGGAGTCCTAATTTCTGAGATGCTCAGAGCACCAGTTATCTGTTTATATTGAATCTGTCCCTGATTTGGTGTTCACTCAGCAAGCTATAGTCATCACATGAACATTCTGGCATCAGATTTTAGAGCACGTATACACATATTCTCTGGAAGAACTCAGGAATTAGCAGTTCAGAAATTTCCTGTTATGTTTAAATACACAAAAATTTGAAAACAGTTGCTCTGGTAACAGTTATAACTGGCTAAACAGGAAAAACTCTCTGCAATGAAATCTAAATAATAACCTTTGCTTTAAATGATTTCTGATGGTAATAGCTGTACTCAGCTATAGCCTTTGGTCATTGGGCTTTTATATAATCACATAAATGATTTACAGACATCCATTTAGATATTATCCAAAGATTTTTTTTCTATTTTCTGTTTAGATGTTAACTGCAGACGTACTCATATTTTACATGCCATTATTCACATCATTTTTTCACAATAGCACATTTACATGCCTCATTTATAGTGATTGCCCAGAATGACCAATTTGATACCATTGATAATAAAAGGAAAGTTTTATTTCCTTTTAATTCCTAAATTTAAATGTTTCAGTCTTTAGGTTTTATATTTGGTTTTCAGTGTACTGTCTTCCAGCTAAGAATGGTATTTCATAGGGTCATAGGTATGGATTACTTCACTCTTTCCCAGGGAGAGATCAGCAGAGAGCACTGTAAGTGGAAGAAACCAAATCATTTGCTATTAATATGACTTAAAATGGTGATCAACAGATAAAATCCTTCACGACCTCTAAATTTAAAAATCCAACCCATCTCCTAATGTCTCTGTTAGAGACATCTCCTAATGGCTGTTAAACCCATTCTCTCTTATGAGCAATCTCAGCTCATATAAAATGCATACTCTAGGTGCTGTGGTAAAATAAAAAGTTAATGTTAAAGTGATGCTGTGAATGTAAAGTGCAATAAACTCCCAACAAACATCATTTTGTTAAATGCCTGCAGAAAATATTCTGCTAGGAATTGAATGGAACCATTTTACTTCAAGTGATGAGATAATATGTTCTTTTCTGACAGTCATAAGCAAGGGATAAAAGAAGTATTGGCAGATAGCCATTACATTACAGTTTCACCCAGATGAATTTCGATAGATGTATAGAGATAAAGATAGATAATGACACAGGTATGCATACAGATATAGCTACAGATAAAATACAGGCACGTGGACAAGAGATGGCTCAATGAGTCATATCCCATGCTGCACAAGCACTTGACCTGAATATGAATGCCTAAGGCCAGCTGGAGTAGCACTTGTCTGAATTCCAGTGCTCCTGTGGAGAGATGGGAGTTGGGGCATGAGAATTCCCCAAAGACTAAAGTCCATTTATCTTGGCATGCACAATGGCAAAACAAAAGACTGCATATTAAGGTGAAGGTAAGGACTGACAATCATCAAGGTTGTCCACTGACCTCCACATGTGAGCCATGGCACAACCAACATTTACACATTAATACCCACCTACAAAATATACACAAAGATTTTATGTGTAGATGCAGAGATATCTCCCTTCAAGCATTTCCTCATGTCATATTTTCCTCTTAACAAATGAGTAATTTGAAAATGTTTTTGTAATAGAGACTGAGACTTCAGTTATTTCATATATCTGTGAAAGAAAGAAAAGATCTATGGTAAATGTTTATGGTGAAATACTTAAGTTAGAATTATAAAACGTAGTCATGCCCTTTGCTTCATAAGGCTCTTTCCTGGAAACGAGGATGACAAACTCTCAAAGCACCGGGTGTGTTCTCATATGCAGTATAGAGTTCAGATGAACTGAGAGTGATTTATAATTGCAGGAAATGGACTGTAGAACAAATTGCAAGTATCATTCCCTTAAATGTAAAATGTTTAAGAATCTCTCTAGTCAATGAGTCTCATTTCTTCCCAATGCATGTTCTAATTGGGATATAAAGTAAGAGAATACAGCTACATTTAGTGATTATTTATTCTCCTTACATTTCAATAGCTTTGAATATAGAATTTAGAACTAAAATTATAAACTAATATTCAGGGATATAAACATGAGACAAAGGGTAATTGGGAAGACTGTAAATGAATATAATTTGTCGTATTTCAAATAGCTTTCAACTCATAAACAGTCTTTCATTCATAGATTCTACACTGAGAAATTCATTTCATAAAAATCAAGGGTGAGTGTAGTAATATTAGGGAAGTTTAAGAAAGTGCATTTTAGTCACAGATGGTTGGATATCTAAGGATTGATTTTGAAGTGGCCCATCTTCTTGAGTCACCTTCTGATGCTATCTGAAGAAAAAAATGACTTATTAGGTATTGGGACATATTGCTCTTTCTCCTAGAATTATTAGCCCTAGTGCTTAATATCATTGTCATTTAGAAGTATTCAAATTTAGAATGTTGTTCAGAAGCAAACAAAAAGCAATTTTTCAAAGACAATCTGCAAATGACAAACAACTAATTAGTTTTGGCTGAAATATAATATTTGAGTGCCTTAATACTATGCCATCTCAATGCTCTCTCTCTCTCTCTCTCTCTCTCTCTCTCTCTCTCTCTCTCTCTCTCTCTCTCTCTCTCTCTCTCCTTCTCTCGCTCATTGGTTGTTTTCATTTTCTTTGACACTATAATTACATAATTTCCACCTTCATTCCCCCTTCTATCCCCTCATATACCCTCCCTGATCTTTTTCAATTTCCTGGCCTTTTTTCATTAATTGTTATTATACACACACACACCAAAGTTCTACATATGTGAGTTCAGCCTACCCAGTCTTTATAATGTTTCTTGAACTAATATATTTTCTTTTTTATTTTCCTTTTTTTCTTTTATTAAGAATTTTTTGTTCATTTTATATACCAACCACAGATTCCCCCTCTTCTCCCTCCTCCTGCCCCTCAGCCTTCCCCCTGCCCAAACTACCCCCCATCCCAACTCCCCCAAGGCAAGGCTTCCCTTGGAGAGGCCCCTGGAAGTGGGCTTAGGATCTGTCCCTGGTGCATAAATGGGCTTTTTGGAGCTTAGTGCCTATGGTGCAGGAGGGAGGGGCCTGGATCTGTCTCAACTGAACTAATATATTTTCAAGATTGACCAACGGTATTCGATAGACAATTTGATGCTCTTGCCTAAACATGAGATGAATAGGCTAAACTAGAGTAGACATGCTAAAGTAAAAAGGAAAATCTCAGAAGGCCTCAACCTATACAAGAACTATAGGAAACTAAGGATCACTGAGAAGGAAAGTAGTCCTCATTTTCTTTAACTGTATCATCTAAATTATGTGGATATTGCTGATTGGAAGACAATGGCTCCTGTCAACTAAGCTTCAAATGTCATTGCTGCCACAGTAGTAACCATAGTGAACTAAGTTATATTTTGTAGCTCATTTCACTCACAGGAATTTCTCTACAGTCCTACTTACTGCTACAATCTGTCACAGGAATGAGAAAGATGCATTGAAGAAAGATTATGGCTCACTGAGAAAATTTTTATATTTTTACTTCAACTATTGATTTATTTATATAGATATTAAATAAAAATAAGCTATCAGACATTGTTATGAAGGAGGGATGCACACAGAGGAAGATGGGGAAGTAATTTATATTAAAGGAATATGATTTTAAGTTACTGTTCATAAAAAGTGTCAGTCATGTAATTTAAAAACCAAAGAAATGGTTTGGAAATGCTCTGGTTTATGTTTACCTTATTCATATCAATGGATTGATGAGTAATTGTCTGTATGATATAATGCCTTTTATGTTTAAGCTTTAGTCACCACATTTGTAAGACTGGTCAGCATAAAAGACACATAATCTGGACTTAACTTTTAAGCAGACATATTTGGATGCAGGCTCCTGAAATGAAATACAATGTACCAAAAATGTTTTATTTAATGGGAATGGCCAAATCTACTAAGACTAGTAGAGAAAATAACACTGTATTTTATTTATATGTTAGAGTATTTCATGAATACAATCTCCTAAGAGTGAAATATGGTTCTTTAGAGAATACTAAAGACTTTCATTTTCAGTGCATTTTTTAAACAAGATTAAGTGCCTGGCTTTCTTTTGACTATAAATACTCAGTGTCTACTTTACAAAATCATCCAAATACATCTGTAAGCTAAAGTAATGTGTTAAAAATTATTTCCCAGTGAGACAAAATTATTATGATTATTAAGAAAAATAGCATAAAATAATTTTTTCTGCTTTAGCATTTTCCTAGTTTGGTTTCTATTGAGATAAACAACATGACCAAAAACAGCTTGAGGTTGAAAGTCTTCCTTTGGCTTACATGTCCTATTACATCTGTCATTATGAGAGAAGCCAAAGCGAGAACTAAACCCGGGCAGGAACTGAAAACGAGGCTATGGAGGAACGCTGCTTACTGGCTTGCTCTATACAGCTTGCTCAAGTTATTGTAATGTTCTTGCTGACATCTAACCAATAACTGAGGAAAGACATACTGTCTATAATACATAAAACCTAACCAATGTTGGAACACTTTCCCTCCAGATAAACGCCTGGCTTGTGAAGAGTCAGATGAAAGTTTGAAAGTTGCTCAAATATTTTAACAGGATTGTACATGATGGTTTTAACAAAGAATAGCCAGTCTTGAATACATCCATACAAATAAAATTATACAGGGTATATTTGGACCATATATATATATATATATATATATATATATATATATATATATTGCTTGTAACAACAATTCATGAAAACATTGGCCATGAATTTGAAACAGAGCAAGGAAAGATGTATATGTAGGAGGATTTGGGGAGAGCAAAGTAGAGAGGGAAATGATATCATTATATTATGTATTTCAAAAAGAAAAAGAAAAAAAGTAAAAATACAATTTGTGGACTTGTGTGCTTTAGTGTTACAATGAATACAGGCTAGCTGGAGCTGAAAATTCAGCTGAGATTAACAAGAGACAAGCATCAGCAAGGTGAAATCTTGGGAGTATTTCCTCAGAGTCATCACATAGAAGCTGTGGTCCATAGGGGTCAAAGCTATGTCTTAAGAAGGTAGCCATATCTGGCAATGTGTGAGAGCAACTGAGGCCTGGCACTAGCAGAGACCTTTGAGGAAGGTGCAATAGATCCCTGCTGTTGTCTTGCCCTGGCTTCCTTTGATGATGGACTCTAGCCTGTCAGGTGTAATAAACCCTTTATTTCACACACGCACGTGCACACACACAGGCATGCTCACATGCACTAAATAGAGTTATGCCACTTGGCTTGTATTGACAGTATTCTCCACAAGAGCCATAGACTAACAAAAACTCAAGTACCTGGTTCAAGAAACCTACATTCATGTTCTTGATCAGGATCATCCAATTGACTCTCAGAACAGCATAGGCTATTGGTGTTGCCCTCAGTTGCCTCTCAGACATTGAAGGTAAATCTCCAGTGCTGAAGATACTGCATACTTTAGACACAGGACTCAGAAGATTTGATAAGGATCAACCTGGAAGCCTCCTTCTTGATGTCTAACATTCATAGGATCAGAAAGTACTCTGTAAGCTGTCAAAGGAGGGGAGCAATAAATAGTACCAACCAGATGTGATGTCCATGACATCTGTAAAGGTTCAGTATTGGCATTCATATCTTTGTGGTAACCAGCAGATGTCTGATTTTAATTAAGATTGTTCAACAGGAGGGAAATTATAGCTGGTACTGGAAACCTGGTCAAATACTGGGGCTAGTGAGGTAATCGAACTTAAAAAAGAACCTATTGCTTCCACTTTACTAGGCAAAAATAATTCCAAAGTACATTCTAAAATTTATCCATATGCCTACAGGTAAGTATAGCTCTCACCTCTCATCAATGAAGCTTCACTTGATGGCAAATGGAGACAATTACAGAAAACCACAACTAGCTATAATACAGAGATCAAGAGATCATGAGAATCCCAGCTCCAACTGATAAGTCTACATCAAATTTCCTGTACCTAAGGCTCGGGGAACACGGAGGAATCGGGGGCAGAGCAGAAAGACTGTAAGAGCCAGAAGCCTGGGGTCTTCCATGAGATTGTGTCTCCTGGAAATGACAGAAAAGCAGCACCCGTGATAGCTGTCACAACAGTATGCCTGCCTAAACAAGACCTAAGCAATGTGAACTGACATGCTAATGCATAAGGGTGAAATATCCTGGGGTCTTACTTGTAGACAAAGAACTGCAGTTAACTAATGACTGCTGAGAGAGGGAGAAATAAACTCTCCTGTAGCTGGGGTTTTTCTCTCCGGCTCCTGCCATGTCCTCACAGTCCCACAGCCCATTTATAAAATAATCACTCAGACACTTATATTACTTATCAACTGTATGGTCGTGGCAGGCTTCTTGCTAACTATTCTTATATCTTAAATTAACCCATTTCTATTCATCTATACGTTGCCATGTGGCTCGTGGCTTACCGGTACCTTAACATCTTCTCATGGCAGCGGGCTGGCAGTGTGTCCCTGCCTCAGCCTTCCACTTCCCAGAATTCTTTTTTCTGCTTGTCCCGCCTATACTTCCTGCCTGGCTACTGGCCAATCAGCATTTTATTAGCATTTTATTTATACAGAGTGATATCCACAGCACTATCCCATGGAATAACCCCCAAAGGAGTTATCCAATGCAAAATGGACAACACTGAAATCATATACATCTGAGCCACACTTAATTACTCAGCACACTGTATTTATATATATAAGCATTTGATTGTGTAGGAATACATTTTTTTGAAAGAGGCCATCAGTTGTAGAGGGAGTTGCTAAGACAGGAGAGGTAGGAAGTAGGAGAGAGAAAGGGGAAGTGATGTAATTTTTTTAGTTTAAAATTTTAATTAAAAAAGTAAAAGAAAACTGGGCAGTGATGGTGCATGCCTTTTATCCCAGCTCTTGGGAGGGAGAGCCTGGCCAATCTCTGTGAGTTCAAGGCAAGCCTGGTCTACAGAGAAAGTTCCAGGACACCCAATGCTACACAGAGAAATCCTATCTCAAATGGAAATCCTGTCTCAAAAAAGAAAACAAAACAAAAAAAAGTAAAAGAAGTAGCAAACTAATATAGCATAACTCGTAGCTTGTTCCCCAAATCTTTAAAAACTACCTACTTTGTTTGACAGGAATACAACAGATTAAATCACATTTCCCAAAGTCAATTTCATACCTCTATACAAGCCTTTACTTCTTCTATGTAAGATAAAACAGTTTACTGGATTCCCACTGATGTTTTCACTCTGGAAGTACTCTCCAACAAAATGTTAACAATCTTCATGTATTTAATGTCACTTACCTTTGGATTTTAATGGATAGTGCTGGTCAGTTGGCTTGCAAATGGTGCAAATGAAATCTCATCTAACACCTGGTACATTGACCTCTCCTTTCACCACAATATTTTCTCTAGTCTTTGATGAAATTACCCTTATAGTTCATTTCTGTGAATTAAAGTAGCAGCAATTACTTGGTTATAGCTGAAGCAACCCTGCCCTCTACTGGCTGCCCTTCAATTTGCACAGCAGAGATTTGTTCCTCTTTTCACTTGGTTAGAGTTTGGCAATCTAAGTGAGAAAGAAATCCATGCACAGTAATTAATTGTCTCACAGTTTCACCAAATAATAGTGTTCATACTTGGGTTAATTTTCTTAGGATAATTTTGAATGTCTTGAAATAAATATAGTCTCAATTAAAAATGAAAATTAGTGGAGTAACAGAGCAGGAGCATTGGAGGAGAGACAGAACAGGAGGGGAGAGGAGGGTAAGGGACAGAGGTGCTAGGGAACAGAGGAGGGGTCAGAGGGGAGAAGGGGGATGAGAGAAGAGAAAGATGGTTAAAGGTAAGTTTTCAAGATCTGGAATGAAGACAGCCTTCAGTGTAGATAGATCCCATTATGAAATGCTTCAATAAAAGTAACATTAAAGAATCTGTTTTGACTCCCTTGGTGTCTTAGGTCATATGGATAACAGGCTAAAGTATAAGTTTACTGGCAATCTAGAAATTATTTATTCAAAATCCAGCTACAAGCAATCCTTTTCTTATCTCCTATGACCACTTTTCACATAGAAAGGTTTTAACCCTGTAGCAATACAGACGGAAGACACCTTCTCAGGATATTCTACCTCTGAACTGATAGTTTCTAAGCTTTTGACTAAAAAAGCTTTTCACTGACACAAAACTATAAGAAATTTTACAAATTTCAATATAAAATGTATGTAGAACTCATACAACCCTCAAACTAGCTGACAAATGAAACCAAAAGTCAGGTAAGTGATTTGAATAGACATTTCTGCAAAATAGATGGACCAAGACAATAAGCATGTGGAAAGTATTGCTGCCTGAGCAGGGGCAGCATCTAGCAGCACAGGGTTCAAAGGGAAATCCACTGAGTTGGCACATACTAGACTTTCTTATCTGAGTGGGGTTAAGGGAATCAGACCCTCACTTTTCCTTTTTTATTCTCTATTCTTGTGTGTTCTTTTTATTGTACACTTCTTTTTCTACAGCTTACATACCCCAACAATGTTTTTTCAAGCAATATAGGAATTACAATGTGGTTACATTCTGTTTTATCAAGTGAATGATTTACAATGAATACAAAACAAACAGTAAAAAAACAGTATGTTTTACATATCCCTTACATAATTAAACATTTTAGATATTACATGTGAAAAACAATTTTTTCCAAGAACTCACATATATTTGTACCAAAGCAACTTGTTATAGGTTAACCAGTTACAAAGAAAGGGCCAGTTACTTTATTATTTATATTGAAAGATAACCTTATAAGGAATCACAAACTTATAATTTTATATGTGAAGAAGAATCAGTCAACACTACTTTAAATTTTAAGGTACATACCCACTCATCAATAGTTTTTTGTGTCAGGATATTGAGGGCAAAAATGGGTACAAGATGTAGATCATCATTTTTGGTCATCAACCAATCCTAGGAAGAAAAGTGCTTCAGCTAGTAATAATTGGGCTACTTTGTTCTTGTTCCCTGACCTTAAAGAGTTCAGCATTCAACTATGTGCCTTTCTGAAACTTTAGATTATCTTCTTGGGTTTCTCACATCAAAGCTATTTGACAAAACATCTTAGTCTAACTTTAAGTTATTTTCAAAGCTTGGTTTCAGTTGTGATGCACTCTGTAACCTATGAACACATCTCCCAACATTAAGGCTAAAAGAATTTAAACTAGCTAGCTAACTGAGACTCAATTATTTCTCTTAATCATTAACCTAAGCCACAGTCTATACAGCTCCTCAATAGAAACTCATGTGTTCTAGCTGTGTGACACTTCCTTGTTTTATTTTTTACCATCGAAACTCTATTTAAACTAATGTTACTATTATCAATTAGACAGTACAGCTTAGGAAGAAATCATCTTCATTATAATCCACACATAAAAATGTTCGGTAGGATGGGATGTTTACATAATATAAACAAACTATATTACAGGCAGTGAGGATCTCCCCACACCCATTCACACCATTTCAGAGACCATAGAAAGATAACAGCATCGAACATATTAAGGCACAGCAGAAACAAGACATTCTAGGGTCTGTGGTCTTGGGGCCTTGCCTATCCTAGATACACCCATCAGGGATTTTCCTATTGGTGGGCTGACACCTGAAATTCAATTGCCCTCTGCTGCTCCTCTGACATGAACACAGCCAGTAGAAATAATACTTGTCACCATTTGTCATTTTGCTTTGTGTGATTTAAAAGACAAGGCAAATGAAGACAGCCTTGCAAGGAAAACAGAATCTTCTAGAGAACCACCAAACATATTAAATGATGACAAGTGTCTGGGGATAAACTGTGGATTTACTGAGTTCCATTGGTGGATTGCCCAACTTCATACTTTCAGAGTGGTGGTGGGCTGTTCTATTTTAGGGCTCCTGTAGTGCTAGAGAGAATGTGATGGGAATAGAGTATGTCAAAACAACTGAAGCTTGCTGATTTTAGTTTAGCTATTTTTTTCTAGAATAAGATCCACTTGGATAGCACTAAATCTTTGTTTCATTCCCAGAGAGCTAAAAACAGTATCCACTCCCCCAACCCCACGGTGTTTTCCACAGGATCTGGGCTCACCTCACTGGTTCTCAAGGATGAATTTTCCCAGTTGTTAACTCTTACAAAGGCAGCACAACTGGAGGTGATGAGATGTCTCGAATGTTATGACTGCTTACTTCATATATGGCGAGTACTATTATGGTGTCACAAGGGTTTTCCTGCTACATTCTATAGCCACAGCTACTTTGAGAGCAGTTACTACCTGTGGTGCTAAAATGTGAAATTGTGAAGTATTTTTATTCTGTTTTCAGGCTCACTCCTTCAGAACAGGAAGGACTTCTAATCTGTCCAGAATTCACTATAACATGTCAGGAGAGTTCCTAATCTCTGTACAGCTGCAGAAATGCCACTCCCATATGCTTTATGGAGACTGCGACCTGACTGATTGATTCTTGTTCCAAAGAAACTCAAGAAGAGTAGAAAATGCCTATGTCCTTCACTGGACCACACAGTTACTATCATAATAAAGTTCAGATTTTTTTATTGTTTACAAAATTTTCAGCATGTTTTGGACAAGAATCTAGGTTTCAAACTCTTTGGAGAGAGGAAATGTGTGGTGATATTTTATCTGTGTCCCCTAATAAAATTTATCTGAGGATCAGAGGAAAAAGCCAGACACTGTATTAAACATAGAAGTCAGGCAATGGTAGCACACACCCTTAATCCTATCATTCGTGAGGTAGAGATCTGTCTGGATCTCTGTGAGTTCAGAACCACACTGGAAATAGAGCCAAGCATGGTGACACATGCCTTAAATTCCAGCATTAACCGTAGAGGTCTGGAGGTCTGGACAGACAGACAGGAAGTGATGTAGGTGAGAGGAGAGAGGAAATGAGTTAGCATAATAGAAAGGAAAATAGGCATGGGTATACAAGAAATAGGTCTCTTTGAAAGCTGAGTTATTGGTGAGGTGAGATTAGCTTGTGGCTTTTTCTGTTCCTCTGATCTCTCAGGTTTTCACCCCTATATCTGGCTCCATGTTTTTTTTATTAATAAGACTATTTAGCAATTTGTAAAAAGAAATGCAAGCAAAAAATAAATTCATAATATTCATAATTTGGCAACAAAATAGCTGTAATTGTAGTAAAGCAAGAATCTAAAAATGTTTTATCAAGCAAGGTATGTCTTATAAAATGATGGGACTATTTCTATTGTTACAATAATTCATATACTTATTGGCTGTGTCTTATTATCTGTGTTGTCACTATTTTTTTTTTTTTTTGGTTTTTTGAGACAGGGTTTCTCTGTGTAGCTTTGCGCCTTTACCTGGAGCTCACTTGGTAGCCCAGGCTGGCCTCTAACTCACAGAGATCTGCCTGTCTCTGCCTCCTGAGTGCTGGGATTAAAGGCATGCGCCACCACCGCCCGGCTTGTCATTATTTTTAAAGAGCATTTAAATTACTTTTTTTTTTTGAAATAGTTAAAAGTTAGCATGTAAATGTCACCTCCCAATCTATGTTTTTATAAGGTCATGCAGTGGGCACACGTTCCAGGTGCCATGTTAATGATTTTATGTGTCTAATCTCGTTTACTCATTCGCATGGTGTAGGAGTGTGGGTTTCAGATGTGCCGCATAAAGAGTGATGCTGCAAGGTCCCTTCTCTTTGCATGCGCTGATTTACAAAATGCACTTGGATGGAAGCCACAGTGCCCTACTACGGTCTGTGTGATGCCTTCATCACTCAAAATGGAGCCCCTAAGGTGGTGGCAGATGAACGCTCTCCAGTGAAGCATGTGTTTCTAATTTGGGATTGTCTTCCTGCAGGGGATCTGACATCAAAGATTCTGTGAGTTCTGAAAGGCCTTGAGGTTTCTCATTTGTTGTCTTCTCACATGGAATGATGTGGCATACACCACCTTTTGCTTAGGATATGATCATCCTAACAGATGGCTGACTGCTCAGCCTACTGGGAGCTCTGCTTTCCATCTGGAGACAGTCTGGTTAGTCCTCCAAAGCCTGAGCATGCTTGCCATGGGGCAAAGTTCAGGGGTAATGAGGACATGCAACAGCACAGTAAAGAAGAACACACAATCCTTCTGTATACATTTTTATCAATAAGTGTTCAGGACTCATCTAATCATGGAAAAACTTAGAGTAAAAAAAATGTTTAACCTTAAATATTAAACAAGAGGATGAGATCATTTAATACTTCTATAAACTACTAAGTCCACACTATTCTCCTATCTCCTTTTGTCTACTAAGATTAAGAAATTGTCAAATAATGTAAATGTTAACCTCTGAAGAGTCTTAGAATGACCCTCTGTGGATCCACATACTTTCACTTCCAAAGTCCTATGGGGATCTGCTCTGCAGAGGATAGTGTCACCACTGTCTTCATCGTGAAATAATCTGGAAAGCAGACAGTGGGACTCTTTCCTATAAATAATCTGAATATCTGCAAAGCCAAGGGGCAAAGCTCCTGGGGATGGACACCCAGGAAACCTGGGAGGGTCTGATACACCAATTCCAGCAAGGATGGGTCAGTGTGCTTAGATGTAAAACTATCCATGTTTTCTTTCATAGTTGCTTTGAAGATGAAGTCAACATTGACTTCATGGTTTTATCATTTTTGATAATCTGGGACTGGCTATTGAGAAGGACACAAATGGATCCCATTTCAGCAGGTAGAGCAGGTTTTTCCATTTTCTGTTTTGTCTGTTCTGAAAATGCAACTTCACATGAAATTACAATCTGAACCCTTTCGTGGTTGCTTTTCAGTGAATGGCTAGCAAATAGAACTAATGCCAGAAGTAAACTAAGGTGGATGAGTGAAACCTGTCTTTCAATTTCAGACCAATTCTACTGTCAAGTTAGTGTCTGGAACAAAAGGGCAAGAAATTCCTAAAGTAGACACATCTTTATTTCTGTACATCTTTATTTCTCCCCAGAAAGCAGCAGGGTTGGAGAGAGAGGAGTATTGCTTAGCCAACTGGATATATCACATGAGCCAACACAAATGTTTTTGAAATTGAGAATATTAAATGATCCCTGGGTCTGGTATGTAGTACCTATTTAACTGTAAATGGTACACACACATAAATGACAATAATTTAGACACTAAGTTTTGCAATGCTCAATGACACTATATAGTTAAAAGTTATTGCTATTTCTATAAGACAGATAAAATCATGTATTTATAACCCAGGTGGTAAATAAGTACCTAACATCAATATTAACTAACAGATCAGATTGAGGTATTTAAAGGTTCTTAGTAATATATCTCTCTGATTTCTTCCTGAAGATGTTATTATTTGGAGGTATGTCTGAGAAACAGAATTCTTTGAGGTAAATACTTCTCAGGTCCTCCCCTTGACATTTTACATTTTGTGTTCTGAAGAAACTGTCTAACTCAGAATGACTGCCTCAAATCATTGTGTTATTTATTCATGACCTTGGGAATTCTTGTGGGATAAGTAGGCTCCAGTGTGAACTGAAAGGGAGATGGTTGAAACACCCCATGTGAACACAGATACCATCACTATTGCTTATTGCCTGAGTTGTCTTGCTATAGGTTTTTCAAGCAAAGAAATGCAGACAACATAGTTTAGTATTCTTTATAGGGTCAGCAAAGTGGTTCATTTGATAAAGGAGCCCGCCATCCAGTCTGACGACCTGAGTTCAATTCCTGGAACCAACACGGTGGAAGGAAATGACTGCTGAAAGTTGTCCTTTGACTTCCACATGCACACATGCATTGCCTACCCAACCCCCCAAAACACATGTGCATGCACGTGCATACACACACACACACACACACACACACACAAATAAATAAATAAATAAAATTAAAATGTTATCCTTAATAATTGGCATTAAATAGGGAGATTGTTTCTCCTTTTTGTTGACAACTGATTTTATGTGCAGTGATTTATGTACAAAAATTATTCCAGGTACCTGAGGTAAATGTTTCCTCTTTAAATATGAATTTATTAAAACCCTCCTGTAACACTAACTGCTACATGGTCTTATAAATAAAAAACATGGAGCGAGATATTGGAGTGAATGCTGAAAGATTAGAGAAACAGAACAAGCTACAGCCAACCTTACCTGGCCAATTCCTCAGCTGCTCTTATTTCCTCAGACTGAAAGCCTCTGACTCTTCACCAGAATGGATCTCAGCTGAACTGCTCAAAAGCCTCTAGTTCCTCAAAATTAACATGACCTCAGAATGTGGTTCTACCAGCTAGACAGATTGGTTACTTCTATAACCAAGATTAGTTTTATCATGAAACTTGAAGTTTTAAAAAGGTTAGGAATTATGAGGAAAGAGTCATTCTATATGGAGTGACAAAAATTATCTCATATGTGGAAAATTATAGATACCTCTAATAATTTGCTATAATGAGTAATTAAAATTGATGACTGATAGCAAAGACTCTGGTTTGGGAAACACCCATATTTCTAAATCCAGTGGAATTTTTAAAATTAAAAACACATTTCTATAATTTGTATATTCGTGGAGTTAGCTTTCATTATGAGAGCTATTACCTTCTAAACTGCATAATCTCAGGTTTACTCTGCGCCCTTGCATATCACTCACTCAGCGCTTTAAACGGACACTTCTCCACATCACCTACAACTTCCACTGGCTACCTCCAGAGTTAGGGAGCCATGATCAAGGCAGTCTTATTCACCTGCTTATCATTTTAGACAAGTTTTAAAATTACTTGATTCAAGCCGGGCAGTGGTGGCACAAACCTTTAATCCCAGCACTTGGGAGGCAGAGGCAAGTGGCTCTCAGTGAGTTCAAGGCCAGCCTGGTCTACAAAGCCAGTTCCAAGACAGCCAGGGCTGTTGCACAGAGAAACCCTGTCTCAAAAAACAAAAAAAACAAAAAAAACAAAAACAAAAAAAATTACTTGATTCAAATATTTATAAGGTATGTTTTAGGAGATAACTCTTGAGATTTCTTTGTACAGATTGAGGGTGGAAATAACTGACCACTGTGTTCTTACTTGTCAAACGTTACCAGTTCACTGACTACTTAAGCTTGCGTGTTACCCTTTCTCCTCTTTTCTCAATATGTGCATCTGTAATACCCCCTTAACCTTGCAGATATCTATCAGGACTGTCATTTGTGAGAAATTTTATTTTTAAGGAAGTGTGTATTGGTCACTATTAGAAATAACCAGTGGGTGTCAGTGTTCCAACACAGAGAACATCTGGCTGTTCTAAGAGTCCAAAAGCAGCTTGTGGAAGGAATAAGCAATGTAATTATGCAAACATAAGTAGTGAGCTGAAAGATTCTGGGGTCCTCTTAATCCACCCACATCAGCTACTGTAGATAGTTTGGACAGATTGTCTGGCATCTTTTTGTTTTTCACTTGTCTCCTTCAGTTTCAAAAGATTTTTTTCTTTTATATTTCTGACATACATTACATACCAATTTCAATTTCCACTCCTCCACTCTGCCCAGTGTCTTCCCAAACACCCCCATCAACTACTCCTCCATTCCCCTTAAAAAAAAATGCCTCCAAGGGATATCCACCAAATACGGCCTAACAAGTTACAATGAGACTATGCATAAACCCTTATATCACAGCTGGACTAGGAAACCCAGTAGGAGGAAAAATGTCCCAAGCATAGGCAAAAGAGTCAGAGACACCCCCTGCTCCCACTTTTGAGAGTCCCACAAGAACACCAAGATGTACAATCCTAAGGTATATGCAATAACCTAGTTCAGACACATATAGGGACCTTGTTTGTCTCCAGTCTCTGTGAGCTCTTATGCACTCGGTTTAGTTGATTCTGTGAGCCAAGTTCTCACGGTATCCTTGCCAATCCCCTCTGGCTCCTACAATTCTTCCTCCTCCTCTTCTAAAGGATTCCCCTGGCTCCACCTGTCATTTGTCTGTGGGTCTCTGTATCTGTTCCCATGTTGCTTGATGGTGCTCCTCTCATGATACCTGAGGTAGGCACTGATCTATGAGTATAACAGATACCAGAATATCATTAGGAATCATTTCAGTTCCTTTATTGTTCTTTTGCCAGTACAGCTTGGTTCTATCCTGGTTCTTTAGGCTGTCCTGACTCTGGTTCCTGGCTATCCAGTCAGTGTCAGGCATGGGTCCCCTCTCCTGGCCTAAGCCTCAAGTTGGATTCCCACAAGTTCTGTACCACCATTATCCCAACACATCTTGCAAGAAGGACAGATTGAAGGTCGAAGGTTTTGTGGCTGATGAGACTTGTCTTGTTATAGAAGATGGCCAGGTTGAGCTAATTTGTATTACAAATTACTAGGGACTTCACTAGGATCACCCTCATGGATTCCAGGGAGTTTCCACTGCACTAGGTTTCTACATCACCTCTATGTCCTCCAATTGCAGTCCTCTCCCTGAGTACTTTCTTCCTCTACCTCCTCACACCTCCAAACTGATCTTTCCTGTTCCCATCCCAACTTGCCCTCGGTCCACCCACAAAATCTATTTTATTTCCCCTTTCCAAGGACATCCACATATTGCACCTTGAGCCCTTCTGGTTACTTAGCCTGTCTGGGTCTGTGGATTTTAACATGGTTACCCTTTACTTAACAGCTACTATCCATTTATAAGTGAGTACATAACATATTTGTCTTTCTGGGTCTGGGTTACCTCACTCAGAGTATGTTTTATAGTTCTATCCATTTGCCTGAAAATTTCATGATGTCATTGTTTCTATCAGCTGAGTGTAAATGTACCACATTTTTCTTAACCAGTCTTGGGTTAGAGGACATTTAGGTTATTTGCAGATTTTGGCTACTATGAATAAAGCTGCAATGAACATGGTTGAGCAAGTGTCCTTGTGATAGGATGGAGCATCATTTGGGTATATGCCCAAGAGTGGTATTGCTGGGTCTTGAGGTAGATCAATTCTCAATTTTCTGAGAAACCTCCATATTGATTTTCACAGTAGCTGTACATGTTTGCATTTCTACCAGCAATGGAGGAGCATTCCCCCTTGATCCACATCCCTGCTGGAACAAACTGTCACTAGTATTTTTTTTTATCATAGACATTGTGACAGGTGAAAGATGGAATCTTAAAGTATTATTGATTTATATTTCCCTGATGGCTAAGGATTTTGAACATGTTTTAAATGTTTTTCAGTCATTCAAGAGTCCTCTATTTAGATCTGTTCCCCATTTTTTTAAAATTGGATTATTGCTTTGATGTTGCCTGGTTTCTTAAGTTTTTTAAATATTTTGGATTAGTCCCATTCTTTTTTTTTTTTTTTTTTTTTTTGGTTTTTCGAGACAGGGTTTCTCTGTGTAGCTTTGCGCCTTTCCTGGAACTCACTTGGTAGCCCAGGCTGGCCTCGAACTCACAGAGATCCGCCTGCCTCTGCCTCCCGAGTGCTGGGATTAAAGGCGTGCGCCACCACCGCCCGGCTGGGATTAGTCCCATTCTGTAGGCTGATGTTTTGTCACTTTGACAGTGCCCTTTGCCTTACAGAAACCTCAGTTTCAGGAGGTCTCATTTATTGATTGTTGTTCTCAGTACCTGTGCTATTGTTCTGTTCAGGGAACTGTTTTCTGCCTAGTGAGTTCAAAGCTATTTCTCACTTTCTTTTCCATTAGGATCAGTGTGTCTGGTTTTATGTTGAGGTCTTGTACTTGTACTTGAATTTTGTGCAGGGCGATAGATATGGATCAGTTTGCATTCTTCTAGACGCTGACATCCAGTTAGACCAGCACCATTTGTTGAAGAATATTTCTTTTTTTTCCCATTGTGTATTTTGGGTTCTTTATCAAAAATCAGGTGCTATAGGTGTGTGCATTTATGTCTGGGACTCCACCGATGAACATCTCTCTTTTTATGTTAATACCATGAAGTTTTTATTACTATTGCTCTGTAGTACAGCTTGAAATCCAGGATGGTGACACCTCTGGATGCTCTTTTATTTTACAGGATTGTTTTAGCTATCCTGATTTTATTGTTTGTTTGTTTGTTTTACAGATGAAGTTGAGTGTTACCCTTTGAGATCTGTAAAGAAAGAATTGTGTTTAAATTTTTATAAGGATTGTGCTGGATCTGTAGATTGCTTTTGTTAAAATGATCATTTTTACCATTAATTCTACCAATCCATGAACATGGGAGATCTTTCCATCATCTAATATCTTCTTCATTTTTTTTTCAAAGACTTGAAATTTTTTGTAATACAAGTCTTTCACTTGCTTGGTTAGAGTTACCCCAAGATTTTTTTTATAGTATGTGTGGCTATTGTGAGAGGTATTTTTCCCTAATTTTTTTCTCAGCTCATTTATCATTTGTATATAGGCAGGATGCTGATTCTTCTTAGTTAGTTTGTATCTAGCCACTTAAGTAAAGATGTTTATCAGCTGTAGGAGTTTCCTAGTAGAATTTTTGCAGTCATTTATGTATACTATCATATCATCTCCAAATAACAATACCTTGAATTCTTCATTTCCACTGTTTAACCCCTTGATTACCTTCAGTGGTTTTATTGCTCCAGCCTAATTTTCAATTAGTATACTGAATAGATATGGAGAGAATGGAAAGCCTTGTCTTGTTCATCATTTTAGTAGAATTGCTTTGAGTTTCTACCCATTAAATTTGATGTTGATTATTGGCCTCCTGGAAATTGCCTTTATTATGTTTGGGTCTGATCCTTGTACTCCTAATCTCTCCAAGACATTTATCATGAAGTAGTGCTAGATTTTGTCAAAGGCTTTCTCAGCATCTAATTAGGTGGTCACATATTTTTTTAAATTTCAGTTTGTTTATATGGTGAATTACATCTGCTGATATTAGTATGTTGAACCATTCCTGCATCTCTGAGATGAAGCCTAATTGATCATGGTGAATGATCTTCTTGATGTGTTCTTGGATCCAGTTTGTCAGTATTATATTGAGTATTTTTGCATCCATGTTCATGAGTATAATTGGTTTGTAATTCTCTTTCTTTGTTGAATCTTTGTGTGGTTTGAGTATCAGGATAACTGTGCCCTCATAATATGAATTTTGCAATGTTCCTTCTGTTTGTATTTTATGGAATAAATTGAGAAGTATTGGTGTTAGCTGCTCTTTAAAAGTTTGGTAGAATTCTGCACTAAAACCATCTGGCCCCATTTTGTTTGTTTTTGTTTTTATGACTGCTTCTATTTCCTTGGGTCATATGTCCATGTGTCTGATCTTGATTTAATTTTTGTAAGTGGTATCTATTGTAAAAGTTATCCATTTCTTTTAGATTTTATAATTTTGTGGAGTACAGGGCTTTAATGTATAAAATAATGATTCTTTGAATTTCTTAGGTGTCTGCTGATTTTGTTAATTTGGATATTCTCCTCTCTCTCTCTCTCTCTCTCTCTCTCTCTCTCTCTCTCTCTCTCTCTCCTCTCTTCTCTCTCTCCCTCTCCATCTTTTTGTTAGTTTAGATAATGGTTTGTCTATCTTGTTGATTTTTTTTAAAGAATCAACTCTGTTTCATTCATTCTTTGTATTATTCTCTTTGTTTCTAGTATATTGATTTCAGCTCCAAGTTTAATTACTTCCTGCCTTGTACTTCGCTTGGGTGAGCTTGCTTCTTTTTTCTCTAGTGCTTTCAGCTGTGCTGTTAGATTGCTAATATGAGATCTCTCCATTTTCAAAGAAAAATTCATGTTGTTTTCTTTTCAAAATTTAATACTGGCCATTTGCTGAAAAATGTTGCTTCCACCATTCAACATTGTGTAGTTCTTAAATATAATCTTTCTCCTTGATTTCAGTTATTTGCTCAGTGGGTTATTGATAAAAGGGGAAGACAATAATTCTTGCTGTACACATTTGTATCAGGCTTCTTGGTAGGCATTCTATGAACATCATTTACTCTTTAACAAACTAGTAAAGTATTCATTCATGCCATTGAATGGATCTGGGAGAGAGGTAACAAGAAATCAAATAACTTCACTCTATATAAAGCATTCCAATAAGTAAGAGAAATTGTGTTAGAAGTCAAAATGAATGGAGTCTCTGTCTTCCCATCATATCCTTCTTGCTTCAGGCTATACCTAAAAAAATCAATATCCCTGTTCTTGAATGTGTTGGATTTTTAACAGATTCAATAATGGTGTCTCTTATTTCATCACTTTGATTCTGAACAATTTTGAAGTAGATACAAGAGAATTAGGGATGGATATTTAAAGACTATTTGTGTAACTGACAAAAACTTTAAAGTATATGGCCCATTGACCTTATCTACTTCCCTCTCTTATCTCTGAATCTGATAAGAGTTGTCCATCTATAACCAACACAGCCAGGAAAGCCCAGGCTAGCCACACAGGCCATTTTTCATACCATGTGTCTAGAGAGAACAGAAGAATATAGAACAGAAAAACAAAATTGGCAAATCTAGCCTTCCAAAGTCGTTTTCCCCTGTTTTCTTTTAAACTAAAATATTATATAATCCAGATAAAGCAATATTTCCTCCAAGTAAGAAGAGGCCTGTTGTCTATATTGTCACTCCCCATGAAAACATGAGAGAGTAAGAGAACTGTTGACAAAATACCCGTGTTTTAATATTTGAAATGTCAAACAAGATTATGTCAAAGAAGATGTAGTACTTTCTCTAATGTGGTGGTTGTCTGGAGTTGGGTTGTATGTAAATAAAATTCATTGACTCTACTGAGTGATGAATTTTAAGATGAACCATCATATTGGCTATTCTTCATATGTTAGTACTAACACACACACACACACACACACACACACACACACACACACACACACGTTCATAAACATAGAAAGAGTACCATATTCTTCATGCATGTGATAATGGGGCTTCTGAGATGAGGAAGGGAACCAGCAGGAATGAATGGAGGATAGAGATTGGAGTTGAGGAGAAAAATTAACAAAGACAAAATGTGTAAGAAAATTTCAGTCAAACCTGTTATGTGGTATGCTTCATTGAAAAAAAAATCAAAAGCAAATAAAATGTAATAGCACATGGGAGGAGTCTAAAGGACTAAATGGAAAGGGAGAAATGAAGCAATTTTGTTTTAATTAAAAAAAATTAAAGGACAGAGAATGGGAAATCAGTGAGCTGATATTTCGGGGTTAGTGAGTGAAATAGAAACATCTATATAAGGAGAAGAATTGGTCTTAGTAAGGAAATAGTTGGTCTCAAGTAAGAATGAGATGGTGGGATATATCGCTACAGATGTGAGTAGGTGTGTGGGGACTGGAAGTTTCTTCACAGCACTTCAAGTGAGATAGGAAGCAACCATCAGCTGACTGAGATTTAGAGAGGCGGTGTTGAAAGACAGTGTTTGAAAGTGAAGAAGACGATAAAATTGTCTTCTAGGTAAATAAGAGAAGAAGTGTGTAGGGGGAATACATTTTCTCTAGTGGGCAGCCTTTATGGCCTGCTTGAAGTCTTTATAAATCTGAATATATTTAGTGTTAGCTTTTTCTCTCATATAGTTGCACACTAGCTGTACAGACATGAACAAATGCACACACACACACACACACACACACACACACGAGATACAGAAATACAAACATACACACAGAGAGAATCACAGACAGATACACACACCCACACTTCTCATCCCCCATACTTTAAAAGAAGAATTTTATGTTTTATAGACTCTTCAAAACATCCTTTGATTTAGTGCTATATTCATATTACAGTTATAGTTGAAAAACTATTAAAAATAAGTTCACAAAGAATGGATATGATATA
Source organism: Peromyscus maniculatus bairdii (assembly GCF_049852395.1). Taxonomy (NCBI): domain Eukaryota; kingdom Metazoa; phylum Chordata; class Mammalia; order Rodentia; family Cricetidae; genus Peromyscus; species Peromyscus maniculatus. The sequence goes on along the minus strand of NC_134855.1, from coordinate 87,022,382 downwards.
TAATTGTAGGCTGGTCTACACTCCTTCTCTTCTTCCTCTCTTCCTCCTGTTCTTCCCACCCTCCCTTCTCCTCCATCTCCACTCACTCTCCTCCCTGTTGGCCTTCTAAATTCTGAAAATTGCTCTTAATTGTAAAGCAAATAAAAATATGAACACAAGCATCCAAACAAGATAAGTAACTAAATATATAAAAACTAAAACTCACTTGAGAAATCACTCTTCCCACTCTTTACACACAGGGATACTGAGGATCAAGGAGAAGGACTAGTCAAAACTTTTCCAGATTTCATACATTTCTAACCAGCCATGCATTTCTACCTTGTCATACCACAGCTTGTTTCATTTGGAATACTTACTATTCAGCCTCTAATAATCATTTTAATTAATCATTTTGAAATAGTATAGATACAGTAGTGATGTCCTGTATAGTTTAAGGTATGAAGAATTTATGTGTAAAGGTCCTTCATGGGTTACACTAATGCCATAATGCCCTTTTATATGTTAAATTCATGATAAAGTATTTATGTCTTAAAACTAACTTTATTGTGCCATGGTGATCATTGATGTGGTTCTTAGGTTTCATAAGTTAGTAAAGGCTAGAGGATCAGGGAGCTTGTTGTGAGACTGTGTCTCCTAGTAATGTCAGAAGCTATATCCACAAAGCCTCACTGACTTCACTGAAGAAGGACATGAGTTGAAGAAGGATAATGGCAATGGGCATTCCAAACTGGATGGGAAAGAGCTCATGAGGCCTCAACCCAATACAAAGAACTATGGGCAACTAAGGAATACGGCAAGAGGAAGAGGTGGTCTTCCCCATGGAAGAAACTCAGCAATTGATAGTCTAGTACCAAATAGTCAGCCCTGAAAACATACACAAGCAAGGTCATACAGACTAAAAAGATTACATATATATATATATATATATATATATATATATATATATATATATATATATATGAAATAAAAATTGGTTAAAGAAAGAGGCCATGAATTTGAAGGTGAATGGGGCAAGATATATTGAGAGTTTGTAAGGAGAAAAAGGAAGGAAGAAATGTTGTAATTACATTATAATCTCAAAAAAACCCTAACTTTATCACACTACAAACACTGATTATGACATGGTGAATTGTATTGCAAAAAGTGTAAGTTCTACTAAATTCTCCTCACAAAAATACTCCCCACAAATAACTACTCTTATGGTTTAATATCCATACTCTTCCTTATATTTCCTGATTTATGCATCATAGAAGAGTAAAAATGGCGAAGCTACAAATAATCATTTTACATTTCTTAAGCTTTCTTCTTTATGTAATGTGTAGTGATATCTTTATACATCCACACTATAATACCACATCATTCATTTTCTGATGTCTTCATTTGTACAAAAATATTTTAAGAATGACATTCAATTTTTGGTATTATATATGAATTGCAACATACAACATTCTCCTTTGATTATTTTGTTTGTATATATGTTTTATTAAAAAGATCATAGCAGTAAATTTTTTAGTTAAAAGATGCATATTTGGGATTGAGCTGATGCCAATTTCTCTAGCAATAATGTAATATATACCCCACTTCTCTAGAGTCTCAACTCTGTCTATCACTGTGTTTTGAAAAATGCTGAGAACTTGCTGGATAAATGGCATTTTTAACTTTATTTACTAGTAAAAGTCGGTACCCTCTTCTTTGAACAATGTTTATATATATCAAGGTATAATGTCAATCTAATTGTATTTTGATTTCTCTTGCATTCAGATTTAATAATGAGCTTTATGAAACTCCTGGAATTGATTTATAATTTTACTGAAGTATAGGCAGGCAATAAACTCAACAATGTACTTCTTCTGTACCATTAAGTAAAAAAAAAATTCTGTGTCTACCTCCTTGACAGCCTGTGGATGTGCAATGATTTATGGGAGCTTTTTCAGGCACTAACAAAGTCTAGATGGAGATTGAGCTACTCCTTTCCCCCAATCAATCACACAAAAGTATATCATACATGTAGCTGAGGTTGTCTCATGCTTTCTATTTATTGAATTCACAACTTTATATAATTACATAAAACATACACACTACTATTTTTGAGCAAGCAACCTGTCTTCTATCCATACTTGTCAGAAGCTTTTCTTCCTTAAAAGAAGAATTTCTTTTAATTTATTTTTTTATAAATTTTGTATTTATTATCCCACGTAATCTATTTCCACATAAACTTAATAGTCACACTCATTGTGTTACTCATATTTGTATCACATATTCATGTGTATGTTACAGATCTATGATCTCGGGTAGCAGAAGTGATAGGAATATCATTCTGTATGCCGTGAATGTGTGTTGCTCTGATTGGTTGATAAATAAAATTCTTATTGGCCAGTAGCCAGACAGGAAGTATAGGCAGGATAAGCAGAGGAGGAGAATTTTTGGAAGAGGAAGGCTGAGTCAGGAGACACCACCATTGGGCATTGATCCACATAGACCTAAGAAAGCTTAAAGATTCTAAAAGCACAGAAAAGGAGCCACATTAGGCTTCCTGGTCTCATAGTCTCAAGCCAGGAGTAGTGCAGACTTGTCTCCTGACAGCTGCCTGCAAGATGGAACTGGCCACCAGCCACCATGAGCTAAGTGGCATGGCTGCGGATTCCTGCCACCGCAGTGTGGTGCATGGTGGATTTAGCCTTTGCTAGTACAAAAAAATGTCTCTGGACTATACGCTGCTTTAATGAAGACATAGACCCACTGTTTCTGAGAGTTGATGGTACTCATGGCTCCCAGAGCTGATGATAAATATACCACCGCCATGTTAAAAAGTTGGGGTGGGGAGTCAGCAGCCAAGGCCCAAACCACTCTGCAGTTTAAAGCAATAGATTCACAATAAGACAGATCCAGATAGAATAAAACTCTACACTGTTTACAGTGTCTGTAAAAATGTACATAGGCTTGGAAGAGAGAGTAAAAGGAATATGGACAGTTATATAAAGAAATGGATATTTAAAAAAATAGTCTTTAAAGAGAAAGTAAAAGTACTATAAAATATAAGCCACATAAAAATGAAAATCACACAGAGAGTCTGGATTATATTGTTGTTGGAATTTTTAACTTCAGAAAGACATTTGATTATAAAAGCTGTTGAGTTAAACCAATATATATATTTTAAAGATATCTTGATTTCAAAATCTATGTCTAAGGATACGTTGCTTTGGAAAAGAGGTTCTGCTTTTGTTTCCACAGATGATGATAACCTGTGGATTGCTTCCAGGCTAATATGACTTGTCCAGCCAAGACACCCTGAAGGTCTCCAATGACAACATACCCCAGATCATCCAATACCCAAAATCAACTTCAAGGCAACTTGCTCAGAGAATATAGCCTCACACACTACTATAGCCAGAACTTGACCATAATCCTAAAACTTTATTTGTATCCCCATAAGAATTCAGTGCCCCTTATTAGCAGGAAGTAGCCTAGAAAACTACACCCACATTCCCAAAAAATGGATTATGGATGTTTGTCTTTGTTTAGGTTGTTGGTTACAAATTGTTATTGGTCATAGTCAATATCTTTCTAAAAGAAGAAAAGAAGATATGACATAAAAATTATAGGATATAGGTATGATAGGATAAAAGGGTGGATTGTTGAACCTACTTTTAAACAGAAATTTGTTTGAAGTATTTTACATTGCTATAAATTTTAGTTTATTGATACAAATTTAAAGTTAGTTTTGTTATACTGTAAGTACATCTCTACTCTTATTTAAGGTGTTATGTTTATGTAACGCTTTTAAATTGTAATGGATAATTAAGAAACAGATTAATAATTAGTCTTCTATGGTAGTCAAACTTACAGTCATGTTAAGTTTTCTAGGTATACATAGATATAATTCAATTAAGTAGGTAATCTTCAAACACTTCAAAGACCTACAGAATATGGCATTTAAAATGCTTTAAAAACTTAGACTTTCTGGACAACAAGGCACATCTGCTTCTGGCAGCACTGAATTATTTCAAAGAGAAAGATGGGCATCAAAGACACTCCATATGGAATTTATCCTCTTCTTGGCAAAAATAACCATTTGGGCAAAAAAAAATCTTCTTGCCTGGACTGCTTGAAAAAATGTTGTATCAACTGGACATGCAGGACCCATAAAAAGGTGACGACTGAACTTTGCAAGGCGAGATGGTTCTTCAGGTTCCTGCTTTGCAGAAGAAACTGACAGACATTCTATAGGACACAGAGAGAAGCAACTGAGAGACTCTAGGCCTGTAGACTGAAGATGGATACCCCAACATTACAGAAGAACTTTGGGTAACTGTCCAGGTAGCCAGCTGTCTCTGTCATTCTAGATTTTTGGAAGTTGCTTGTAATGTTCTTTCTGTTTACTTAGATATTATTATATCCTTCTGGGGTCTTTGGTGTAGTTGAAGACTAAATAGTTATAATTATTATTTTCCTTGGTTATGATAGAAGATAAATTAGATAGGAAACTTTAGATTCACAAATATAGGATAGATGATAGAATTTTCTTTAATTTTGCCAAATACAAATAGATTAGATATTATAACTATAATTCTTGCTTGATAACTGTTTTGTTATATGTAATTTTACTATGTTGAAGTTAAAAACCTTACTTTTGAATAGAAAGAAAAGAGGAAATGATGGGAATGTTGCTCTGTATGCTATGAATGTGCATTGCTCTGATTGGGTGATAAATACAATGCTGATTGACCAGTAGCCAGGCAGGAAATATAGGCAGGATGAGCAGAGGAGGAGATTTCTGGGAAGAGGAAGGCTGAGTGAGGAGATGCCAGTGCTGCTGAAGGAACAACATGCCAGCAGACTGGTAGAGCCACAGAACATGTGACAAAACATAGATTAATAGAAATGGGTTAATTTAAGTGTACGTGCTAGTCAATAATAAGCCTGAGTGAATAGCCAAGCAGTTATAATTCATATAAGCCTCTGAGTAATTATTTTGTAAGCATCTGATGGACCACCAGGCTGGAGGAATGTGGGGCCTGTCGGGACTGGGCAGGATGGAGAAAACTTCTAGCTACACAGAATTTTGATGAAAATACATGCTGTGATCCAATGTTCCAATTCAGTACCTTGTAAATTAAAAACAAATAGCTGAGGAGCCTCCAACTCTGGATAAGTGAGACAGTTGACTAGGTTGAACTGGTTGGGAGGCACCCAGGCAGTGGGACCAGGACCTGTCCTTAGTGCATGAGCTGACTGTTTGGAACCTGGGGCTTATGAAGGGACACTTGGCTCAGCCTGGGAGGAGGGGACTGGACTTGCCTGGACTGAATCTACCAGGGTGAGGTAAATCCCCAGGGGAGTCTTTGCCCTGTTTGCCCTGGAGGACATGAGAATGGGGGCGTGGGCTAGGAGGAAGGCGGGGGACAGGGCGGGAGAACAGGGGAATCCAAGGCTGATATATAAAATTAAATTAAATTATAAAATAAAAAATTTGTAAAAAAAAGTGAGTTCTTCTGTAAACAAGTTCAACCCATTCATTTTATTTTTTTTTTATTTTTATTTTATTTTATTTTATTTTATTATTTTTTTTTTTTTTTTTGGTTTTTCGAGACAGGGTTTCTCTGTGTAGCTTTGCGCCTTTCCTGGAACTCACTTTGGAGACCAGGCTGGCCTCGAACTCACAGAGATCCGCCTGGCTCTGCCTCCCGAGTGCTGGGATTAAAGGCGTGTGCCACCACCGCCCGGCTCAACCCATTCATTTTATAGAAACATAAATTAATACTGAAAGGTAAATTCCTCAAAGTTATCCAATTCGTTAAGTCATGACTCACTTGCAGTCAGAACTGACTCATTAGCTCTTTTGGAGACAAAAGCAATATCACACACTGACAGCTCTGGACTTAATCATGAAAAACAATTGTGGAACAAGTGTGTATCGTCATCAATAATGTGTGACTCAGTCTAGTTTGAAGATCATCATTTGCCATGTATGCCAGTGAGTGGTTTCAGGCAACACTGAAAAGTTCCAATTTCTCATTTAAAATTGTCTTGGAATGAACTTCCTTTTCTCTCATCCCCTTTTCAGTTTGTGTAGCTCCCCCAACAAAGATTGTAATAGGCCTTGTAATAGACTAAGTAACGTATTTACAGAATTTTAATAAGATCCATGTAAGCTTTACTGCTGTGATAGAAAATAATCCAGTGTTGGCCTTATAAAATCATGAATGATTAAATATATTTCCCCCCAAAAAAACAAGTTTGATAACATTCAATGCTTAGTCTGGATATACTTACCTAGAAGCCCTCATTTTAATAAACTATTTAGAATCACTTTTGTGTTTATATCAAGTTAACTCATTCATTTAAAGTTCTTTAACAACTTTTAAATAACTATTTTAATATAAATCTTAATGTTTGGACAAGTATATACAGGCACTTGCATTTGAAACTGTTGTTCATAGATATTGGAGACACGTTCCATAACTGCATTTAATATCTAAGATTCTCAATCACAGAGCTAAAAATGCCATTGTTTTCAACACCAAGTAATCCATGCATGGCTTTCACTTTTTCACTGTTTTCTTATTTCTTCTAAACAAAGGTGGGTAATAGCTAAGACTCTGTCCCGATCCTTACATTTTTTCCAGTCTCCTCCTCTCTTTTAAAAGCATATTCATTGCACAGGTTCAACACTCATTGTTGTATAACATTCTAATTCATGTCTCCCATTGCCATCTGCCTCTCTCTCTCAGGCCCCTGGATACCTGGATGGAATTGTCTCGAATTCAACCTAACATTGGTATACTGGAAATGGTCATTGCGTTTTTACAAACACTTGGTTTCCTTCCTCATATTCCTGACTTGATTAATGAAAATATACATGAGAGTTTCTAAGTCTAAAAAAATAATAATAAAATATGCCCCCCCTCAATTTGCCATCTTTTTCTCCTTGTTTGCTCTTAAGCTGACTGACTGAGGGTTTTTGTTTCCTTTGCAGTTACTTGGTAAGCCCCTTCTCTACTGCCACAGTCTTTAGTGGAAGTCACGTTCTGTCGTCAGGGATTCCTGGACAATCTGTGGAGCTCTCTACCATTACTTTCCCATAATCAAATGTAGATAGTTGCCTAAATAATTTGTATTTTTTGAAAATGTCTTGCATGTACAGTTTTTCTTCCTCACATCTGTCTTCCATTTCTTCCTTCGAGCTATTTCTTCCCTGTCCCCATACACCTCCTACTTTCTTCTCAACTTGGTGTCCCTTACTTTTTTAGATTATAATACAGTTGTATCCTTTCTTCCCTCCAAATTCTCATATGTCCCTCCTTGCTCTTTTTCAAATTCATAGCCCCCCCTTTTCCATTGGTATTGCATGCTTTTATGTACAAGTATGTACATGTATATTCCTAAAAACAACCTGCTCAGTCTGCATAGTGTTACTTGTGTGGACGTTTTGGGGGATGGTATTTGATATTGGATTACCAAATGTAATGCATATTACATTTTTATTACTTTAAAATTTGTCTCTTAGACTCCTTTGACCAATAATTCAAAAGGAATTTTTGCTTGTCTGGTACTGTGGTCTTTCTTAGACAGCCTATGGCTTTTGGGAGAAAACATTATCACCCTGAGTGTCATAACTTAAGCTACACACACACACACACACACACACACACACACACACACACACACCACATTTGTGTGTGTTATATGAAAATTTAGGTAAATATAGAATACCATGGTTCCTTGTTTCTTTTTTCAAATATCCTTACTGCTACTTATCTCGCCTTCCTCTCCTTCTATATTGTCCCTCCCCTCCAATTAAAGTTCCCCTGCTTTTCCCATTTCTCCCTTCACACAGCCTATATTCTGGTGTTGTTACTCTCTTGATCTTGTGTAGGTCTTATGCAGGTAACCATGTCTTTTATGAATTCATGAATGTAGCAGCCATGCCATGTCCAGAGGCCAGCCTTCATAGTGCTCCTCATTCTGTGACAAATGATCTTCTTAAAATTTAATTTCCATAAATAGATCCCATTTCCAAATATTTTTCCAAGATAGTTAATAATATAACAGAAAAAGAATACAATTTTGTTGGCCATCACATAATTGGCTTGAACTATGCCTGCTCTTAAACTTCCAGTAATTGTACAATCCTCTTCATTTCTTTGGGATTCTGTCAACAGGCTTGTTCAATGCAGTGTTTCTTTCTTTCCTCTCTAAAACCATTATCTATTCTGACTCTTTTTTTAATTTCTAACACTTAGGAATAGTCTCACTGTATCTTGTAACTTGTTATTCCATGTTTGGTTTATATCCCTGAGAGACTTGCTCTTTTCTGAGTGGAAAAAGAGGGGTGGATCTGGGGGAGAGGGGAAGTGTTTGGGGGCACTTGGAGTAGTGGAGGGAGGAGAAACTGTGTTTGGGATGTAGTGTATGAGAGAAGAACAAATTTAAAGTAATTATTATACTGATCTTTAATATCTAGTTTTTGTCTTGCCAAAACCATTTATCTAATTAGCTTTTTTCAAACACACAGAAGTGCTGGGCAAGAAAGAATAATGAAGATACTAAGATTTAAGACTCAGCTCAATGACAAGTTGTGTCCCTCATTGGTCATATATGGCAAATGTTAAGTCTAAAGTTTGCAGTTTGGTAACCTGTGAAGTAAGATAGGTTGAATCAGCTTGTCTCAATCATCTCTTTCAATTTATATCTCATAGGCTGATATTTAAAGGCATTTTAGTACAAAATACACCTTACTGGTACAAAAGATAAGTGATAAGGTAGACTATGGTATTAACATTAATTCTAGTGAACACTAAGTTCTTAAAGTCCAGACCCATATCAAAGCTTTCAAATGTCAGAATCAAAATAATGGATACAGATTGTTTTGTTTTTCTCCTCTGGGATAATTTCTAAAAATACTACATGA